>NW_019154103.1:13639760-13720486 GCF_002288905.1 Enhydra lutris kenyoni | reverse complement strand
AAAGCCTCTGCCTTCGGCTCAGGTCATGATCCCAAGGTCCTGGGATCGAGCCCCGCATCGGGCTCCCTGCTCAGCGGGGAGCCTGCTTCCTCCTCTCTCTCTGCCTGCCTCTCTGCCTACTTGTGATCTCTCTGTCCAATAAATAAATAAAATCTTTAAAAAAAAAAAAAAGAAGCGAATTAATTCTTTGTCTGATATATATATTGTTAACCTGGAAGAAAAAAAATGTATCTTGTCAATTATTTGATAGATCTTTTTTTCACAAACAATGTCTTATTCTTATTGGTGAAAATCTGATTTTTTCCAGTGAAATGTGAGCATCTAATTTTATGTTACCCACCTTCAGTTTGCTTCTCAGTTTTTGAGCTGTTTTGATTTTTAATCTTTACTTGCAGGAATCATGTAATTTATATAGTTTTAATTTAAAAATGTGAGCTGTATGACAAGAGTTTATAAATGGAAATTAAATTTTTTTAGGAGTTAGCCTATTAATTAGTGCAGATAGGTATTTTGGAGAATTTGAATTAGAGCACACCTTTAAACTTATTTGTAGTTGAAACAGAAAACAAACAATACCTTAAAACCAGATAGAGATAGGAAATAAATACTGACACATTAGAACAACTTCTATTATATTTGAAAACTAAAAAATGTTATAACAAGTTTATTTATCCAATGCATGGCTTTGAGTTTTGGCTAAATATTTCTGTGTTCAGTAAAATACATTCTCAAAAATGTATAGGGATCAGTTTTAGAATTTTTATTATGAGTATTAATACTAATTTCCTTTCCTCTAATAAGCAGTTTTCTTATTTTTTCAAAGGTATTACCATGCTCTTGACTAGATATGAGGATAGAGAGGTCAGAGGTCAAACTGGTCTCAGATTCACCAAATGTATGCACTTTAGACTTCAAAATTAATAGCTACCATATCTTTTCAGACGTGGTTTCCTTGCCAAATTTCCGATGGATTTTAGTAACTGCATTTGGTACTGCTTTATTTCACTGTTGAAGAGAATCAAATGCTATTTGGATTACAGTACGAACACCAGAATAATCTGTGTTTTCTGTATTTTAAAATGCTTTTATTAGAAATATGACTTGAAGATTTGGGAATTAGATGGGTGATTTGGAATTAATTGGTTACAGTGATAAATAGCCTTCCTGTCATTTTATTGTGCCCACTGATAGGGAAAGGTTTGTATGCTTTATGCAATGTTAAGTGCCACTGGTAATGCTCAGTATTCATCCCTCTCTTAGTAATGAAACCACTGAGGCTAGTTATGCCTACTTCCTAATGTTATTTTGACTACAGTTATTTGAAGTCCCTCCTAGAAACTTCCAACTGTAAAGCACACTCTTAAGACTTCATGAAACAACGGATTTATATTTAGTATCCATTTGAGTTCGAAATATACAGGAAACAAGTATTCACTATAAAGGCCCGGATTACCCAAACACTGAGGAGGAAGTCTTAGCTGTTGGATAATTCTATAAAAGATAATTACATAAGGTTATTAGCAATATTTCCGGAAGAAGATTGTGATATAATTAATATTGCATTTCAAAGGCCTTTTAAAAATTTTTGATCAAACACGGATTAAAACCAGCTAATGATTTCTTACAAACA
This sequence comes from Enhydra lutris kenyoni, assembly GCF_002288905.1. Classification (NCBI taxonomy): domain Eukaryota; kingdom Metazoa; phylum Chordata; class Mammalia; order Carnivora; family Mustelidae; genus Enhydra; species Enhydra lutris. The sequence goes on along the minus strand of NW_019154103.1, from coordinate 13,718,856 downwards.
GAATCCATTCAAAAACTGAGTTGAAATTGATCTTGCGTATATGTTAAGTGACAGAGTCCTAGGTATAAAACATTGGGTGTCCTTTATACAGTTAATTTAGTGCAGGGATTCTCAATCCTGGCTGGCGAGCGTTTGGGGAGGTTTTTTTTTGCAAATACTGATACCTGGGTCCCCCCTCCAGATTTGGATTATCTTGGTGTGCTGTGTGGTCATTGCTGTTTTTCAAAGCTGCCTGGGTGATTTCAATGTGAGGCCTGAGTAAGAGACACTATTGAGAAGAAGATAAACGTGAATCTTGAACTTAGTCATAAAACTCCATGCATCCCAGAAGTTAAAGAAACAAATAAGCATATAACTCTGTCCATAAAATGTCTACTGCTCTTTTCAACATTTCCCCTTGGACATCAACTACGAATTAATTAATTAATCTGCCAGTACATTCAGCAGGTGTGTCATGGGAGGTGGCTTGCTAGGTGTTAGGGATACAAAAGGGAAAGATGGAGTCTCGGCCCTTGAGGAATTCAGTCTGATGAGGGAGATGAAGTTGCGAAGTTGCAATTATGAGTGTAATGTGATAAATGCTATAGTGCCGGTATGTTGAAGGGATGTTTCAGAGATAAAATGTTCAGCTTTTTTTTGGGAGATGACTTGTTGGTCAGGCCAGTCTTCAGTAGAAGAAAAGGACACCTAAGGTGAGTTTCAAATGATGAGTCAAATCCTGAAAATATCCTGGAAAAGGGAATTTTTAAAATTCTCGCCCCTCTGAAAACATAACAGAATTTTATGAGATTTTTATGTGACCTACCATATTCTTTTTGCCTCCCCATTTGGAGAAGGTGCCCAGGCCTTGTCCAGGAATTTAGGTTCTGTTGCTATTGAGGACAGCTGATGAAAGCTATGAGGATGGTAGTGGGAAGAACCTAGCTAATCCCCATTCCATTCTCTGGCATGACAGAAAACCTCACTGTTATGGATCTCGAGGTAATTTGGAGGACTTGCTCCTGCTCTACTCCCACTCATGCCCTATTTCCTAGACACAGCTGAAAGGAAGGATGGTCTGATCCAGGCCCTCCCCTGCAATTCACTGTTTTGACAAGGGATGGAACTAAGTCATGAATGAGGGAGAAGAGCATCAGCCATGAGGTACCACCACACAGATACTTTATACAGTGAAGATTCAACATTTATCTTTTACTAAAATTGATTTAAAGAAAACTTCAAGTGGTATTACCTTTTTTTCCTTATTCTAAAAAAGCAAAAACAGATAAATAAAAGTACTTCAGGGATGCCTTACCCCTAGGAAAAAAAAAACCTTAGGTACTTCATTTTTTCTTAAGATTTTTTTTTAAATTTATTCATGAAAGGCAGGGAAAGAGAGGCAGAGGCAGGGGGAGAAGCAGGCTCCCCCTGAGCAGAGAGCCCGATGCAGGACTCGATCCCAGGACCCCAGGATCATGACCTGAGCCTAAGCCAGAGGCTTCAACCCACTGAGCCACCCAGGCATCCAAGCTTTAGGTATTTTTAAAGTGCTCTATAGAAGGGATTGTAATAGAAGAGAACAAACCTTTAAGACGTAGCAAACCACAGTCTTAGAAGAAACACAGAATCCAGGAGATGGGACTTGGTTTTTCTGCGTTGCCAAACAAACATATAACACACACGTGCGTGTGCACGCACACACACACACACACACACACACACGCACACCAGTTTCTCTGTGTATGTCAGAAGGCAGAAAAGGGAAGACTGACAAGAAAATAAATACACTGGTTCCACAAGTTACATTAGAAGAATGTTGCATCTTTTCATAAGAAGCCTTACTGTAAAATGAGCCACATGCAATTTTACGTAAGGAAGTTTAGATGGTGGTCTTGGTTATATAATGGAATAAAATTCCAGATCTATAAACAAACTTCTCATTGCAGCTGCTAGACCGCATTACCTCCACAAACCAGATTCTTCACAAAAATAAGCCCAATTTCATATTGGGAGGAAGGAGGGGGAACAGGGCTACTCTGCTTGATTGTATCATTTCCCAGTGACTAGGGTAGAGAATTAAATTAGTTATGAAAATTGAGACCTTTGATCTAAGGGGTTGACTTTTTGAAAGTCATAAAATGTACAGAGTTTGATCTCAAATAGATAATACATTAACATCACACATACAATTAGAAAATTATCACCTTGAGTAAATTAAGTATACAGCATTGAATTCAATTAGCGTGTTATTAGAGATTTACAAGTCAGTAAATATCATAAAGTGAGATTAATTTTTTTAAATGCAATTGGAAATCCTCCAAAGATTCAGTAGGATCTAGGTGAAAACAAGTGATTGTAAGCCCGTGAAAGTCTCCCAACACTGGTTTTGCAGGAACGGGGCATGTTTCTCAAAACTATTTTATCTCAGAAAGTCAGTTTTCTATGATTGCAACTCTTGAGAGTCACTGAGGTTATCCAGATGAGTTTTTCTCTCGCATCATGAAATAGTTGAGAAGCTCTTTCATGGGAATCAGCTCATAAACAGATAAAACTAGTAAATTTCAAGAACATGCTGCATTCAAATAAGATAATGCTACAACGTAGCTCTATTGTGGTGTTACATTTCTAGGAACATTTAATACAGTGGATTTCAGATCTGCCTTTACATTTGACTTCTTGGAGAACTTTTTAAAAAAAATTTTTGGATAACGAGCTTCAGTGATTATGATTTCATTGGTCTGGGATGGGTCTAGGTATCAGGACTTTTTAAAAAATATCTGAAGTGATTCAAATGTGCAGTCAGAGTTAAAGACTACTGTTAACATTCAAAAATCTTTAGAACTTTGAATTATCTTTGAACACAAAGGTTAAGTAGATACAGAATATTAGCATTATTTTCCCTCTTAACCATAAAATTGAGAAGAAAATAAATAAAATTGATTTCTTAAATTACAATAGGAACATTATTTCTTCCATAGAATCTTCCCTTTCCCAGTTTATGAGACCAGCTGTATCATTCCAGTTTCTAAATTATTGGCATTTCTAAAGATGAAATAACAGGGGAAGTGATGAACTTTATAAATAGACTGTCTAAAATATTTGGCATGAGGGGTCAATATGTAGGCGAAGCTGGAAAAAGACGTGTAAATTAGCCAGAGGCCAACAGTTGTTGAATTCCCTAAATTTCCTTAAGAAAGGGAAGAATAAGAATACCTTTAAGAACATATTTTTTTCTCCAATGTGTAGTCAGTAAAACCCAGAGGAGAAAAAAATGTACCTTTTGAGCCAAAATTAGGTCATGCCAACCACAGCATATTGGAAGCTCTACTTAAAATATAGTCTTGCAGGATCGCTATGGATCATCTTAATGTCACACACTTGGTAAGGCTGACACTTCCAGATCAGGACTGCAGAGCTCTGCTGACTGAGTCTGTCCACCCCATTCAGGCTGCCATTGGTATACAGACATAATCTAAGATTGTGTCTGAAAGTTATGCTCTGGAATATGGCATTTTTTTAAGATGGAAAAGTTTATACTTTCTAAACGACAACAACAAAACACGGTTTATTTTGTTTTATGATTCTAGAGAGGGAAAATGTTCGAGGAAACAGGGAATGGACCCATCTAGCATAATGGCCAGCAGGCATGGCTTCCTGGTAATGAGGAGAAGGTTGCTTGAGAACTACCTTACCATTAAAAGAAGAAAGAAAAAACCCTACAAAGTAATAGTTTCATTCATTTAGTCACCTGTTCACATTAGAAGTGGCAGGGTTGTTCTTTTTCCAGCCTTGAGGGATGTGGAAGAAAATTAAAAGGTACCTCATTCACTTCATTGGCACTTATCATTATTAGAATGTTGAATCTACTGTAAAATGCAGTATATTTCCATTACATAGAAGAAAGTGCTGCTCTTTTTCTTACTAGCAGAGCATAGCATTTCATTCGTGTTTCTGTTCATTATTTGAATGTTGAACTGGCCATAAAAATATAACTTATTGGGACGCCTGGGTGGCTCAGTTGGTTAAGCAGCTGCCTTCGGCTCAGGTCATGATCCCGGCGTCCTGGGATCGAGTCCCGCATCGGGCTCCTTGCTCAGCAGGGAGCCTGCTTCTCCCTCTGCCTCTGCCTGCCATTCTGTCTGCCTGCACTCGCTCTCTCTCCCTCTCTCTCTCTGACAAATAAATAAAACAAACAAACAAACAAAAAAATATATATAACTTATTTCCATCGCATAAAGGAAATTTATAGTCTTCCCTCCTTGGAGAAAGTATTTAATGAAAGGATAAAACCTATAAGATTTTTAAAAATTTTATTGTAGAATACACTTGACAACTTCATTCAGTTGTGTAAGGAAAGTATTATCCCTTGTAGTATCCCATATATTTGTTCTGTTCTCAAAGAAAAAAAAATGAACTATATCTCCTGTTGAACACTACTAAATTTATTCCCACCCAAAAAAAATCCCCAAATTTTTAGACTTCTTCCTAAATACCATTTCTAGCTGAGGCCTTCATAGCCATGAGCTTTATACCTATGCCGTATCGACAAATAAGTTTTTCTTTTCCAGCACTTTGCAATATCTACAAGTAATTATATCAGCCTAGTGAAGAAACAGTAGATACCTAATATTCTATCTTCTCTGAACTGAACTGGGATATTATGCAAGAGAGCGAAAAAACAAATATTTTCTTCTACATAATATTGCATATAGTTCCTATAGAATATAGGTTCCTATAGAATATAGGAACTCTCATATGTTAAATGACATTCTCCTTGATATTTCTTGTATGCTAGTTCTACATTTTCTGATAAAACAGGAAATAAAAGGCTCAATTGTTATAGCATGGGGATTCTGGAAATAATTCACAGAGGAGAAAACTCTTGAGCTGAATCTTAAAGGAAGAGCTTCAGTATGTCATTGCTTGTCGCTACATGTCTTGTCTTTTGAGTAGACTGTAGCATACCACTATGCACCCAATAATACAGTCACATCCACAGCCTATGAATAATTTGTGTACCCAAAATCTGCTTTAATACTGGAAAACCTAGATTTTATTTTTCATGGAAACATTTTTAAATGGTTATTAGCTTCTCACATGAGCCCACAAAAATGCCTTGTGCAGTTGCAATAAAATTTTTAAAAATAGTAAGAAGACATATAGGTGTTGTAATACAGATAACTAAATTATATTGTTCAAGCTGTCCTTAACCAGTAATGCTTAGCCAAAGCACTCTTTAAAAAAAAAAAAAAAAAAAAAGATTTTATTTATTTATTTGACAGACAGATATCACAAGTAGGCAGAGAGGCAGGCAGAGAGAGAGGAAGGGGAGCAGGCTCCCTGCCGAGCACAGAGCCAGATCCGGGGGCCAGGACCCGGGGATCATGACCTGAGCCGAAGGCAGAGGCTTCAACCCACTGAGCCACCCAGGTGCCCCGAGCCAAAGCACTCTTGATGACGAGCAGGAATTTCTGTGGAAATAATGAAAACAATTTCTAAGTTTTAAAATGTAGTCTGCCGGGGCACCTGGGTGGCTCAGTCCTTAAGCACCCGCCATCAGCACAGGCTCAGATCATCATCCCAGGGTCCTGGGGATTGAACCCATATCTGACTTCCTGCTCAACCAGGAGCCTGCTTCTCCCTCTCCCTGTACCCCTCCCCGCAGCTCGAGCAGTCTCTCACTATCCCTCAAATAAATAAATAAATAAATAAATAATAAAGTCTGCCATGTACAGACCTCAGAATCCTATGCAGTGTTCCTTCAAAGTGCAGAGTTCCCACCACCACTTTCCTGAGGAAACATTTCAACATGGTGTTTAAATGATTAAAGTGTTTATTGGCGTTTGAAGATTACTGCATAAAAAGTGCAGTATTCTTAGTTTATAATTTCTTTTTAAAATAGCTTTTCCTGTTCCTTAATGCAGGTATATAATAAGTATCACTCTAAACGTTTATTAGTTAAGGCCAGTTACCATGTGGAACATACTAGAATTCCCCAAGGATAACTGAGCAAGAGCTAAAGAAGAGGACACAACGGGATAAACAAGGATATGCTGGGGTGCCTGGGTGGTTCAATCCTTTGAGCAGTTGAGCATCTGCCTTTGGCTCAGGTCGTGATCCCAGGGTCCTGGGATTGAGCCCTGCATCCAGCTCCCTGCTCCATGGAAACTGCTTCTCCCTCTGCCACTCCCCCTGCTTGTGTGCTCGCTCTCTCTCTCTCAAATAAATAAATAAAATCTTTATTCAAAACAAGGATGTGCATATAGATGAGAGTGCTTGAGAAGGATTTGAATAAACAAGGCTTAGGACTCGGGCATTTGAGCTCCGGACTCCTTATCTTTGCTGCTGCCCTGTGCTGCCTGCCATCACCCCTAATAAACTCTTACTGGGCTGCCTCTTCCAGGGATGCCTCAGGCTGACTTTGAGTTTTATTGCCCACATGTCCAAAATCTGGACTCTGCCAGGGCCATGGCTAATACATAGTTATTAAACGAATGAGCAAATGAATTCTGCCACTCATTTCCTTCTGAATTATAATCTCTGTGGAGTCTTGTTCATTGTAGGGTCCCTTGATATGAGTGGGAAAGTTCCTCCAAATTATTGAGGTAAATACCACACACGAATTGACTTGAATTAAGAAAAAAAAATGGTAGAACTTAAATTTAGAATCTCTTTCAAGCTCTGGTCATAAGGTGCTTTGCATACTGAGGGAAGTGGAGATATATGCATTGAGTTTATTTGAATTAGACATTCACAAAATGGATTTCATGATCAGGAAATGTCTATGTTTGTTGAGATTGAGTTCATAGAAAGAGGATACTTTGCTGAATAGTTTTATGAGTCTAAAAACAATACTTCATGAATTTAACGGAAAAAGTTTTTGTTGGTGATACTTAACTTTGTTGTTTTTAAAATCCTCCTTTGAGATTTTTCTCTGCACTATCTGTCACCTCAACTATTTTATTCTTCCATCTTAGAAAAAGAGTCTGTGAAGAGTTATGGAAAAAATCCAACATTATTAAAAGGAAATGTGTCCTCTTATTACTATAGGTAGTACTGTCCTTAAAATGTTAATGATGCTTTTTAAAAAATGAAGTGATTTGTTTTGAGAATTAAAAATATGCTCAGATTATTTAACAAAATAAACTTGAATATAGACTATAGTTTTAAATGTTTCTCTACATATTCTGTAAAGCATTCATTAAGACTCTTTTAAATTCCAAAATTTTAATAATGGTGATTTAAAAATAAAATATAAATCCTTTATAAATACAAGCTCCTTTATAAATTTGTGTCTGTCCATCAGGTTTATTCACTTTCCAGGGTGCTCACACCCTACTGCTCACCTCCCTTCTTGCACATAGAGCCACTTTGGAGAGCAAACTGCACGTAAACGGTTCTAGAATGGGTCATTTCATTTACATACATACTAAAATTAGAATGTGTTCTCAGAAACAGAAAAGTGAAACTCTAAAGAGTCAGCTGAAGACAATTATGGTTCATTGTAGTCCTTCTTTCTTATCAAAATACAAAAAATGTCAACTTTTGTGTCTTTAGTAATCATGGTCTCAAAGGTTTGATGAAATGAGGTACATAGAATGCATCATAAAATGGAAATACTAGGGGCGCCTGGGTGGCTTAGTGGGTTAAAGCCTCTGCTTTCGGCTCAGGTCATGATCCCAGGGTTCTGGGATCGAGCCCCGAGCCCCGCAGCAGGCTTTCTGCTCAGCAGGGAGCCTGCTTCCTCCTCCTCTCTCTCTCTCTCTCTCTCTGTTTGCCTCTCTGCCTACTTGTGATCTCTGCCTGCCAAATAAATAAATAAAATCTTAAAAAAAAAAAAAGGAAATACTATACAAACGTAACTGATTCTTAACCTGCATTAGACTTTAAACTCTTCAAGCTTGGGGATTACAGCATACTCCTATATCTTTGTTTTCTCTTTTGTCTCAATGAGTCTATTAACACATAATAGATGTCCTATAAATGTTCATCAAATTAAATTGGAACAGGGGAAAGAAGGGTAATAATTGTCCCTAAGTAAAATGAGAGATACTTAGGAAAAACATTTCATAAAGTACTTCCACCACGAGACCTTTCTCATTGAGGTTATCTTACCCACATCTGACTTTTGGAGGTGTGTACCTATTTATAGTATTTATTAATATCTGTCTTATGTTAGAGCTGATATATAAAGTATCTTTCCCAGTTTAGTAAGACTTAAGTTCTTTGGAAGGCAGGGATTAGGTTTTATTGGCCTTTGTATTCAGGATATAGTCCCTAATGGATTTAAAATCTCTCAATTAACAAATTATTTTTTGCACCAGATTTGCTATACCACCTGACCAGCCAAACAATGTGGGTCATTACTAAAGATCTTCCTTCTGGGTAGGCATTCACTTCCTGTTGTGAGGTGCTATTACCCACTATTCTATGACCCCGTGGTAATAATATCTATTTATTATATACTAATACACATTTACAGTTGGGAAAACTGAAGTTTAGAAGTCACACAGATTAAACCTTTAGTTTCTGATTAGAAAACATGGTTCTTATTTATAGCTACAAAAAGCTGTGATCAGTGGCTTTATTTCATTTCCTTTGCAGGTAATATGTAAATAATGATTTTGTATCTTTCTTAAATTATAGTACTGTAGTTCTATCTCATATTTTCCCCCTAATGTAAAATTATGAATTTTTGTGGTTCTTTTGTATGTCATGAGTGGAAGTCATGAGCTAATACTGTTGAAACTGATAAAACAATGTTGAAAGACACATTGAGGATTCATTTAAAGACATAGGGTATCTTTTTGGCCCTGTTTGGAGTTTAAGTTTTATTTAATTCACTCATGTTTAAGTTGGATTTTTTTGTATGATAAGCATCTTACTAAGTTGATCTTACTAGGTTATGGGTTTTTGTGTGTTTTTTATGAAGAAAAAAGTACATTGGAAGAGTTTCTAACTTTTAAAAAACCATTAACATTTAACATCTGACAAAACTAACTGAACATCTAACAAAAGCTAACTCAAGTCTTTTATCTGTTCCACTAGTTAGCATCAGTATGAGATAGGAATAAGAAAAGTAATATGATAGTCTAATCATGACTTTTTACTATTCACTAGCCAATCTCTATGATATAGTTGTTTCAATAATATGATCTAAAATGATAGTCCTTTATATTTTGCATAAATTTCATTTGTGGCAGTTTCTGATTATCTGTATCCTTTTAAGTATAATGATTTATTACTGTTTTCAATTTATTGAATATCTAGGAATTATATATCAAACAGAACATTTCTTCTTAGTGGTCCTTTAGGTATTGACCGAGTGTCCTTAGATATCTGATAATTGACTCTCTCAAGGGTGTACCAATCCAGCCTAGAAGATCTTATTATCTACTAGGCACCCACCTCAGCTAGAGCTACATTTTCATACTGCATTCTTAAGAGCCACATATGTAACATTTTAATTGTCACTTGGATGGGACACCTGGGTGGCTCAGTCGTTAAGCGTCTGCCTTCAGTTCAGATCATGACCCCGGGGTCCTGGAATCAAGCCCCGTATCAAACCCCACATCGGGCTCTCTGCTCAGCGGGAAGCCTGCTTCTCCCTCTCCCACTCCCCCTGCTTGTGTTCCCCCTCTCACTGTCTCTCTCTCTGTCAATAAATAAAATATTTTTTTAAAATTGTCACCTGGAAAATATAATAGTTGTGATAAAAATCCTTGTTAAAAATTTTGCTTATTGTATGATATATTATTTCAAATGAGGATTAATACAACCAGAAGGCAGTGCTTCAGTAAATTGAATGTTACCTTGAATATTCTTCTATAGGAATCGACTATAATTCTGACGACCTTCTGTCATTTTATTTCATGTGCTTCCTCAACTCAACTTTCATCTCTTCTGCTGGTACTTCTATATATTTATTTTTACCACTGGTACTTTTAGATATATATTCTTCCTTATGTTTATTAATAGAAATAGAAATAGCCTTAAAATTAGCTTTTTCAGGGGCACCTTGGTGGCTCAGTTATTAAGTTTCTGCCTTCCATTCAGGTCACAATCCCAGGGTTCTGGGATTGAGCCCCGCATCGGGCTCTCTGCTCTGCAAGAAGCCTGCTTCTCCCTCTCCCAGTCTCCCCGCTTGTGTTCCCTCTCTCACTATGTCTTTCTCTGTCAAATAAATAAAAAAAATCTTTTTTAAAAAATTAGCTTTTTCAGTTTTATATTCTTAGAATACGTAATAAAAGGTTATGGGTTTTTGTGTGTTTTTTTAAAAGATTTTATTTATTTATTTGACAGACAGAGATCACAAGTAGGCAGAGAGGCAGGCAGAGAGAGAGAGGGGAGGAAGCAGGCTCCCTGCAGAGGAAAGAGCCCGATGTAGGGCTCGATCCCAGGACCCTGAGATCATAACCCGAGCTGAAGGCAGAGGCTTTAACCCACTGAGCCACCCAGGCGCCCCAAGGGTATGGTTTTTTAATATAAATTTTCCCCTTTGCTGGTGAATGTTGAACACACACTTCAATATACAATTCCAATTTTTTTTTTAAAGATTTTTATTTATTTATTTGACAGAGACAGACATAGCGAGAGAGGGAATACAAGCAGGGAGAGTGGGAGAGGGAGAAGCAGGCTTCCCATCGAGCAGGGAGCCCAATACGGGGCTCAGTCCCAGGACCCTGGGATCATGACCTGAGCTGAAGGCAGATGCCCAATGACTGAGCCACCCAGACACCCCACAAAATGGTTTTAATTGTGTTATCATGCCTAAGAAGATACAAGTAACCTTTCATTTGCCATCATAGTAGTAATGAATGTAGAGAATTCTGAATGAAGTACTTCCATATACAGTCACTTTTAGTCATTTAAAATTTCCATTTGTCATTATGGAAATGTAACTACAATGATTGTTTGCTTGTATATTTTGCATCTAAAACACTTATGGAGTGAGTCTGTATACATTGGTTACATTATAAAGCTTCAAATAATAATCATTCCAGTACATTTTTAGTACAATTAGAATGCTAAAATCTTTTTGAGATGGCAAAAATACATTTTACAATTTCAAGAACCTAGGGTAAGTATTGTGGTCTATTCACTTAACTATAAATGTATAAATTATTTTAATTTAATAAGATAGAAAAGTATACATTACTAAATACTGAATTTTTACAATCAAAATATGAAATAATTAACATTGCTGGTTTATAGAATGTTAGCATGTAGAAGCTAAAAGTTAGTAGAAGAATTAGCCAAATTTCAGCCGAAAGGTGTTCACCTAAATCTATATCCAATACTGCTTAAGACAGGTTGACAGATATCAAAATACGTGAATGTTACTGGAAGACAAAACGCAAAGTCCTGGCATTATTCTAATAATGAAACAAAGCAAAGTTCTTCATTTAAAAATATATGTATTCTTCATTTAAAAGTTCTTAATGATATGTGGGTCACATACATACACACACAAATATACACATATAAACATACAAATATCCATCCATACAAATATATATATACACAAATATATACTTATATATACATATATTTGTGTGTGTGTGTTCAGTGTATGTCAAATAGATCACCAAAGTCAGAGTGAGCACATGAGGTCTGGAAGTTTTATTTGCTGCTCTGTGTTAGAATGTAGAGTGTCCTAGTCCTAGACACCCTGGTGCTACTGAAGAACAGTGGCCTTGTAAGGCCTGTGGTGCATCTGTATTCCTCCATTCTCTCATCTACTTTGGCAGTTACTGTTCATTAGTTGTGTTCTTAAAGCAACAAAGTAGCCATCATTTTTTATTAAAACGCTGGTATTTTTTTTTCTTGTATGGCGTGAAAGGCAGACGTTGGAGTCAGATTGCATAGGTTTCAATCCCAAAGCCATAGGCAAAAAAAGACTTCTTTGCCTAAATTTTCCCATATGTAAAATGTATGTTATAATGCTACAATAAGACTACAACGGTACCTGACACAGAACAAGATTAACAAGGATTAACAATCATTAGCCTTTTTAAACTTTTACAACCAAGAAATTTTGCATCGAAAGGTTTCTGGTTTTTGCTTTTGGGGGAGAATGTCTAGGAAATAGATTTTATAATCGCCTATGTTACCCTCAAGTTAAAGTCATTAAAGGTGACTTCACTATTGGATTTTATCTTTTCAAAGTTTAAAAAAATTCTTGTGGTGGAATTTTAGTTGTTTCGATTCATATTATTAAATTAAAAATAGAACTAGGGAATACCAGATTTACCAAATTCTGGAATTTTCTGACTTTTGAAACGTTGATTAACATTAGATAATTTCCTGCAGGAATTTGCAGATTCATCTCCCTGAAACATCAGAGAAAACTGAACATTTATAGTAGTCAATCTTTAATCCCATTGTTGTAAAGTTAAGCATTTAGACAAAAGTCAAGTAAATAAATGTGATAAAACTTTATTGTAGATTTTTAAATTAAGCTTTAGACAGCTTTTGCACTACCCTTTTGCACTACTGACGCTTATTTTCAGTGTATTTTATCATGTGTGTATAACCTTTTTTTTTTTTTCCCTAAACAAACAAGTCTCACAATTCTTGTACAATAAATGAGAGGTTTCCCATAGAATTCAGTAGAATAGCTAAAAATCATGTGGGGCTGGCTCTAAGAGATGTGAATCTTAAGATTTAGACAGTTGGAGCATGTGAATGTATGAATGCCTTTTATTTTCAAATTAGAAGCAAGTAAACTAAAGGTATTTAAAGTTCTTAGAACAATGATTCTTTTAAGAAATACTTTACCAAACTGAAGAATTTTTTTCCATTTGAGGAATCAGAATGCACTCACATGGCCCACCTAGAATTCTAAATGACCAGCCCACTGACATAGGGAATCCTTTAAACTGTTTCACAGAGAAAGAACAGTGACATTAGTCAACAGAATTTTTATCCTTAGGTATGTCAGTTTTTGACCAAGTCTGAACTTTATTTTTTCTCATCATTTTACCTCAGCCATCAGCGTAGGGGATGAATTCATGGCCTTTTCTTTTTTTTCTTTTTTAAATGGCATTACCCAAGTGACCACTACTTAACAGCAGGGAGTAAGAAGTTACACTGCTTATGTTTTTAAAATGTGTCTCAGTTTATCTACCTTATCAGGACTAAAATAATTACAATAAGAATTAAATAATAAAGGTATTTATCATATTGCCTATTATTATTACTAGGTAGAAAGATGTAAATGTGTGTAACTTTTTTGAATGAGATGGTTTTCATCCACATAAGACTACCCAGTTTTCTACAAAGTAAGAGATACTGCGTAACTTGGAAATTGTATCCATTCAATCACACTTCTAGAAGTAGGTTTATTGTTTTCTACTAAACTTTTTGGCCACTATAGCTTTGGATTTGCAAATACACATCATTAGTAAGTTTTTAAATCATGCAGATTCTGTCACCTTCTGCTATTTGCTGTTGGGGAACATTTTTTAAATAGGAAATTATTCTATATAATCTTTGTAAAAGTTTTAATAATAAGATTATAAGTCACAACTAAAGCATTATATGTGAATTTTAGTTGCTTCACCCTGGGCCCAATTACTGGTTATAATTGTAAGTTTGCAGAATGAATTTATTTGCACTCTGTGTATTGCCAGTTTTTACTCATGTACCTTATAAAAGCAATATATTTGAATCTAATTTTTCAAATTTAGGTAATAGTTGTTTATATTATTCAACTTCAAATTTGAGAAGCTCCCTTGTGATGCATTTGTGATCTAAGTCACTACTAAAAATTGTGTGAGTATAAATAAGATAAACTAGAAATAGTGATTTTGTTGTTGTGTTGTTTAGATTTTATTTTTTTTGACAGACAGTACAGCAGGGCAAGTTGCAGGCAGAGGGAGAGGGAGAAGTAGGCTTTCCACTGAGTGTGGAGCTGGATGTGGGGCTCAGTCCCAGAACCTTAAGATCATGACCAGAGCCAAAGGCAGCCATTTAACTGACTGAGCCACACAGGCACCCCTAGAAATAGTGATCTTAAGTGAAATCTAGATTGGTGTCTGTTCTAGTCTCCTAACTAATTATGCATCTAAGCAGTATGTTAAAATTCTATCTAGAGGTCCTGGAATTATTCCCTCTCTCCATTTTTTTAATGTCATTGTTTAAAGATGAGCTACTAAATGAAAAAAAAGAAAGAAAAGTGGTAATAGAGGAAGTTGGCATGGAGAAGTGTAGCTGTATTCAGCTCTTTTTATCTTTTTCTAAATATAGTTATGAAATACTGTTCAGGTCAGCTGATGTAAGCAGTGGAGTGCTTCTTCATGTCTTCTTTCTTTCCCAATTATTTCAATAATGTTTTGATGAATTAAAGTATATAAGTGAAACAAAGAAATCAGCGCCAAGTTCTAATATCAAATCAAGAATTGAAATTGCTAATTCCTCAGATATTTTTAATATATTGCTAATCTCAAGACCAGGACTAAATTAGTATTCCAGGACTAGAGTGGTAAATTTTTAATAGAGATGTCTCTCACGAGCAAGTCTTATTATAACATACTAGAATATCATTTATTCTTTGAGGATGTGATTTATTCTATTTAAATATAAGCCCTGTAAAGGAGATGTGTTAATCTATTTTTACTCTAAGTACATAAATATGTCTGCTACACTCTAGTCAGTAGATGTATTCAGAAGCCAATATGCCTACACTCTCACATTTCTTCTGTAAATGATGAATAATATTGATAAATGAAAATTACAAATCTGCAATAGAGCTTAACTATTGAATACTAAATCATTCTGTTACTAACTCTGTGTTCCAATGACATTTTCTAGATTAAAAAAATGTCATTCCTACATTTAAAAAATATTTTATGCCTTTACAGCAATGTAAGCAAATGTGCATTTGAAAGAAAATCCACAATGTAGCCACAAATAATTCCCTATAACACTCAAAGTGCCATTTTCAAAAATGGTTCAATTTTCAGAATAGAATATTTAAAAAATAACCTCTTTCCTGCCAGACTTTACATTCCACATGTTTGGTACAATTAAAATGAAGAGTGGTGGAATGGAACTCTTCTGTCTATATTTTGGAAAAACATATTCACTCACCTCAGTTTGTCAGTGTGCATTAAGAGGTAGGTCATTATGCAGCAGAAAAAGAAGAAGAAGGCAGCTCTAACTCATGTGGCTGACATATACTGAACATGGCCATTAATACAACTTGGCAGTGACCTTGGCAGCATTACAGGTAATCTCCTTGCAGGGATAAACTATTTGAATGATAGTATAAGCACAAAGAGAGTTATCTTTGGAATTCTACCACTTAATTTTCTTATATCCTAACAAAAATATTTTATAACTCATCCCTTAGTGATTTTATTTTTACCTTTGCTCTCTCAAATGACAATTTACTCACATTGTTGCTGTCACTTTTCTGTCATTATGAGGACTGCTGTATATTTGGTAGCACTTTCATAAAGGGTTGAAGTTGATTCTATTTTTTATTATAGGTATAAATCTGTAGTCAGATTTTATTAGATCACTCATAATCGAAGTTCTGAAAAGTAGAAAGCATATGTAAAGAAGATAACAGGTTGAAAACTCAATATTAAAGAAAATTCTGTATTATATATTTCATAAAAACTCTCAGCACAATTACTATTATTACTATTTAGGATTTATTTAGATTATTTAAGATAAAACACATATTTTTATCACATCTTCTGAGATTTTGCAGTAGAAAATTCAAGTGCATCGTTTCTTATTTCCTACATGAGATGAGTTTGTCACACATCACACAAGAATTGATGTGCATAGAAAATTCAGGTAAATGACTGGAAATAGACCAAGACAAATAGTTAAGTTGTTATCTTATTAAAACATTCTACTGCCCAGCTTAATCTCATATTAGTCATAATGTGTACTGAATGCCCCTGATAAGGAAGTTTCATGTAATGGAGATTGGACTTATTTAATTTATTTATTTATTTTTAATTTGTCAGAGAGAGAGCACAAGCAGGGAGAGTGGCAGGCAGAGGGAGAAGCAGACTCCCTTTTGAACAAGGACTCTGATGCGGGACTCAAGGCGGAACTTGATCCCAGAACCCTAGAATCATGACCTGAGCTGAAGGCAGACACTTAACCGACTGGGGCATCCCTGATATTGGACTTATTTAAAAGCCTCTAAGAAGGTCATAATTTCTTACACTTGCTTCTATGTCATATTTCAATACAGGAAATTAACAATGACTTTAAAGGAAGAGCATTTTTTCCATAATGCGGATCCGTTTTTAAAAACTATTCCTTCCTGAATTGTTTCTGGGTTTTTTTTTTTTTTTTGGCAATTTAAACCAGCTGTTGATAAGAGCATTTATAGAAGCCATTGACATTTCAATTTAGTGTTCTTTATTTATAATGTTCATTCTAGTTTAAACTTTTACAAGCAATCCGAATTAGTTAATTTCTGGAATTAAACAAATTCACCGGTCATTAACGTTTTTGAGTATCGCAAGTATATAGAGTATTAAAGCTGCTTCCAATTAATGGGTCATTTTAAGTGCACAAAGTGAATTATTATTTTTTTTAAAGACTTTTATTTATTTGTTTGACAGAGATCGCAAGTAGGCAGAGAGGCAGGCAGAGAGAGAGGAGGAAGCAGGCTCCCTGCAGAGCAGAGAGCCCGATGTGGGGCTCGATCCCAGGACCCTGGGATCATGACCTGAGCCGAAGGCAGAGGCTTTAACCCACTGAGACACCCAGGTGCCCCAAAGTGATTTATTTTCATACATAGAACCTTAAGAACCATTTGATAAGAAGGACACGGAAATTTAAGAGGTAAGGCAGGTTCAGTAAATTAGAGCATACTGCACTTTTCATTAATTCACCTATAAATTTAATCTTTACCAGCACCTATATCCTATTCATTGTCAGGTTGATCTATATAAAGAGAATTCCTTATTATATTTACATTACTAAGGCATATGCCAAATGGAAAATAAGAGGTATCTTTTCTTTGACTATAAATTATAAAAGGCTTCTAGTGGCCTATAACACTATTTAAGTTGTCCTTGAAATAACTTTAAATATAAGCACATTAAGAAATACAATTTAGGGGCACCTGGGTGGCTCAGTGGGTTAAAGCCTCTGCCTTTGGCTCAGGTCATGATCCCGGGGTCCTAGGATCAAGCCCCACATCGGGCTCTCTGCTCAGTGGGGAGTCTGCTTCCCCTCTCTCTCTCTGCCTGCCTCTCTGCCTACTTGTGATCTCTATCAAATAAATAAAAATCTTTAAAAAAAAAAAAAAAAGAAATACAATTTAAATCAGAGAAAAATTTAGTATTTTTGATGCATTATGTTTCAACTACAAATAGCAATATATTTTAAGTCCAATTTTTAAGAATAAAGTAGAAAAGCCAAACAGAAACAAAATGAAACACTCTTTTCTAATCCAGTAAGAACCAAAGGTTGAAATGTATTTTTAGAAAAAAGCTCAGATCCTCAATGCATTGAATTAGACATATTCCCTGTCAAGTGATTTAGGACTTTCACATAAAACTTGAAAATTTAATGGTGAAAATAGTTCCTTAAAATTTTATAATGCCTCCTAAGAGTGCGACAGCATAACAGAGGAAGAAGAACCTGGAATCTGGCATTATGCTCCCTTGTCTCAAAACCTAGTTTTGCTACTTACTTGCTGTAAAAAGCTGGGGAAGTTTCATGTTTTCTCTCCCTTGATTTTTTCCTGAACAGAAATGTAATAGGACACATGATTACAAACTTATCCAAGTGAGAATTCCTACTGAAATAATAGAAATAATGTTCCTGGGACATGTTCATTCAATGTTAACATTCTCGCTAAGATGACTAAAAATTGTTCCAGAGATATTAAATGTCAAACATAAATTAAGACTCTTGCCAGAATTCCAGATTTTATTCTAGAAATCTTTTTTTCCCATGTTGCCAGTCAAATAGAATTTCCCACCATGATAACTTTATGGATTAAAGAAAATCATAGATACTGGTTTCAGTAGTTCATAAGATCTGTCTTTAGACATAGAAGAAACATGTATATTACCTAGTTAATGTGTCTTACTTGGCAGTGGAGAAAGTGAGTCTTAGAAAAAACTGAATGAGACACGAAACTTGAATTCAGAACTATTAAATTATTTAAATGTGATTGTGTAGCACACATTGTCTACCTAAAAATTGGTATCATTTTTTTGTATAATGTCTCAGTAGAATTTTAAACTTCAATTCTAACAATCCATTGGTACACCACTGATGATTTCAAATAGAATTTAAATGACATGCACAGTATTTTAAGTGATGGAATATGTCTGTGTTTCAGTGTTTAAGCTTCAAATTACTTTTGGGGGAAAGCAAATAACTAATGGAACAAACACCCAAATAGGAAATGCTTTTCATGCCATGATTAAAAAAACAAAACAAAAGTTTAAAACACACACACACACCCTAAGATAACACAAAGCCCTGCATCTAAAAGGAAATGAGATAGGAAAACATTAACAAGGCATTACCCTGTGGGTTGACACCCATCCCTAATTTCAAGGTTTCTAGAAGATGAAAGTTGCTTCTTTTCAAAAGCCACTGAGATCCTAACCAAGAATATCACCTTTAAAAATATTATTTAGATGTCTGGGTGGTTCAGTTGTTAAGCGTCTGCCTTCAGCTCAGGACATGAGCCCAAGGTCCTGGGATCAAGGCCCACATCGGGCTCCCTGCTATGCGGGAAGCCTGTTTCTTCCTCTCCCACTCCCCCTACTTGTGTTACCTCTCTCTGTGTGTCTCTTTCTATCAAATAAATAACTAAAATCTTTAAATATATATATATACACACACACACATATGTGTGTGTGTGTGTGTATATATATATAAAATTATTTAGGTTCTCATAAATACATGGAAAATTTACCTAGAAGCTGGGATATTGGCATATATCTAGCCACATACCAAAGCTGTTTTCTTTTTTATCTCACTATTTTCTCCTCCTGAGAAATTTTTTTCAGTGTATTAATGAAAACTAAATTTGTGACAAATAAACCATCACCATATCTCCCACTTCTTTATTTACTATAATTTTGATGGGTGATGCTATATTCATAAATTCTCAGTGAAGGATTTTTCTCACTGTGTGTCTTTATATTTTTCCATATGGTTGATTTTTGTAATTGCACTCTGTTTTTAATCTGTTATCTTTTATTACACAATAGGTATCATTGATCACTTGCTCTCATCCTCATATAATATATACATCTAAATATTGCAGCCACAGATTACCCAGACATAGAGTCAGGAAACAGAAAAGTGAGTTGGCATTCTTGATTTACTAGAATTTTTTCTCTTTCAGTAAAACTAAGACAATATTACTCATTAATTAGTTTAGATTTTTTATCAAACCTGGTGATTAACCAAAGATTCATAATTTCTTAGGATTAAATCACTGGCAGGAATTAAAGATCCAAAGAATTCTTCAGTAGAAAAAGATGACTGTTAATGGAGCATTTTTCAAAGGAGTTGGAAATATTTTTAAAGTATTCTTAGAAAATGTAAAATGTAGGATGGAAGATTGTACAAATGGTCAAATACCACTTCATCTGGTATCACAACATTTAAAAAAAGAGTATCCGGTTGGCAAAAGAAAGACCCATAGGAATAGAAATTTAAAAGCATTATGAGAAAAGAAGAAATTAAAAACTGTATGGAGGGCGCCTGGGTGGCTCAGTTGGTTAAGCGACTGCCTTCAGCTCAGGTCATGATCCTGGAGTCCCGGGATTGAGTCCTGCATCAGGCTCCCAGCTCCACGGGGAGTCTGCTTCTCCCTCTGACCTTCTCCTCGCTCATGCTCTCTCTCACTGTCTCTCTCTCTCTCTCTCAAATAAATAAAATATTTTAAAAATAAAAATAATAAAAAACAGTGTGGAAGTGGAAGTTCTAAGAAATAGTGATGGCTTAAAATTTGATAAAGAGAATAGAAATTAAGGTATGGTATTTACAAATTCATTCAGTTTACCCATGAATAAGAACAACAGCAAAGGATAAAATAAAGTGTAGCCCGTTTCTTCATGTGGAGGTGAAAGTAAATATAGATAATGCCAGGAATATTGTAAATTCCACAAGGGTGTGATTTTTTTTATCTGTTTTATTTTTTTTTTAAAGATTTTATTCATTTATTTGACACAGAGAGGGAGATCACAAGTAGGCAGAGAGGCAGGCAGAGAGAGAGGGAAGCAGGCTCCTCGCAGAGCAGAGAGCCCGATGCGGGGCTCCATCCCAGGACCCTGAAATCATGACCTGAGCTGAAGGCAGAGGCTTTAACCCACTGAGCCACCCAGGCACCCCTATGTGTTTTATTTTTATTCTTTGTTTTATTCCTTAAAATACTGCCTAAAACACAGTACATACTAAAGCACTAAAAATAAATAAATAAATAAATAATAAAACCTGAAAACCTTTAGAAAGAAGGAATGAACGAAATGTTTCTTTGCTTTATCTTTTATCTTTATTAAGCAACAAAATGAACTCATGCTCTCATGTCCACATAGAAGTGTCACATATATATCTATGACCTGTGGAATCAAATGATACTAAGAAACGAAGAAATATCATGGAATTCGTTGGCAGGTCTTGCTAAAGCTAAGATAATTTTAGTAGCAGGAATTCTTTTAACATAATGCCATTGCAGGGCTATGAGGTTACTATTCCTAAGAACTTTTAGATAAAAACTGGAAGGTAACTATCAATGATAATATTTTTAAAAGAAAGCAAAGGATGGCCCAGGGAACCACTGTTAGTAACTAACTTGCAGAGTTAAAATATAGAAGAAGAAAATCACAATGAGTTGTTAAACATTTTGTATATATTCTGTAACACCCTGCGTATGAGTATGAGCCAACACAGCATCATTAAAAACTGGTCCTAGGAGGATATTTTAAACTATGGTATACAGTGTGAAGGAGAAGAAATAGGCATAATCTTAGCTTCCAAGCCTTTTGGGTTTTGTCCTATACAACATACTCATTCATAAATTGGAAAAATATCCTCTAAACCACACAGATTTGAAGATCCTCTAAACCTTCACAGTAAGTGAAGGAATAGTGAAATAATCTATCCACTAAATTTAAAAACTTTAATTTAGAGTCCTATGTGAAGTGTGTGAAGTCTGGCCCTTGAAAGATAGGATCTGAAGCCAGCCTGATCTTGGTAAAAATTAGTTAACTAAAGAAGTGGCAAGTATGGGGCACCTGGGTGGCTCAGTTGTTAGGCGGCTGCCTTTGGCCCAGGTCGTGACCCCAGGGTCCTGGGTTCGAGCCCCGAGTTGGGCTCCGTGCTCAGTGGGAGGCCTGCTTCTCCTTCTCCCACTCCCCCTGCTTGTGTTCTCGTTTTTTAAAAAAAAAAAATGAAGTGGCAAGCAATTATGAAGCTTAAGGAAATACAAAAAAACCTCTACGTACAAAATATAGAAGAGCTGGCTAGAAAAAAATCTGGCAAGGGAAAACAATGCAAAATGGCCATACATGAAAAGGTAAGCTTTGGCTTCAAAATTTAGGTAGTGTGTAGATAATTAAAAATATGTATTTGATGAGAATATACAACAAGAGCTTATTTTGAGTACTATGTGTATTTTTGGACTATAGAGTTAAAGGCAGATATGACTTGAAGAGCTGCAAATATGGGGGAAAAATAGAAAGTAAAACAAGGGCAGGATAACAAAAACAGGTATAATTCAATATACAGTCTTGAAGTGTCTGAAATGAGAACATGATGATCAAATGTTGTTCCCTGTACAGCGGGTTGAACAAGAGGAGGGGGCATAAAGTATTCTGTGAGGGATTAGCTATAAGTCAGAACTTCCTGAGTGAGAGTTGTGAAATATCAAAATAGGTTACTGAGGAAGGTTATGTTGCTCCTTTTCCGGAAGGCCTTAAAAATAGTAGAGGTGGAATCCTTGTGAAATAATTTGGGGATGGTATTATCTGAAGGAAGAGAAAATGGTATGACCTTGCATGGCCTCTGCCAGTATTAATGTCTGACATTTCTACTCTTACCTTAGTTGAATGGAAAGATAGATACTATTTCAACTCCCCCACCCCAACTGGATCATTTTGCTCTTTTTTAACATGGCAAAATTTAGATAAATTTTAAAGTGGATCTCCTAAAGATCCAGTTTAAGGAAAGTGACATTTCCAAGCTCAACCTGAAATTCTCCTTAATAAGTTTAAAGAAACATTTATTAAATATTTATCTTTTTTTCTAAGGATCTGAATAGAAATTGTGCTATATTCATTGTTTCCTAATTCATAAAATATATGAACTAACCATTTTTATGTAATTTTGATTGTTGGAATCATCAGCAAAGTGACTAATAGTGATTTGGTATGTTAACTACTTGATGACAGTGTTATACTTTTCTAGCATGTAAAAGTAATGTCACCTCTGTACTTCTCAGAACTCTTTTATTACCAGAGTCACCCACAGGCATGAGAGACTCTGATATAAAAAATATTCCAGACATCTCTTCACTGTGAAAGGCAATATTTGCCAACAGGTCCTTGCTTACTGAATTAGAACTTTCAGAGATTTCCTGTTTACCAAAAGCTCTCTTCAAGTGCATGGGCTATAGAAACAGCCATGTTGAGCTTTCATTTTGCACAGTCAACGGCCCAGCATCTTAAATTGAATTCAGGCTTGAATATAATGGGTCATTATCAGTCATGGAGTTTTTGAATGGCTCCGACCCAGTGTGCTCATCAGCTGGTACAATAACATATATAAATACTTAAATGAATATATGTGTACCTATATTTGTACCACAGGGCTCTCCCTGCAAAAGTAGGAGGACGGTCTGATACATGCTGAAAATATACAACTATTACTTCCTCACACCATGTAGGCCTCTGACGACAGAGCAAGGCTATGTGATACATTGTGGAAAAACTGATGTGAACTTCTGTAATATACCAAAGTGTGTGATTTTTCTTCAACAATTATAAATATATTGCCAATTATGTCAACTGTTTTTATACAATTAATAGTATATTTTATTAGGTGTGTGTCTTATAAAGCTGATATACATAAAATTACTTCTAAAAGTAATGTATTTAAAGAGTGTGAATTGCATAGTTACAGCCAGAGGTCTCAAACACAAAGCATTCTAAAGAAGTAGGTAAATGTATAAAATTCAGAAGTGGAAACTGCACTGCATAGAGAAGAATATTGTAGTAGACCATAATTTGAAGAAATAAAGGAGGAGCATAAAGAGATGGAAGAACTAGAGGAGCAGCAGAAAAGGGAATAGGGTTTAATGACCAAGGTAATGTCAGAATGAATTGGATCTGTGTTTGAGACCTACCCAAGGTACTGTAAAGGAGAGCAAGATGACTGCCTTAAGGGGCACCTGGGTGGCTCAGTGGGTTAAAGCCTCTGTCTTCGGCTCAGGTCATGATCCCAGGGTCCTGGGATTGAGCCCCGCATCAAGCTCTCTGCTCTGCAGGGAGCCTGCTTCCCCCTCTCTCTCTGCCTGCCTCTCTGCCTACTTGTGATCTCTGTCAAATAAATAATAAATAAAATCTTAAAAAAAAAAAAAAGATGACTGCCTTAAGCCCGAAGACAAGATATCTGTAATACTCTTCTTAATCATGAATGAAGTTGATTCTCCTGACCCATCCTCAGGAAGACACCCGTCTTCATGTTTTTGCCCAGGACTCATGATGTAGATATGCTTATTCATAGACATTCACCCTGTTTCCCTTGTGAGCAACCACATTCATTTGTAGAAAGAGAGAGGAGGAACCTACTGATGCAGATGATATGCTAATAACAACTAACTCACTCAAGTGTCATTCTTTTCCCCTACTTGGCACAGGGAATTATTTTTTGCCATCAAGAATAAGAAAATGTTTTAAAAAAAAATGAGAAAATGTTAGGTGAATTAAAGAACGCTGACTTTTTTAAATAAAGATTTTGTTTACTTTTTAGAGAGAGAGAGAGAGACAGAGACAGAGGTATTAAGAGAGAGCATGAGCAAGAAGGAGAGAGAGAAGCAAGCTCACTGATGAGCAGGGAGCCTGAGGCGGGGCTCAATCCAAGAACCCTAGGATCATGACCTGAACCAAAGGCAGATACCTAACTGACTGAGCCACCCAGGCGCCCCTAAAGAACACTTATTTTATTTTTTTTTAAAGATTTTATTTATTTATTTGACAGACAGAGATCACAAGAAGGCAGAGAGGCAGGCAAAGAGAGAGGAGGAAGCAGGCTCCCTGTTGAGCAGAAAGCCCGGCCCAGGACACTGAGATCACGACCTGAGTCGAAGGCAGAGGCTTTAACCCACTGAGCCACCCAGGCGCCCCAAGAACACTTATTTTAAAAGTACTCTTAGATTCTTCTAAAACGCTCTGAACATCCCATTTTCTGCATAGAATTTTAACTTGAAAGCACTCTTGCGAATAGTACCTTGCTGCATTAGCAGAGTATGTGGTTCAAGTACAAGTCTGGGACCAGATTTATATAGTCTATAATTACAGCCTAACAGGAGCTGTGTGACCCTGGGCAAGTAACTTAACCTCTCTGTCTTCCAGCTTTTTTATTTTGTAAAATAGAGATTATTAAAATAGTCTTCCTCATAGGCTACTGTGAGGATTGGAGTTAGTATTTGCAAAGCTTTTGGTGCTAAAGGAAGTATTTTATAATTCATAGTTATTTATTAAATTTCTAAATACGATTAGTGACTCAAAGTGCTTAATGTAACCTTAGTCTTAATTGTTTATATTGCTTGAGGTGAACCAACTTTTTAAAGCCAAAAATATGGAAAAAACAATTCTATTTACTCAGGCAATTTAACATCTTTGTCAGTTTATTTTTTCTCTAGGACTATATCCTTTGGAGAAGCATTTTGACGTCATTTTGTCTTACACCTTCACCAAATTTCTGCCATTTAGGGACTTAAAAAGGGTCTTTAGAAATTGAACTTGGGGGCACCTAGGTGGCTCAGTGGGTTAATAAGCCTCTGCCTTCGGCTCAGGTCATGATCCCAGTGTCCTGGGATCAAGCCCCACATCGGGCTCTCTGCTCAGCAGGGAGCCTGCTTCCCTTCCTCTCTCTCTGCCTGCCTCTCTGCCTACTTGTGATCTCTGTCTGTCAAATAAAGAAATAAAATCTTTAAAAAAAAAAAAGAAAGAAATTGAACCTGGTTCCCTTTATGTATCTGAGGAAAATGAGACTCAAAGCCGTTGACTGGCCCAAAGACAAGCAGCTCATGGGTAGTCGAACCCCTCCAAGAATCTGATTACAAATAGAGCTTTCTTTTAACTATACTCTATCACTTCTTGGTGCTTTGGAAATATATTGCACTAATTGCTCAATATTTTATTAGTATTTTTAATTTAAAAGAACAGTTTTCTGCACTTTATATCATATTTGTTCTTTGTAAAACTAAAAGAATAGTTTTCCATCGTTTTATCAATTATTCAACAATCCTTTTATGTTCTCCTTGAGCCAGGCACTGAGCAGAATGTTGGTTCAGCAGCGCAGTGTGTTCTGCAGTCAGAGGGAAGATTCCTTTCTGTAAAGCTAGCATTTCCCAAAACATATTCTGGATATACAGATTCTGTCATCTAGCACACTGAAAATATGAAAAGTCCTGCACCAAAGAAACTTCTCTCTTCATTTTTTTTAAATTTCCTGACCTTTTTTTTTTTTTTTTTTTTGAAAGAATAGCTTGTTATAATCCTTAAGAACTACTGACCTTTGGAATCCATGCTGGAGTTTCTGAGGAGAGTCGTGGGCTTGCTTCCACTGATGGGTGCTTTCTTTTAGATCCTAGCTTTTAGAGACTCAGGATGAAAAAACCTCATTTCAGTAAACTTCTGATCTGTGGTAGCATGGTCTGTTTTAAGGGGGAAGTACTGTAATCCTTTCCATGTATTAGTCTCTGCCAAGGATGACTTGAGCTATCCTTGAAAATAGCCTGGGACAGAATGTGTAGACATGCTGAGATAAGGAGCCTCCTGCCAGGCCTCCAGCGTAGGAAGCGACTTAGCTTACCCCAGGCCCACAGCCGGCCCTCTGCAGCACACTTACCCTGCCCGGGTGTACGGAGGAAACATTCTGTTCATCTGAGAACACCTCTATTCCTAGCTCTTTGACAGTTTCACTTTCCATATCCCCTCAGTTTTAAACATGTGGAAAAAGAGATAAAGGAAGGTGATGAAATGAAAAAATGAAGTGGGGAAGGCTACGGAGAGAGAGAAGAAACTCAAATTTACATGCCTGCTTTGCATGCAATTATGGCTAGGTTTTGGAGGGGGAGGGGAGTGTTCTCCAAAGGTCGTTTTATAAGATAGGAAGGAAGATGCGTATGCAGTGTGAAATATTGGTTAACATTGAGAATAGAATCAAACCCTACGCTGATTAGACCATTTTGATTAAAAAAAAAAAAACTTTTCAAATTTCTGATTCTTTTTTGAGGCATTAGATCAACTACAAATGAAAATAGATCAACGTTAATTTAGGCTTCATGGTAAATTATACAACTTACCCTATTTTAAAACTTATAAATTATGTTCACCAAGTAGGAAATACAAAGAAATTAGTGCAGTAAAGGATCAAATTTATGCTGCTACCCCCCCACCCAGAAATCACAGGGGAGGGAGAACTGAAAGTGTATACCCATTATTTCTTAAATAAAGTTTAGTTGCATAGGAAATTTTGACCCCTCTCCTTACTGAAAATACTGGTTTTTCATTAGACATTACTATTTAAAATTAAAAGTGTCTATTGCCTTTTGCTCTAAATTCTTATTTATTAACAGTCACAATCCTTAAATTTTGTATTTTTCCTCTTAAAAATGCTTTAATTTAAAAAATACTAGATGATTCAATTTGTCTATTCATTCCAAGTTGGAAATTAATCTGTTTGGCTTGAGGCTACATAACTTACTCTCATTAGATGGGTATGTCCAAAGATATGTGAACATTTCCCATACAGTGAGACACTGGGATTTTCAAATATTGCTGAGATCTTAATCAAAATTGTGCTGATTGCTTGGGAGTTGGGTCCTGTGAGAGAGGAAATAAATCAACCTACCCCCATGACTCAGGTACATTAGTAATGTTGTAAGATTGTTTATTTCTAAAAGAAAGAAGGTATAATATAAAATATGTAAATCTATATTTCACATTTGAAAAAGTTTTACATTGTATTTGTCAGATTGTTCATAGTGCTATGTATATTTAACACTGGAAAAGGAATTTCAAGAACTATTTCAATCAGTGGACACTGATTTAATGAAGTGTCCATGTTTCAAGGGAAGACATACCTTTGGATTCAATTCATATCAGTTTAGAAACTTTTTGCATTATATTCTATTATCCGTGCTTCAAAGTATTTATAATTTTTATGAACTTACACGATACTGAAGTTAACAAGTTTACACAATTAATTTATGAAATTGAATTGCACCCAGTTGAATTTCTATAAACAGGGTGCTGTTTTTTATTTGAGCCTCACAAACTTCTCCAAGAATAGAAATGTTATTATTCCCATTCTGTAGATGAAGAAATTGAGGTTTGGGAAACGCTGGATTAGCCATTTGCTGCAACCGTGACAGGCAGAGTATTCATGGAATATTCAGGCTGGAGTCGTCATCTTCCAAATACTGCCTGGCTCCATCCGTGTTTTAGATTTGTCCTCGGATGTCATCTTCTCAGCTGTCATCTTCCCTGACAGCACTGCCCACTTCTGCCCTTTCCTGCTCCGGCACCTCCTTGCCTGTTCTCCTGTGGCATTTTGTTTCTAGCCCTTCTTTATCTATAATCATCATATTAGCACGCTTGTTTATTGCCTCTCTCTCCCTTCCAAATGCAGGTTTCAGGAACACCAAGACCTACTTTGTTTTGTTCACAGTGGTGTTCCAGGTACCTAGCATCATGCTTGACACCTTTATGTCTCTGTAACTCAAGATCAGACTTTTTCATTGTTATCTCTGTGAGATTAAGCATCATGAACTTGGCTCACAGTCCCCGATGACATCATTGTCGCCAGGATTTGATCTGCCCACATGGTCCAAGTTGAAATTTAGTTTAGATCTCTGACGAGGATGCACCACGTACATACAGTTGCGTGTTGTTCATCTGCTCCAGAGCTGTAGCAGGTAGGATGCGATCGTGCTAGGAGATCTGTACTGCATATGTCCGCCAGCGTCTCATTTCTCACCTTTAACCGACAGCATTCCTGACCAGCGACCCTGACAAAAGTTCCGAAGCGTTAAAACCGTGTGTTACACAGCCCTAGTGTGTTTTACAGCGAGCAGGGCTGTTGTGTAGACTCCTCTTGTCCTGGAGTTTTGCACAGATAAAGGGAGGATATAGTTTTGAGAGGATTGCTCTAACTACAAAGTGCGTCCTGAAGGCCATTTAGCTCACAATGAAGGTCTGTGTTTTAAAATAGCACTATAACAAAGTAACTACAGAGTTTTTGGCAAGGGCTTCAACTATTTATAGAACTAAGTAAGGCATAGTAAATAATACCACAGTGCCCAGTTCTCCCTTGCCATAACCCCAAACTTATGAGAAGCACTGTAATTATATTTTTCTACTTTAAAAAAAAAAATCATAGTAGCCATTATCAGTTTAACCATACGGAAGCTCAGGCTGAGATTTCTTTTTTAAATGCATAGTTTTGATTTTCAGCAGCTGCGCTGGGTCTTTAATCATATATTATCTTTATGAAGCCTTTTTCTAACATATGTTAATTGGCTGTTTTCTGTGACAAATTATGAGCTCTTACTTTGATGAGGTTCAATTGCAATCATGTTGAAGTCGAGTACGTAGAGTTTCCACCCCTGCTGGCTTCTCAAACCACTACAAACATCTGCACGTCACTGCAGTGCTGAGTAATGGCAGGATTTGGGCTGGCTGATTTCACTACAGATTTTTTTTTTTCCACAGGATATTTTCAGCTTCTTTGTACTAAATCTGTTGCAGGGTTTGCCCTTTTTAGCAGAAGCATGCTCTAAAATTAACATCAAACCTTATTGGCGATTACTATAATACAGTGAGAAATATTTCATAATACAACACCCTAGCATCTGTTTTGCTTTGCTGAAATTTTAGTGTAGTTTTTAGTGTAGTTATTATACATTTTTAAAAATCAATCAGTTGTTAAGCTGTTAGTGGTTTCTAAATAATCAGCATTTTATAAAAAATATTTTGAATTCTTCTGCAGAGAAGAATGGGTGTTTATTGAGTGGATGGCTATCTATTTAGCTGTCATAAAGAAAAGGCACGTACCACTTTTTCTAGGTGTTTCCTAATGTCAATATGTGAAAGATTCTATTATATTTTCTTTTTTCTTTGTAGTTACATCTGTTGGTTAAGGAATGAAAAGAATTACATGTTCCATCAAGGTTAATGTCCAATAAGGGGCATAGCATCCATTTCAGTTTTCTATCCGAATGTCAGTTTTTAATATATGATTAGGATGAACAGATATGTTCTAATCCATCTGCTCTGAGAACTGTGACAGATAGCCTGCATGGCGACCAACAGATGATCAGTGAGAGCTATAATTAGAATAGATGTAAAAATACAGCACATTTGTTTATATTCTCAGAAAAGTAGTCAAGATAATTGATTAAGGCCTTCAGAAACTGTGTCAAACTCCAGTCATACTGAGATGAATTTAATCGTGTTTCTGGCCTGACATCGAAGGTAAAGGACTCTGCGAAGTGCGGTTCTCCAAAGCCAAACCTAGGGGTCAAATTTCCATACAGGTATTAGAGTTTAGAATAAGATGAGCCAGATGTGAACAGGAGCTACTCCTCCTCATGAGGCTGTTTTTAATCAGCCGTTTCCCTGGAGTAGCACACAATCAATGAGCTCTAAATCCTGAGGCTACCTGCATTCAGAGGAAGGCCTGCGAACATCATTACAGAACTTACAATTGAGCATATGTGAAAAAATTAGAGCAGAAATTAAGGGTAAGAAAGGTTAACTTCAGAAGTCTTACTTTGGTACTGCTCTTTTAGAAGGTCTCAGAGATAATTTAAATGTTAAAAAAAAGAAGAGTATTAAACCCTACTAAATGCAGATACTAAATCCACTAAAAGATCACTGTAAATAAGCCAAATGGAAAGTTATTATTGATTTATGTTAGCCAGAAGTGTTTGAATATATGTATTATTTTGAGAAGGTAGATAGGTCAATTTCAGCATGAGTCCGTAAATCTAAGGTAGGTTGTCGGTTGTTTTTTGCTTTGGGTTCTTCATCAATAGTACTACGGCTAGAGAGCATGGCTTTAGGAACCCTGTGTGACACTTCAGTGTGACTGCAAAGTCAGCGGATGCACTGTGTCTTGAGCGAGTGTACACAAGGAAATTTAGTTCCACTTGATAAGACACATACTTAATTGGCTTTAAGAAAATAAACCAAGGTAAAGAATGATGTGCAAATGAAGCAGAGAACTTGGCACTTGACTGTATGGAAGCCCGTGAGCCATGTGGCTTAATTGGGGCCAGTTGGGATCATTTAATGATTGCTGTCAGAAGATCAGATTTAATTCTCCTTATAAGAAGACCACAGTGGGATAGAGTTAAACAAATTGTCATCAGAGGTTTCAGATGAACAAAGCCTTAATTAGGTTGATTAGGATGCCGTAAAAGAGATGAAGAGAATAGAAAAATTGATGAATCACTGGTTTCCATGTTGAGCCACATGTAACAGCAATATCAAATATCTATATTTTGAGAGACATTATTACAGCATTTTGAATATTACGTGTATCAGATGGAAGGCTTTTGTGTAAACTTTCTAAAATTCTGAAGTTCAACTAGAGGCAAAAGTAAATGACATTCAGTGCAAATAGTGGGTGATTTATGATACATATTCTTCTTAATGTATAACAAAAACACTGGCAGGAGGACAGTGGTATGTCTTTCCATTTAAAGCTTATCTTTAAATATTAAATAAGAGGGAAAATAAATAGCAACAGAGGCAAATTATTTTCAAGGATTTAATTTTCAGTTGTTTAATGTATTATTTGTATACAGAATAAAAACAAAGCCTTTACTTAGAATGTCCTTTTGACCATTCATATCACAATCTTAGTAATCTTACCAGTGATAATACTCAATGACTACTCAGGTGTCTTAAAACGTATTCTTACTGTTTTATCATCACATTATGAAAGACTAAAATGTGGTCCTTCCATTTGCTGCAGCTTCGCAGGAAAATGTTCTCTCTGCACACACCCATACACACACACACACACACCAATGTATCAGTTAGGCTAAAAACTGTGCCCAGTGCATACAGATTTTTGAGAAAGAAATTTATAGAATATTTCCATTTTAATCATGAAATATGATACAGGAAGGCTTAAGAAAACAATGAACATAAAATTTTTTTCTGACATGATTATGAGATGTCTGGGAATTCGGATTTTGTTGTAATAAGATGATGATATGGAACAGCAGCATCTCCCCTTTCAAGCCTGGCTTGATTTGATGGCTAACAATTCTGTTTCACTGATACTGGTGTTGTATAGCGCTTTACTTGCTTTGTTCAATAACAACAACAACAACAACAACAACAAAAATCCAGCTGCATATTCATTACAGAGAGGTTACAGCTGGGGAACAGAACACAATCTGTGATGCTGACTGGTAGCTCTTGCTCTGTGATGAGACAGTGCCCGATTTACCTTTGTGGTAAGCTCTGCCACGTCACAAAGTGGCCTTGGAAAGAAAACATGATGGCTGTACTGTTGTGAAAAATCGGGAAAACAAAGGCATGGTAGAACCCTGGATTAATTACTTATTATGATGAGGAAAGACAAAAAAAATGTTATTGAACTGTGGTTCAATAACACAAGGCTCTGGACATATTTAGACCATTTGGAGTTTATTTTGGCATGGGGAATGGAGAATGCTGTTTAAGCTGCCTTGTGAAAAAAATGTCCAAGACAAAATATACCATGAAAAACCATGACAGGGAAGCTGTGCTTCCCCCATGTTTAGTAAATTGTTTATAATGCAACACAGTTGTTTAAAGGTGGGTGCCTCCTAATTTCCAGAACTGTGTAAATAAAATGATTTATGTCAATGATAATAGCAGGTTAGGCCCACTTATTAAATTAATTGCAGAGGTTTTCAAAACGAGTTCCTTTTTAGCCTTATTATATTTCTGACATACATTTCATCTCCTTTTGTCCTTGGGGAAAGATATTAAAGTAGGACTAGAAGCATTAATGTAGAGTTTTCAGCAGCCGTGGTCATTGGGAAAATTGATATATTTCCCTAGTTATTTCTACTTTTGCAGCCTGAAGCTCTTCCATGACTGATACTTAAGAGAAACTTCTTAATTTTTATAACACTGTAAATTTTTCCTTCATGTAATGATTATTGTTAATGAATAAATGAAGCATTACCTGTTAGAACTTGCTCATCATTAGCTTTGCAAAGTCAAATCTTCATGGTATATATAAGAACAATGATTCACTTGGTAGCCTCATGATATAATATGGTTTTTATTTTAAGTCTCAAAACTGAAGCAGTCTTACAAGTCGTAGGTCATGCTCCCAGTACTGCTATGGACCCACTTCACATATAATACCACCTTGAATGACCATAGCCATCCCCTGCACACCAGGAATTTTGTTCCTGGCATTCCTGGATGGCTCACTCCGTTAAGTATCCTACTCTTGATTTCTGCTCAGGTCTTGATCTCACGGTCATGGGATCAAGCCCCATGTTGGGCTCCATGCTCAGCAGGAAGTCTGCTTGAGATTCTTTTCCTCTCCTTCTGTCCCTCCCCCAATCATGCTTGCTTGCTCTCTCTCTCTCTCTCTCTCAAATAAATAAATAAATAAATAAATCTTAAAAAAGAAAAGTCTGGGGGTGCCTGGGTGGCTCAGTTGGTTAACCATCTGCCTTCAGCTCAGGTCATGATCCCAGGGTCCTAGGATCGAGCCCAGCACCAGGCAGGGAGCTTACTTCTCCCTTTCCCACCTCATCCTACTTGTGCACTCTTTCTCTGTTAAATAAATAGATAAAATCTTTTTTAAAAAAGTTTGTTCCCAACTCATTGTAGGCAGCAACAAGCTGAAGTTCAGACCTGAGCTTCCTAACTCGAAAATTCTTTCTACTTCCACTCCTCAGTATAAATTACACTTCTTCCATATATGAGATGCTATATAAATATGACAAAAGATTAAGTGAGGTTATCGGCCTGCTTCTATATGTAAGAAAATGTTCTCAGGAGTAGTCATTAAAAATAAAAACTGAAGAAAATACACATCTGAGAGATGAAAATCTTAAAATCATTTATCAACTAAGTTATTAGCTCCTACTATAGGCCTGGTAGTGGGTTAGATACTGGGAATACGAAAGTGGGAATATGAAAGCAAGACAAAACGGAGTTGGCTCACAGATGTTGAAGAAGACAGACAATTTCAATTATGACAAGAGCTGCAAAGGAAGACATGGTGCTATGAGTCCTCATGGGGGATTTGTTGCAGCCATGAAAAGATGGAGTGCTTCCTGAGGAGGTGAAATTAGAGCTGAGATGGAAAGGAAAGGAAGAAGTTAAGGAGGCACAGAGGGGAAGGAGGAGCATTCCAGGCAGAGGGGATTGCACATGCAAAGGCCCTGTAGTAGGAAGGAGCATGACATGTGTGAGGAACGGACAAATGACATTATTATTTGTGTGTGATACTATGTTACAGAGACTTGAAGATAACTCAAAAGTCCATCATATTGACACTAAATTGAAATAAATTGAGAAAATAACTTTGTGTTTGGCATGATGGTACTTATCCAGTGGTAAATAATGGTTGTTTTTTTATTATCTTTAGGAGGGTAAGTTTTGACTCTGTATCTAAAATGAACTCAGCTTGCATTCATAGCTAGGGTAATATAACATGTTATATAGAATATCATAAACTTAAAGGGAAGTGGAAGAATGACTTTCAGGACCAAGGAAATATTCCCCAATTTGTAAGACATCATGTAGTTGAATAACAATAAGAATAACAATAATTATATCTTTTGAAGTTCAAATACCTCTTAAGCAAAAAAAAAAAAAAAAAAGTAAAAGTTCTACTTGTTCCTTTCAACCAAAATATAATTACATGTCTCATATGTCTTTCAAATATGTCGTGAGGTAGAAAGTTAAATGTATCTAGATGTACCAGAATGAGCTGAGTTTTCCACTTAAAATAATATTGAATCATTTAATTATCTGAATTAGTAATACAAGCTTGCAGCAACTGGGCTTAAGATCATTTTTGTACCTTACTAAGAATCCAGTTTGTATTTAGTTAACAGTATAATTTCCTATGTGATATAGTATGCTTGGTTTTGAGCCTTGAGTTTTTTTAAAACATTATATGAAGATGCTAGTGTTGTCAAAATGTGAATCAGTGAAGAAGTTATTTGCTAATATGAGTAAAAGAAAACCAGAAATCTTTCTTTGCAAATTGACATCACATATTTTAATGTTTTATCATCATTCATGGGCTGTTTTTATTTAAGCAACTGCATTGTGCTTATCGTAGCAAAATACATGCTTTGCGAAGATAAGTTTAGCAGAAGAGAATTAATTTCTTCCCACATCTTTTAATGTGGCATGGCAGTCTCACTCTATGATCAAAACACATAACTGAAGGTTGTGTTTAATTTCTAAATCAAAGTGTTGTGGGAAGATGATTGAAATCTGAAGATGACTCAGATCCACTTGATATGTGGTTTTCTTCCTACAGAAACCTTATGGTAGACTGCCATTTCCATGTTAGAAGGAACCTAATAGTGATGAGATTGAAATAAATAGTTTCACTATATACTGAAAGTTTTTGTTAGTTTCTTTAGTTCTTACTCTGAATTTTTTAAAAGAACTTTGAGACCTTCAATAACATAGGCATCTATTCTCCCCACCCACTGCATCTTTTTTTAAACTATGGGTACAAAGATGTAACCAGTGTGTCTTACAAACACTGATATATTTTTGGGGAACAGTTTTTGTAATTCTTTTTTTTTTTTAACTAAAAATAAAATTTATCCACTTGGCTCTTTGCCTGTATAGAATTCTTCCTTTGCCTCAAAGGGTAAATTAAGATTATATGGCTGCATTAGCTATGTCAGATGATTTCTGTGAGGCATGACAAAGGTAATTGTGATATATCTCCTACTTCACCAAAGGGAACTTGTTTGTCTTCTTATTTTTATTTCTTAAAGAAATCTTAACAAAATATTAACCTAGAACTGAAATGGATTTTTCTTAGGTGTTTTAAAAATAGAAATAAAAAATTGAGTCCCCATGTCTGGATTTTCTGTCATTGTCCCTTATCTGAACCTCTCAAAGGCCTCTCTGTGTATGGTGTGCAGCACAGCACACTCAGACAGTTCTGCTCAGAGAAGGAAGTGAAGAGTTTTGGTTCCCATTTTACACTTCTGGAACAGTTTAGGGAAGGAAGCACCTTTACACCTTTTATTGTTCGTGGTTGCTGACATCATATCCTTCCCTGACCAGTCTGTGCGTGTTTCCTGCCATTCTGTCAAGATTCTTCTGTGTTACAGGGAGGGATTTGTGGGAGGGAGGGAGGGAGGGAGAGAGAGAAAGGAAGGGAGCAAGAAAGAGTGAGGCAGGGAAGGGGGGAGGAGGTGTGTGTCACTCAAGGGAACTTGTTTGTAAAGAGAGAGCTGGGGTAGGAGAAGGATCTTTAGCATCTGTCCACAAGAAATTCTTCTCAACTTGGGTCTCAAAACCACTTTGCCTTCATCTGTCTGCTTATGCCAAACTCAAAGTGAACAGAAGCCTTCCATAATGAAGTTCCCCTTTTTAGTAAGCAGCCTGATTTTATTTTTCTTATATTTAGGTTGACAAAAAGAAAAAAAAAATGCAGAAGACTGTAACTCTATAGAGTGTAACTGTGGTAGAGCATTTCTTTTTCTTTTTTTAATTACTGATTGTTTCTGTGTAGCTCTGTCATTTTCCAAGAATGCTGCTTTCATGTGGAAAGAAGTAGCGGCAAGGCTGCTGGAATTATTTTAAGCTTATGGTTGATTGTACATAATGAAAGTTCTCAGCATAACTTGAAATTCTACTACATGTAGTTTACCTATTCTTTTCTTCATGTACATACAAAACAATTTTAAAAACTACTGAAGTTTTTTAATCTCCTTTTCAGCTTTTCTAGGCCTCCTACAAATTAATACTTGAAACTGACCTTACAATATAATTTTGGCATAAAAATCAGCTTAGAGAAGTAGTTACGCCAAGAAAACAACTACTGAGCTATTATTGACCTTCCTAAACTCTTTGAGTTTTTACTGACAGCCTTGAAATGTGGTGATCCATAATCAAATGTTCTAAGGCACGTTTCGTGACATATTTTACTTCATGAAAAAATCGCATCATCACCGCGTAGTAGTCTGCATATGTACATAATAATATCAAGTTTTGCATTTTAAAAATGCTCAGAAGGCAACACTTCAAGAAATATTCATTTTTATGGAAAACAAGAAAATATTTTAATTTTACTGAAATTTAAACTTGTTTCTCTTTACATTAGCTTGCATATTTCAAGAAGGAAAATACATCGAATGGTATTTTCACCGACTATATTATATATATATTTGATATACGCATACAAATTTTTTCAGGCAAAATATTTCCCATCCTTTTTTCTTCAAGAATTAAAAAAAAAAAAATCCTTGCTCTGCTCTTTTTAAAAGTGTTTCTCCTTTCAAAGTTGTGAAATACGGGGTGGTGAGGTGTAGGAACTCTTCTAAGTTTGGCTCATGAGTTCTCTCTCTGCCTTTCTGAAGAGACTTTTCTCGAGGGATGCTTCTCTGCTTGTTTGGTTATTTGTATTTTGAAACCAGGATCTGTCGAAGTTCTTGTCTTCCCCGCCTTGTCACCACACTCTAATCTGTTCACCCTGACCTTCCACCTTAAAGTGAATAAGCGCTTAGGCAGGCATAGTCCTGTAAGCCGATAGTGCCATCGGCCTCAGCCAAATGAAAAGAAAGGAAATTGTCCCATATGCGTTTGTGGATTCATGGGTTGGCTTTTTTGTGATAGAGGAAGCCTGTCTGTCTCTGTGGGGTCTTGCACATGCATGGGAAATGCCATTCTAACGGGCCGCTTGCTTCTAAGGTAAGACTATAGGAAACACAGGAAAGTTGCCCAGTTGAGTGATATTTAAGACGGTTTCTAAAAATAAATAGATGGACAGTGTGTGGCAACGGTGAATATATAATGCAACTGTGCTTTGTGAAGGTTTCATATTTTAATGTGATTTTAATGTTTTATTATAGCTAATTTTTTCATGTGTATTTGTCAAATGTGTGTTATTTATATAACTCTTTAAAACTTTTGAACTACTTCCAACATTTAAAATTGCCGCTGAGTAGTAATTTTTGATGAGCACTGTGTGGTCATGGTGTTACTCAACATATATAGTATTCCCAAGGGCACAACTGAGCTGCAGTTTCATAGAAAGGCATTGGGCAAAAGAGAATGGATGGTCTTAGTATTTAAGCAGCGCTTAATCCACCAGAACTAATTATATCATAATAGCTTCTGCAATTAGATAATCACAGAAAATTTTAATTTAAAGAAATTTACTCAAGGTGATAAAGAATTTAGAAATTAAATTAAAGAAATTAAAAGACAGCAGATGATCAGACCAAGTGTGTAACAGCTTTCCTGTTCCAATAACTTTGATTTAGAGCCAAATAATCTATTAAATAGCCAGGACATTGGCTTAGCATTACATAATACATGTGGGAATTTCTCAGGTCCCTCATCAGACACCAGCTAAAACAGGGAAATTCTGAGCAATGTATAAAGTAGTTGCATTCTTTGACATAAAACTGGATAGAATAATTGAAGCGGTTGCTTGCAAATCTAGAATCCAATGTGGAATGCTTTCTTGTTAACTTCCACATTTCACGGCAATTCATTTTCATTATGTTCAAATGTTTTCAGATATAATTTAAAACAAAGTAAAATATATACTTTTAATACTCGGGTTCTCTGGGTTTATTTTATATTATTGATGATCATTTCTTTAATTTTAATTCATGACCTAAAGGTATCTAGTATATAATACTGGGCTTCTGTAATTTTGTATGTTACTCCCCAAAGATATATGATATGTCTTTTTTAAAATATTTAAATTTAGAGAACTGATGGCTTATTATAAAAAGTGTAGTTATAAAAAAGTATCATTATAAATGGAGTAATACTCTAATTTTTTGCACCATTTCTTTTCTGTGAATGATTATCTTTTTTGATTCTTGTATTCAAGATATAGCTTAAGGGCTTTCAAGAGGAAAAGGAGATCTCACTGCTGATAGCTGCTTATTATGTAAGATTAAATATCCCAATGTATTTTTACAGTGTTCTCAGAGCAGTGACTTTTTAAAAATAAGATTAAAGGATTTAGATTTAAATTAGTTGACATTTACATATATCAAATAGCGCTTTCATAATAGTCCATCCTATTTGCATAACGAGGGGACGTTATCACCTCTGCTGTCAAAACAGGAGATTGTTTTCCCTTCAGAAATGAATTAGCTGCCCTACTTAGCATACACAGGTACATAAAGGTTCATTAACTCTCTGATTTAGGTAATTTTTCATAATGGAAGGGTGAAAATAGTCACCTAATTTCATTAAAAAATATTAAGGAACTCATTGCAAAAGATACATTTCAAGTGTTGGGCTTTGAAGTATAGTTTTTGCCATTTAAATGACTTGTTAAATTACTTATGAGATTATTTTGATTATAAAAACAAACCGTTCCTTTTTAATATCCTCCTACATGGGATAGACCATGTGCTTTTAGTACTTATTTTCATTCATTTGATTGGCTTACTTTCATATAGTTCTCTTTTTAAATTAGAATATGATCGCTCTTATGAAACCGCCTTTCTGTTAAAGTGGTATTTAATTTTTCTCTTTCTTCCAGCAGGAACGAATGCAGGAATTTGGGAACTGAGCAGTGCAAGTGCTGAAGAAGGAGATTTGTTTGGAGGAAACAGGAAAGAGAAAGAAAAGGAAGGAAAAAATACATAATTTCAGGGACGAGAGAGAGAAGAAAAACGGGGACTATGGGGAGAAAAAAGATTCAGATTACGAGGATTATGGATGAACGTAACAGACAGGTGAGTGGGGTAAACTTTTTCCTGTATCATCATTTACATGGACTATTTATTACATTTTCCCCAGGTATTTTAAAGATACTGAAAACATTGGAACTTAGAAACATCCATTAAGAGAAGTTTCAGTGAATTAAATGTGGCCAGTTTAAATGCTAATATTCTATCATATGTAAAGGGGGAAAAAATCACCTTGTCTGTTAGACAAATAGTTTACATATTAATGATTGTTCACTTTTTATTTCAACATAAATTTTGAATGGGAATTGTACTTCTGTAATACAAATACCTTAATGATTAAGAGTTAATAAGCATAACATTGTTACACTGCATGCATCATCAAACAAAGATATTCTTACATGCATAGGAATGAGTCCTTTTGTGGTCATCCATTTAAAGGTTTAGAATATAGGCTTATAAAAACAGCTTTCATTGTATTCACAGTAAAAGAGACTTTGAAATGTATCCAAAATATTTAGCATTGCACTGACAACAACAAACATCCTCACAAAATATTAGTAACTTAAAACATATATATAATATATATAAGTATATTTATATAAATATATAATAACACACATATAGGCAAAAACTATTAGTTAATTCACACCATTATCTTTAAACCATGAATTTGATAAACAAAGAGGCAAATGATGTTACAGTTTTTTTCTACAACTCCATTGATAATGCTGTATGATCCCATTAATCTATCCTAAAGATTTTATATATCCAAATGCTCTCTATTCAGCAAAGACATGTATATCATAAATATCTGTGATTTGACTATTTTTCTTCACTCTTGGGGAGAGTGCATTTAGTTAGGTGATATAAGGAGAGTTGGGTGGTTTGTATGCATTCTGATGTTAAATTACAAATAATGGGAGAAATTATGGTAAAGCCAGATTCCAGCCATTATAAATGGATAATGGAACGTGGAAAACAGGCATTCCTTGACCATGGAGAGAAGAATGTTTTACCTGTTGCCCATTTACTCTCGGGAAAGAGCTAAGAGGATAACCTCCGATATGCCCTCACCAGACAATCCCCCAAATAAAGACACTCTAGCTCTCCAGTTGTCCCTTTCTGTCTTATTGGAACTTCAAGTGAGACTAGAACTAATACGTGGTTTAAGTTTTTTTATATGTTTTCCAGTTTTATTGAGAGGTAACTGACATACATCACTGTATAATTTTAACACAGACAGTGTGTTGGTTTGATTTACATAT
Organism: Enhydra lutris kenyoni; assembly: GCF_002288905.1. NCBI lineage: Eukaryota > Metazoa > Chordata > Mammalia > Carnivora > Mustelidae > Enhydra > Enhydra lutris. Next base: position 13,678,488 of record NW_019154103.1, on the reverse strand, counting down.
GTTGTGAAATGATTACCACAGTAAATTCAGCTAACATCCTTCATCTCATATAGATACAATAAAAAGAAAATAAAGAAGAAAAAGGGAAAAAAGTTCTCCTTGTGATAAGGACTCCTAGGATTTACTCTCTTAGCAACTTTCCTTTATATCATACAGTGGTGTTAACTATAGTCACCGTGTTGTACATTACATCCTTAGTACTTACTCATCTTGTAACTGGAAGTTTGTACCTTTTGACCACCTTCATCTGTTTCTCCTTCCTCCCACACTCCTCCTCTGATAATCGCAAATCTGATCTCTTTTGGTGAGTTTGTTTTTTAGATTCTACATATAGATGAGATCATACAGTCTTTTCTTTCTCTGACTTACCTCACTTAGCATAATTCCTTCAAGATTCATACATGTTGTTGCAGCTGGTAGGATTTCCTCTTTTTTATGGCTGAATAATGTTCCTGTGTGTGTGTGTGCACGTGTAACCACTTCTTTATTTGTTCATCCATTGATGGACACTTAGTTGTTACCTGTGTAAATTATAATGAATAGAAGTTGTTCTTTATGCCATCAAAGCCAGTATGTCATTAAGAGATAAAGAAACTTTTTAAATTTAAATTTTTGTAAATTTAAATTATTGTATTTAAGGTACATATGACTTGAACTATTTTTGGCTGAAAATTGAGTTAAAGGATAAATAAAGGTTTATGATGGATTTCTTCATTGTTTTCCTACATGTTGTTTATTGCTATGGGTCAAGCCAAAAATAGCAATTCTGTCAATATAAAACCACAGTATTTTTTAGCTGGCTTACAACTTGAAATTAAGATCGAAATATTGAACACCATGTACCGTTGACTCTTTAGACTGTTATTTGGACTAAAATCCATTTGGAGTATAGTCAGAAATTATATGAATTAGTACCTACATTTCATTAATAATGCCAGGTAATTTTTAGTTTCATGAAATTCATTGTATCTTCCTTTTGCTTACAAAGACAGAAGAAAATTTTTGTAGGTTGAATTCATGGAGTTTTCATTATGCTTTATAAAGGAACATAAAATTCACACAAGATGCAAGAATTTTAGCACATACTTTTGAACTAACAATTGAACATCTTTTCTTAATTTAAATATGGCTGTGTCTACAATTGCTGTTACTCTCATCCATGTCAGAAGTCTTAATAGTTTTAGAAGAAAAATTGTTTAAATTCAGTTCAGTCATAATTTTTTTTAATCCTGATGATGAATTCCTTGATTTTATTCTATAGAAATTTAGGATCTATGTAGTCTTCTCCACACTTGAGGTACAGCAGGCCCTTCACTCATACTCTTAAATCAAATTGGTAAAATTGAAAACTGCCATGTTTTAGTGTGTATTTCAGTGATTATTTTAGATGGCTATTGACAGTCTCCAACATCCATCTTACTTATACATGTTTGTTATGTGTACCACTCACCTACTACAAGAGCAGTCCTGAGAGCCTGAAAGATGTAGGTCACTTATAATCAACACTAACAAATCTGCAGGAACAAATCATCCCAAGTGCGGAGGCACCCCTGGCCTGGGCTTCCTTTAAACTATGTGTTCATGTGTTGAAAAGAAAAATGGTAACTGTTTTGCTCTTTTGAAGCTTCCCCCACTGCAGACTCCCTAATAGAACCTCACACAATGGTTCGCTGTCATCTTTTCTTAAGAAGTAGTAAAAGCCTGCTCTGCCTTTGCAGGTGTTTATTTAGCTATACAGAAAACAGGATGTGTTTTTACAGAATAAGAAAGAGAGGCATAAAAGTGTGAAATGAAATATTATAAAGCTGATGTGTAAGTTGAATATCATCAAGAATTAACATTGCTATAAAACAGAGCAGCTAACTATTTAAATTGAATTTTATCCTTCCTCTGCCTTTCATAATGGAAGTAGGGAGAACAACTAAAATTCAGAAACTCCAGGTGTATACATATAATAGTTTAAGAGAAGGAAAAAATTAACAGCTCTTTTTATTCAAAATTTGTCCAGAGTTTCTGAGTTTATGAAAACTACTTATTTCTCAATTTCTCACTTAAACTGGATGGATTTCTTAAGCCAGTATGTAAAAATAAATAAAATCATAAATTTTTAATTAATCTTAAAGAAATTTTCAGTCAGCTTAATAAAAGCAACATGCACCAAGAATTACATATGTATTATTTCATTTATAGTTGAATAGCTCATTTATTTATTAAATCAACAAATAGTATTAGATTGCAGCGTGCCTGACATTAAGTATTCATGGTAAACCAGACAAATCTCATACAGTTTATCATCTGCCACAGAAGTCAACAAACTTCTCCTATAAAGGGCCAGAAAGCAGATATTTTTGACCTTGTGAGCCAGTCTGAATAAAACTTTACTGACAAAAATGGAACAAGCAGTACTGGGCCAGAGTTTGTGGATCCCTGGCTTAGTGGGATGACACAGAAATGAAATGTGCAAATATATAATACAAATGTTGTAAATAACGTGCTATGAGTGAAATTATCAAAGTGCTATCAAATTATAACAAGAGGTGCTTTATTTAGATTGGGGATTAGATGAAAGGTGTCTCTGAGGAAATGCTGAAAGATGGGAATGAAGACATGAGTCAGAGTTAGGCAGGTGACAACATTCCAGATGGAACAATATTTGCAGAGCTCCTTAAGAACGGAAAGAGCTTGCTAAGGAGCCAAGGGAAAGCTTGTGGAACTTGAGTCTGATGTGTATGACTTTAGAGAGATGAGAGAAAAGATTAGATGCTAGGCAGGGCTCAGATCAGGCAAAGCTTTGAAGTCAGATAGTAATAGTAGGTGGTAGCCAAGATTCGGAGCCCACATCTTTCAGATTAAAAAAGTAAAACAAAACATGCTTTTCTCAATTATGTCATGCTGCATCCTGTGTAATATAATGGCTAAGAGCATGGTTTTGTGTCTTTGCTTTTCCCAATTACATCATACTGCATCCAGTATAACATAATGGTGAAGAGCATGGTTTTTAGACACACACGAACCTAGTTCCGGTCCCAGTTCTGCCACCTACTAGCTGTATTAACCTCCAGCATGTGCCTTAACCCCTCTGAGCCATGTCAGTTCCCTCATCAGTAGAGTGAGGGTTAAAAAATTGTACCCAGCTCTTCAGGTCACTGGGATAATCAAATTAGGGGATAAATATAAAGCATCTAACATATAATAAATGCCCAATAAATGTATCAATTAGCTGTTCCTATTAAGACTCAGGCTCTTTAAACCATTAGCTGTTAAAAGTTAATGTGACTTCCATCAAAACAGCTCCCGTGCTGTATCACACCCTAGAGTCATACCTGAACCTTCATTTCAAGAGGGTTTTACCTTTAAAACTATCAGGAAGCTGGAAGGAAAAGTGGAACAGAGCAGAGCAGGAGCACAAAGGAGGCTTTGAAAGCTCACTGGGAGTGAGAGAATCCTTTCGGAGCAGGAGCAGCTGATGTCAGAGGATGGCTCCTGGACCAGAAGGAGAATCACAGACATTTGTAGGGCAGGGCTTGTGACAAGGATGGGAAGCAGTAGCTTTCGAAGCTCTATGCTTGTGGGACTTCTTTTCAAATGTATGTTACTGACCAAGTTATTTTGAACTACTTACCACTGTTTTTATCACTTCAGCTTCCAGCTTATTCTAACACTACAATTTCAATGTCTCCATCTGCATTCTTTGTTTCTACCCTCCTGAAGTACCTTCAGCAATCAGGCAGTAATGTTACTACCCTCCTTCATATGGTCCCGATAAATACGCCCCTGAAAAAGCCAGATTTTTTTAATGAGTTTTGTTTTTGTATGACTCTTTTTACAAACAGAATAGACTTAGAAATTTGTGATTTCAGTTGTATCAAGAAGAAAGTAATATAAAAATTAGGCTTGCTTAACCTAAACATGTTTATACGTGTATGATTTTATTTTAAATTTTCAGCTTCTCCACTTTGAAAGGATAAGAGAGGTAAATCCAAATGCATTTGTGTGACTTGTTATAAAAAGGCATTTAAATGTTTGAATAATTATAAGGGAAAAAATATTTGCCAAATAACTCAGGGTCTAATATAGTAAGTTAAGGGAAAAAGATTTTTAAATGTCTTAAGCTCTCTTCTATCAGTTCTGGCACACTAATGGTTTTTGCCAGCAAACAAAATTTCATGTAATTATCAGTGCAATAACTGGAGCACAAATTAAAGACAATTAGCAGCATTCTCCTGTTAATAGAACAAGAGAATCCCCTTATGACTAAAAAGAATTCAGAGATCGTAGCTGTTAAATTTTCTCACTTTTTCTCTTTTCTTATGTCCCTATGTCAGTTTCTCTGTACGACTTATAAATTGCCTTAAATGGGCTTAGAAAAAAATCCTGGAGAAATATGTTCAGTGTAGATACAACGTCTGAACAGTTTCTACAGATGGATGTTTTTAAACTAAATCTGATATTTTTTAAAGTAAACTGAATAAAAGAGATTTACTTATTTCCTCAAATGACTCTGTTTTAAAAAGAAACGAATGTTACTCCTTACTTTCTCCTGTTTTCCACTATTTTATGCAGTTCTTAGAATTTAAGCTGTAATTTCAGCGGAATTTTTACTGTAGTGTTCCTTCAAGGTGGTATCCAGAATACCAGCAAATAAAAGGCTAATTATAGTTCTAAACTTGAGAGTAACAACCTACTAACCTACTCTTTAAATGTAAGGAACAAGATAATTTAGAAAGACAAATAAATTGCTTCAGGAAGTAACTTTGTGATGAATCCTGAACCATGAGTCAAAGAACAGAGTAATCTAGACATATACATTTTCTTTTGTCATTTGCACAAACAGAATTTCCAGAATCATTAGTTGTTTGTATGCATACCAAGTAAGTATATATTATTAGAGAGGAAATTATACATAAGATACTATCAGAGAGTTATCCATGTTTCTCAATGAATGTCTGGAAACTTGTTTTAAATCAGGTGAATAAAAAGTTCAAAAAAATCACAAAAGTGTTGATTTAAATCTAAAATAAAATCCACAAATACTTCATAATGATGATTATTATGCCTTTTTCCCCCCTCAGTGTCATTTCTTAACAGCTAACTGCTTCCCCTAAACTTGGTTTTAATATATAAAATTAGGGTGTATCATAGTAACATATTAGCACATAGTAGTACATTTCAGAATTGAATTATAGGGTCTATTGATGCGTCCTGTGGATGCCTACTTCAAGGTTCCCCATGCACATAAGTTAGATCATTCTTTCATTTATCTTAAAATCACCAAAGGGAAGGGGTGCCTGGGTGGCTCAGTGGGTTAAAGCCTCTGCCTTCCACTCAGGACATGATCCCAGGGTCCTAGGATGGAGCCCCGCATTGGGCTCTTGGCTCAGCAGGGAGCCTGCTTCCCCCTCTCTCTCTGCCTACTTGTGATCTCTCTGTCAAATAAATAAATAAAATCTTTAAAAAAAAAAAAAATCAAAGGAAAAAGTTTTGTTCAGAGAGCTGGAATTACTAGTGATTGAAGAGACTGAGAAAGGAAACCAAAAGGAAAAAAATATACTTTTGAGAGTTTCCAAATCAAAGAAAGCAGTAGCTAGAGTGCTCAGATGTACATTTAACAGCTATGACATCAGGTCATTCGTTTCTATTCTATTCCTAGCAATTTAAAAACAATTCACAAATGGTCTCCCGTCTATATGGTTGAATCCTAGAGATAGCACGCCACACACTTACTATGCATCCCCTACATGTGGGATAGTTTATATTTGTATCAAATAGATCTATTCCTTTACTACCAGAGAAGTACTGTCTCAGATGCTCTCAAACTCATTCATTGGCTTTCCTTTGATAAGGAATCTAAGAGAGGCCAAAAGTTGCACAAGGCAAAAGATAACAGTTTCCTCCATGTACTTGAGGGCTTCAAGATGTTTTGTTGTTTCAGTTCTGATTTGAGTATCTCATACCATTTCCATTTAAAACCATCATTTAGAAAAATCCTGATGCTTGTATTTATTGTATCTCAATGATTTTAAGTAGAAAGTTGGGATTGAATGGACCTTCCACCTCTGCAAATGCACGCACACCCCATTCTGTCTGTGACAAGTCACCTTTTGCTTTGCAAATGCACAAACGCTGTGACATTGTATTACTGAGAAACCAACCCTAAAAATATTAACATTATAAATAGACCACATAAACCAAGAGGTTTTTCCAAACTGTAGATTAAAGAACATGTTGCTGATTTTTTCAAAAACTATGTCCTTTGCCGTCTAGACCTCCTCTAACATTGTAATTTATTCATTCAAAATGACCTCCTTTAAAAATTATTATGATAATAGTATTTTTAAAGTTTACATCCTCACAGACTCTAATTGAAGAAGGTATGGCAATGCCCCCTCCTCACTCCAGAATAATAGCTTTGGTTTAAAAAGAAAAATAACATAATTAATTTGAAGTAAATGAAATTCCATAATATGGAATATATATACTTGCATTTCTTTTGAAATAAGTTGAACCACTAATAAGAATAAGAGAACCACTGTAAATGTTCGGAATTTTTACTTTTAATTTTAAGTTGGAACAGTTTAGCTTAAGAAATCACTAACATTTAAATAACATTTCAACAAACGCAACTGTTTGGAAACTACAACGGAGACAGCCTCCTGCCTTCTGTCTTGCGAGGATTGATTTGGAAGGCCCTGAGGGAGAAAATATTGGAGTTAGGAGGTAAAACTGAAGCCATCGTGGAAAGGAAGAAGTTACACTCTTCCTGTTATGACAGGAAACGTAGACAAATGTGCTTCCTGAGCATTTGCTCAGCAGGGAATGAAGTAGTCTTTGACCTTTACCTTAGGTACATTTTGGCTTTGTTAAACTAGTAAACATGTTTTTGCCCCCAAAATATTAGTCTGGTTTATTTGATTCTTCTCAGATTCAAATGATACATTTTAGGTATATGAGGTATAAAGAAACAGAGGTATTTATTTTGTGACTGCATCCACAGATTGAATTTAGAACATAAATCAGCCTTTTAACGAACCAAGGAGACCTGAATGGCGCATATAAAAAATTAAAAACATACTGCATTATAGCCCTCTCTTTTTAAAATCCAGAATACTCTTAGGCTTAAAAATGGGCTACAATGAAATCTTTTAAATCCTGGTAAGTTTAATAATTGTAGATCATCTTTCTTCCTTTTCCTCCTACAGACAGATATATCAGAAATCAGCTACTACAAGTTTTAAAACCCAAACCCTGTGAGTTTGTGAGTAAACACTAAGGTTTATTCATATGCATTCAATTACTTAACTTTAATCTAACTCATTGTTCAATATTTTTGCCCAAGAAGTGTACAGTGCACAAAATTTAAGAGTTTTATTTGGAGGGTATGGGGTTGACTTAGGTGAGGGGTTGGTAGAGTTCTAAATTCCACACACTACATTCGCTATTTTAATCTTTTTATTCTGTTCAGAGTTTTAGGAACTACTGCTTGAAACCCCTTTGGAAATCCTGCTACATTGCAGCGAAACACGGCTCAATTTGCTTGAGGCTAATGAGGACAATAGTCCTCTTTGCAGCAGAACACACTGCTGTCTCATCCTCGCAAGTTATGCTGGAGGGTTACAAGCACATGGTAGCAGTCTGCTTAAAAGAGTCCCTCACTGCTCTTTAAAGAGCCTTTCATTTACGATGGCAGGCCCCGTCATTGTATAAAGGAGCGCTTGTCTAGAACACAAGTCTGCAGTGGCATTGCTTCCTCCCACCGAGAGTAATCATCAAGCCTAAAGCTCGCAAGCCTTTCTAATGACAGACTGAATTAAACAAAATAAAATTGAAGAGGAATAGTTTAGAACAGTTGTACCATTACTTACTGTCAGGAACAAGCCAGGGGAAGAAAAAGAGCATTTAAGAGGGCATTTCCCTTTTTTTCAATTAGAGATTGTCGCTGCAGACTCTTGACTCCATCCCTAACCCATTAAACACATAGGAAGACTGCGTGGCTGTGGATTAGAGACTGCATTGTATCTGTGAACTGTCCGTCTTGTCCCTCATTAGTCACTCTGTTTCCTTAACCAGGAGGAAACTGAGAGATTATCTATGCTGGGGGTAAGGAGGAATGGATCTAAAATATTGTCATAGGATGAGGGTTATATTTATCATGACTCTAGTTGGACAAAAAAAAAAAAAAAAAAGAGAGAGAGAGAAAACCTCAAAACTTTGAAAGTAGAATTCCTTGGATACATTTGTCCCAAATACATTGTAAAACAAAGACACTAATAATTACTTTATGATTTAAAGAAATGAGTAAAAAGTTCTCCATTCATTGAGCAGTTCAATTAGGATTCAGCTGACCATATTCCGAGTGATGGAAAGAAGTGTTAGGGACCCATAGATAAAATGATGGTTGCTTCCCTTAGTAATGCATTGCAAGTTGTTTTTTGAGTTTGGACTCAGTTATTCTTGTAGATGTGAGCAGTTGCTCTTTCCAAAGGTCTTTTCTTTCATTTATGTGGAACTTTCCTGTAAAGTGCAAGTACTCCCACAGTTACTATGGCAGGAAAGTTCTCCTAAGGTAACTTTATGAACAGAGGCGAGATTGGGGGTGAACGGAGCAGACACACATGTGGCATGGAGACTCATTATTAAATGTCCTTTCCGTTACATAGTAGTCAAACTAATCTCCCTGCCCCGTAGGAAATGGTACAGAACTTGTCCTCTGTTTTTAGAACTTGATATTTACATTGCCTGTGTGTAAGTCGGAGTCCCACCTTTTTTTATTCCGCCTGTAAACAGACCTGTATTTTTTACCAACCAAAATGTTTCTCATTTTGTGAAATTTAAATAAACATTCATAAATATAGAACTACTGCATGCCCACTAGTGTATACATGTGGTTCCCACTAGCTTTAGTGGGAATGGCTGGAGGTCTTGAGGGCAGAATTGGCTACAGTGTCCACACAAAAAGAGCTTTGATTTATTGTCAGAATGCAGAAGCCAACTTCTTCTCAATTTTTGTATTGTTAATATTTTTTACTTTAACCTAGAGAGCTATCATTACATTAATTAATAAGTTATGCACTACTTTGCTTGTACTCATCAGAATTGCTGACAATTCTTAATGTATGTATGCTGCTCAGCAAACAGTTGATGGGATCCATGCTGTGCTGAATGTCAGCCCCTGAAATGCCTAGTTATCTAAAAGAAGGAACACTGACTAATGGAATGGAGAATGAATTTTGTGTGAAGAGGGTTCTATTTCTAGTTTAACCAGGAACTAGTTTTGTGACCTTGGATATGGCAATTCATGTCTTTGTGTACAGTGTCATCTAAGAAATGGGATGATGAACTGTACCATATCCTAACTTGAAAGAGACACTGTCAAATGTAGTGAGATAACTTATTATAAGGTCTTTGAACTTATTAGAAAAAAGTCACCAGATAAAGTCAACACTTATCTAAAAGCAATTATAAGAAACAAATCCACACACAAATTTTAACCCAGTCTGATTTCTCTACTATTCAGTTTTATCAAATGCATGTTTTCCCAGTAAATTACTATGACAAAAAAGAAAAATAACAATATGAAATTTTCCTGTCTCAGTGGCAAATTTTCTATTAACATAGTTAGATCATGCATAGAAAGTTATTTTTAGTCATTCATTTTGGATTGCAAAAAATGTGTAATTCCTCCACCCATCTATCCATGCATTCATTCATCACATATTTAGCCAAGTATTGTCCTGGGACCTCAGAGTACAAGATTGGAAAAGAGATGTTCTAGGCTGTCAAGGGAAGTTCAAGGTCTAGCTGAGAGAGAAACTCTAGTCTAGACATAATAATGGTTAACACAAATTGTCAGGTTCTAGGACAGCAATCTTTTACAGTATGTGACAAGAAATAACTGAGCCCAGTGCATCAGAGAAAAAAATACTACCTGCCTTGTATAGTGTTTCAGTCAACAAGTCACTTACACTTTTATTACAGCCCTAGATTAACTCCCAAGACTCTGTAAGATGCCTCGTATAACCTTCATTTTACAGGGGAGGAAACCGGGGTTCAGATAAGTTAGACAGTTTACCCAAGAGCACACAGCTCGTAAGTGGCAGATCCTAGACTTGATTTTCAATTCTCATGTTTTTGTTTCTATGCCACACTGCTTCTTTAAAAACATTTTAATAAGATGAATTATCTCTACCGTTACTTTTCTATGCATTTTCAGCACTGCCCAGAATTTAATATTATAACTCAAATTCTTTACAGTCTTTGTAGCTCATCTAGCTACAAAAAGTGACAGTGTTTTATTTCTTGGAATATAGAAATCAGAGGTGATTATGATGCCATATTTATGAGATTGAGTAACCAAAACTTAAGGCATCCTATAGAATGAAACTGCAAAAATAGATTCTCGTTTTGAACCATATTACCATTCACTCAGATCTTCCCCTTGACCTAGAAGCCTGTGCTACCTAGGCATTGAATCTGAACATCTAAAATCTGAAATAAATATGTTAAAGGTTACTCTAGTCCAGCTTCCTGTTAATTCAGGAATACCTACACCTTCCTCGATAAACAGCTGTACTTGAACATGTTCAGGAATGAACTGCTTCCTACTTTATGAGCCTAGATCCACTCTCGCAATTCTCCTCACTAGACTTTCCCCCATTTTCAGCCTCTTTAAAAGATTTTCAGCAGGGGCGCCTGGATGGCTCAGTTGGTTGAGCATCGGGCTCTTGGTTTCTGCTCCTGGGTTGTGGGATCCAGCCCCCTGCGGCAGGCTCCAGGCTCAGCCAGGAATCTGCTGCTAAGATTCTCTTCCTCTGCTCCCACCGCCCCCCCCAGCGCACACACACACACACACACACACACACACACACACACACACTTGCGTGCACACTCGCTCTCTCAAATAAATAAATAAATCTCAAAAAAAAAAATAAAAGATTTTCAGCAGTGCTTTCTAGTTCTGGTCTGTAGAATAAAACAGAATAACTCATCTGCCTCTTTGTGTACCACAAGTCTTCAGATCTTGGAAAATGTTCAGCATATCACTTTTAACTATATTTCTCTGGATTAAACATTCCAGATTTCCTCAGTGATTTCTTTCTTTTTTTTTTTAAGATTTTATTTATTTATTTGACAGACAAAGATCACAAGTAGGCAGAGAGGCAGGCAGAGAGAGAGAGGAGGAAGCAGGCCAAGCAGAAAGCCCGATGTGGGGCTTGATCCCAGGACCTTGGGATTATGACCTGAGCCGAAGGCAGAGGCTTAACCCACTGAGCCACCCAGGTGCCCCTCCATCAGTGATTTCTAATGCAAAATGTTCTTAGATCCTACATCAACCTGTTTGCCATCCAATAGACACTGATTTTGTCAGTATCATCTTAAAATGCAATGCTCAGAACTGAATACTGTGCTTAAGATTAATTAGTACTAGCAAAAGATCATTAGAATTATTAATTCCCACTAAAACTTTAGCTCTTTGTCCCAAAATCAGCCACCACATTAATTTTCTTCCAACCCGAACCTGTAGAATTGTATTTTTAAAATATAAACGGAGACTCTAAAATTACCTGTATCATCATGCTATTTGTGACCAGCTTTCTAGTCTGTAGCAAGAGTTACAGATAGAGACTCTACCAAATTTATGTTAATACACTGGTCTGATAAGCATCTTCATTTAAACCAATGATAGAAATGTCCGAGACAGAAAAGTTACTGAACTCTGTGGCCCTTTACTAGAGACTTTCCCCTTAAACTTAACACTGATCAATCAATTCATATTTAAATCCTCTAAATTACTACTAGCCAGTCTCAGTTCTATAATATTGAGATGAGGATTTTATCGAATGCTTTGCCGAATACACGTTCTTTGACAATCTGAACTGGAAGGTTCAATAAATTCTTGCTCAAAGAATGCAGTCATTTTGAACTCTTAGATCCTGCCCCTTTATCTCTGTATCTTGTGACTATAAAATTAAATTTTTATCTTCACACTTTATCATCCTTCATGATGAGTCATCTAGGCAAGGAATAAAGCCCATTTTTCTCGGAACTTTTTGAAATGTCTTTTTTCTTGAAATCTAGAGCATATGTACATATGTATTTCTCTCCATTCTGTTGCTACTCTATTACAGATTCCAAAATGGTATAGTCACTCTCTCTCAAGATTCATGTTACTAACATATAAACTTTTTATTAAAACAAATACATATATCCAAAATCTCTTATTTTTGAGAGATTAAATGATCAAAAAGGTTAAAAAAGTACATTTAGCAGAAAATTTTATTGTGCCATTAAGACTATTTTTTTTTAAAGATTTTATTTATTTGACACAGAGAGAGATCACAAGTAGGCAGAGAGACAGGCAGAGAGAGTGGGGGAAGCAGGTTCCCCGCTGAGCAGAGAGCCTGATGTGGGACTCAGTCCCAGGACCCTGAGGTCATGACCTGAGCCAAAGTCAGAGGCTTAACCCACTGAGCTACCCAGGCACCCCAAGACTATTTTTTCTCTTGGTAGCAAATTTTTGTTGAAATTCTATGTAACTCAAGTTTTCTAAAAAGTCAACATAGGGATGCCTGGGTGGCTCAGTTGGTTAAGCCACTGCTTTCGGCTCAGGTCATGATCCCAGGGTCCTGGGATTGAGTCCCACATCAGGCTCCTTGCTCAGCGGGGAGCCTGCTTCTCTCTCTGCCTCTGCCTGCCACTCTGCCTGCTTGTGCTCTTTCTTTCTCTGACAAAAAGCATAAATAAATTAAATTTTAAAAAAAAAAGTCAACATAATTGAAAATTGGTTTCTCCCTCTAAAGCCTTAAGTATTCAGACCTTGAAACAGCTAATTTAAAAGTAAGCAAACAAAACAACAAAACCCCTACAGCAGATCCTGCTGAATAATTGTTAAAAAATCTAAATGAGCTCAATCTTTACAAAAGTTATTTTAGCTCAAAAGCTATAAAATCAAGGTTATCTTAATTTCTACAAAAAAAGGGGGGAAGTTCTTTGACTTCATGCCACCATTTTTTAGAACCTCATCTTTTTCATCAAATTTGGCCACAAACCAAATATTCAGACTTTAAAATAGACTATTTCCATTCCATAATTCACTATTTCAGCAAATGTTCATTGAGTGTCCACTGGTCAGTCTGGATGAAGCCACAGATGGGGTCTTTGGGGAACTTGAAAGCCAATAGGAGAGGCAGACTCATAAACAACCAACTCTATAATATTAGAAAAAGTCTCATAGTAAAGGTTTGTAAAAAGTTTTAGAGGATGACAATGAGGGAGGAATGAGTTTTTTTCCGAATATAACAATGAAAGCTTCGTAGAAGAAATTGGCATTTAAACTAATTTAAGCCTTGCAGCTTGATTGGGAGCCTGCCAGCAACCAGATGGAAAGGGGGTGGGACATAATACCACAATCAGCTTTCACTGAGTACAAGATAAGAAGTAACCAATATGGTAGGTTTCATTTCATATTCATCTTGATTCGGTTAACATCTACTATTATTTTTCTCGTTCAGTCTAGAGAAAAGGTTGGTCAGAAAACAAAAACTGAATTCACCTCTAACTCTAGAAAAAAGTACAATTTCAGATCATTACACATGACTGAAAATATAACACTATTAACTAAGTAATGAACTTTGCTTCAAATAAAGCAACTTGCTTTTAAGCCTTAATGAATTAAATGACTATTTTTTCTCCAGCCATGAGGAAGAGACAAGAACAAGGGAGCTATATATGTAATAGAAGCCCCAGCACCTAGCACAGATGTCTGACAGGGAGAATGGTCAATAAATAGTGCTTCTCATTTGGCATATAGAAAATGCTCAATAAAAACTGCTTGAGTTTTATTTGTTTCTATGAACAGATTTACCAAACTTTTTATAACTCAGTTGTATGGAGCTATATTTAATGATGTGCCTTTTCTCAATTTCAAATTCTAATTTCAATTCCTGATTCATACCTAGTAAGTTCTAAAGTAATTATAAATGTAAGATACCTAATGTAAGATGTATAAATGTGTGATGCCTGCCCTTATGCTAGGAGTTAAAACTTGAAGTTACTCTAAAACTCAATACTGAAACCTCTTACTGCAACATCATCATTATATTTGGGGCTGTTTCAAAAAGTAAAGGAAAGAAAATTAAAACAGTCAGTGTTTACAGAGTATTTGCTTTCCGTGCATATATTACATATTAAGTCTCTTTAATTCTGAAAACTAATGTCGAATTACAGTGTCCACTAAACAATACTGGCTTTATTCTCTTGTCAGTGCACCGTGATTGATGTAAGCACTGGAAAAGAGCATCTCTTTGCCTACTGCTATGAAAAGAGTTTTCCATCTCACCTAAGGTTAAAAATAATGTTATTTTAATAGAAATGGACTTGTTCCCATTACAAATTATTGTCAAGTTATGAAAAATGTAATCATTACAATACATTATTATATTTAAGTATAAAAGCTCTGAGCTGCAATCTTTGTCATTGAGTGGCATATTTTAAACGAAGAGTAATATCCCAGGTCTCTTTAGAAAGCTTAATGCTTAAAAACAGTTTTATCTAACTATGCACAATGAGAAAAAAGCATTATAAAATACATTTTGAGTATGCTATGAGGAATATGAACATAATACAGAATTAAATTTAGAGCAATTAAGAGTAGATTTTGAAGATATTTTCTTAAATGCTTTAATACAGTCAGCACCATTTCAGTTTGCAGTTTTAATGAGAAGAAGCTATATGCACTGACTTTTTTGACAGGTATTATTAAATAAGTATGTATTATCCAGAAGCCTATTTGGTTACACAAAAGTTGAGGAGTAACTAAAAGTAAACACAAATAGTAGCTTAATGATATTTCTGTGCTGAAATGTACTTTGATGGTGAGTGTTGTAACGTACTAAATTCTGAGGTTGAGTACAACAGAAACCATACTGTATTGAGACATTCCACCTACAGTTTGTGGTCATGAAAGTCTGATTAAAAGTGGTTTTAGATATATGAAAGTATTTTGGGCCAGTGCCTTCTGTATTGAATCTACTCTTACACTGTTTCACTAAATAAAATACCAATGTGCAAATACATCGGGGTAACTAAATTGCTTCTAAAATAAATATTAAAAGACATTTTATATAAATCTATGTAATTATTATGATTCTTTATCTGTTCCAAAGAGGTAGTCTTTAACTCATTATTAATACCAATCATAACTCATCTGAATAAACTAGAATAAAAAAGCTTCTAAAGTAGTGTGATAATCAGATATGAAAATAAAACACTAGGTATATTTAGTAGAAGTACCTTAGAAAGACAATCAATAATCGTAAAACAAAAAGTGAGACATTGGCAATTATTACAAAGAAAGATTGTTCCAAGTTGAAATGTAAATAATGTATCTGAGTGGAGATTGACTAGCTGATGTGGGCTGATAAATACCATATTTTCCAAAGAATGATCAGAGGGGATTCCATATTTCTGCTTTATCTTTGTATTAGGAATAATGAGATCCTCAAATAGCCTTAATCAGTAGACTCTTCATAGCCACCAACATAGACATATTTTGTAAGTCCTTTTTCTGTACATCAGCCAAGTGAGGGATGGGAACTAGGTTTATTGAGCTTCATTGTTAAGCGGTATGCTCACTATTGTACACTGATTTTATTTTGTGCAGTCTTTACAGCAACACTAGGAATAAGCATTCTCTCTATTTTACAGATGAAAAATCAAACTCAGAGAAAAATCCAATTAAAGAACTTAAATGAATTTCTCATGACTAGCACATAACAGGTTCAGCCTTCAAATTTGGGATCCTCTTAACCAGGCCCCGGGTTCTTCCCTTTCTACCATCCTGCCTTTAATGCAAATGTGATAAAGCAATATAATCATTATTGAGCACAGATTTATCTTTTTAAAATTCTACTCATGATATGATTTTTTAAAATGTCATGGGAAAAGCTTTCACATAATTTTATTTATTTTTTTAAAGGTTTTATTTATTTATTTGACAGACAGAGATCACAAGTAGGCAGAGAGGCAGGCGGGGGCGGGGGCGGGGAGCAGGCTCCCTGCTGAGCAGAAAGCCCGACGTGGGGCTTGATCCCAGGACCCTGGGATCATGACCTGAGCCGAAGGCAGAGGCTTTAACCCACTGAGCCACCCAGGCACCCCATAATTTTAGATAATATAGATCAATTTGATATTTCTAGAAGCTTCACTTAATAGTTTTCCCTATTTCATTTTTATACTACAGATCATTAACTTGTGCCCATATGTGTCTGCTGGTCCAAGCACTGGGCATTCATTGTGAGCAAAATAAAAATGGCGTAAGATCTTGTGAAACATGTACTGTAGAGGAAGACACAGACATCAATGATCACACGCAAAAATATACAAATTATGAAATGTGAGAAGTGCTATTAGGGAAAAATAAAGGGTGATAGGTAAAACAGTATTAACAAAGTGTGGAGGATTGAGGAGACCAAGAGATCAGGTTTTCCTGTCTGTTCACCCACAGTTCCTGTCAATATGTTTATATTTAGGTTTGTGGGATGGGGTAGGATTCAAAGTTCACTCTGAGGTCTCTAGTTTGGGTAACTGAGTTTATTGTGAGATGGCCAAGCCAGGAGGCGGAGCAGCTTCAAGGATGAAGATGATGAGTTTAAGCTGTGGAGGTTTAAGAGATTCCTAGGACATTCAGATAGATGTAGGACTGGAGGACATCCTTTGGGTGTCCCAAGACTAAAAAAAAAAAAAAAAATTGAGGAGTGGGAATCTAGATTTGGGGATTACACACAAATAGGTATTAGATAAAACAGGGCTGGCCTCTGCAAGATGGGTTAGATTTGAAGGTGAGAAAAAAAAAATTTAAGTTGTCCATTTAAAAATCAACTAACGGGGTGCCTGGATGGCTCAGTGGGTTAAGCCTCTGCCTTTGACTCAGGTCATGATCTCAGGGTTCTGGGATCGAGTCCCGCATCAGGCTCTCTGCTCAGCGGGGAGCCTGCTTCCCCCTCTCTCTCTGCCTGCCTCTCTGCCTACTTGTGATCTCTGTCTGTCAAATAAATAAAATCTTTAAAAATAAATAAATATATAATAAAAATAAAAATCAACTAAATTAAGTTAGTCAGCATTTCCCAGAGAATACGACTCAAAAAACCTAGCTTTGAAAAATGATAGTAAATGCTCCTCTAAATAAATAAGTAAATAAGCAAAGAAATAAACATTCTTTCAGGAAGTGGTTTGGGTGGCAGGTTAAACAAAATTTAAAAGTTTTTCCAGCCTTTAATATATCAATGTGCCTCATTTCCCAAATTAAGCTACTGAACTTTTTGTCCTAAAGAGTATTTTATAGAAATGATATTCCAGAGAACACCTGCTGGAAAATGCTGGGCCATTTAAAAGCTTACAGTTAACAATGTCCATGGTTTTTGGTGGACAAACTAGAGTGTAATCAAGAAAGGAATGAAATTGGGAATAGTGAAATTTTTATTGCATTTGGTACCCTTGCCAGATAGGAAGTATTCAAAGTCAGAGCTGTTGTAGACAGCTCATCAGGAGAAAGGCATTGTAAAGAGTGAATTTTAAAGATTGGGGATGAATTGAGGAGGGAATGATTTCAGACAGGGAGATGATCTAGGACAGGAAACTGATAAGGACGGGAATGATAGAGCCGCCTGGGAAATAGACAAGAAAGTGTGAACCTGAGAAACATTTCAAGGGAAGGAATTATGGGACTTGGTAATAGATTAGATTAAAAGAAAAAAAAGGAAAAGATAATAATACATTTTCTGGCCTGAGAAGGGAGGAAAGATACACAAAAGATTGAAAACAGAACCCTAACGGTATTATGACAAAAGTACTTCCCAACTTTCTACTGCATTTCTAGAAAACATAGTACAGCACTGTCTGAAAGCAGTCTTATCCCTTTGAGTGTTTTCAGTTAAACAAAACAAATTTTTAAAAGTTTTGGACACACACACACAAAGAATTTCTGAACACGCATCGAAAATGGTATGCATGTCCAGTCTTCACATGGTCAAAAAATGAGCTCCAAACTTATAATTGGGAAAGATCTTAACCATGCTGAAATTAATGTTCTCAAATCTTAAATTGCTCCAAAAAACATGAATAGTTCTCTGGTCACCTTCATTAAAATGCCCTACATTAAATCTGGCATTTACAGTTTCACATTCAGCAACAAGCTGGAAATCACACTTTTCAAATTCTAAGCAGAAATTAGTTTTAGATTTATTTGCTTTCTTTCCAAATGTGTTAGTGCCCAAGGGCTCTGACAACGACACACTTTGTTTCACAAAGGAAAAAAAAGTAGTACTGTTAAAAAAAAAAAAAAACAACCAAAAAAAAACCACCAAGCGTTTTCTTTTCCTTTAAAAAAAAAAAACAAAAACAAAACTGCCTGGTTTTTTTTTCCAGGTGACATTTACAAAGAGGAAATTTGGGTTGATGAAGAAGGCTTACGAGCTGAGCGTGCTCTGTGACTGTGAGATCGCGCTGATCATCTTCAACAGCACCAACAAGCTGTTCCAGTACGCGAGCACCGACATGGACAAGGTGTTGCTCAAGTACACGGAGTACAATGAGCCGCATGAGAGCCGGACAAACTCAGACATCGTGGAGGTGAGAACGCATGCGTGGTTGGTGAACCCCACCCCCACCCCCAGTTGAGCGGTGTGATGGTTGGCTTCCCCCTTCCACGCACACACGCGCACGCACACATACCGGTTCCTTTTCCTAAGGTGTTCCTATCCCCCACAGATGTCCCCCTGGTTATCACCCCAACATTACCCCACCCTTTCTATTCCTGCAAAATGCAAGTTAGAGCTATATGGTAATAGGGACAATGTAGATATCTGGTCCTTGCTAGAAATCAGGCACCACTGTCAACGTATTGACCTCATCCTCCACACGGCCGTATCAGGAATAAGACTTGGGAATTGTGGCCAACACAGGGCTTTACTTACTTTTGGTGATTTCTTTTAGGTATAGACTACTGTCACAGCATCGTCGAAGAAAAAAATATTTAAAAATGAACTCACCCCAGCCTTATACTTCAATTTCTCACTTTGTCTCTTCTTTCTAATTCATTCTTCCTAATGTATTCTTACTGAAAGGTTAAAGACAATTATTCTGCTAGAAATGTTTTCCCCCCAATTATATCATTTAGTGTAGCATTGTTAATATACGCAGAATCAGAAATCTGATGAAAATGAATTTCTAAATGTTAGCTTGGTGTTTTATCAGATTTAAAATGTTTTATTTTGCCAGAAATAAATAAGCATCACATTAAAACACAAAAATGTTTTTGATTCATTAGCATAAGTAGCATTGCCATACAGTTTTAAACACTTCCTGCACATATCCTATTTAAATGTTATTGCCTTATAATACCCTTCATAAACAGTGAATACTGAATCAAAAAAGACGTTCAGTGAGGACTGTCCCTCTCTGTCTGTTTCCCTCACTTGTCTATCTCCTCATGATTACCTAGATGGTGATTATGATTGCTTTCCCAGAGTTAAAAGAAAAGTAATAAATTTTTCAAAAGTATGTATTCAGGGTCAGTTTACCAGAGTATAGGTTATTCCTGTCATTACTTTTAGACTGTTCCATATTATGAAAAAAATGTAGCACTAATCTTGACCAGATTAATCGACCTCTCACTTTCATTTTCTTTTTACCTGTTATAATTGCCTAAGACTGATTCTCATGTCTTTGCCTTTATTTGGAAGTTTTTTAAAAGTATTGAGCTGGGGCACCTGGGTGGCTCAGTCGGTTAAGCATTCGACTCTTGATCTCCTCAGCTCAGGTCTTGATCTCAAACCCCACTTTGCACTCCACACAGGGTATAGAGCCTACTTAAAAAATAAATAAAACAATAAAAGTATTGAACTGATTGCCTTTTTTTTTTTTTGCCTAACAAAGCCAAGTAAATAATTTCAGAAAATGAAAGTGAATAAGCTTAATGTGGTATATGTATAAAATACTTGCAGATTTGCATTACTGAATGTCACTTTAGTTTTTCATTGACATGATTTTAATTGTGTGCCTTGATGTTGAAATTTAAGGCCATTTATAAAACTTACCTGAAAACTTTCCTGAAAAAAATTTTAGAAAAAATTTTATCCATGTATACATATAACTGTGAAAATTCATAAACAAACACGAATATGAACAGAACTGGTCAACGTCAAATCTCATAGGTGCTTCTGTGTGTGTGTTTGTGTATGTGAGTTTGTGTGCCTGTGCGCTCACACACATTTAACATAAGTTCCAAACACAAAATAACTCAATACTCCATCTCATTACCTAAACCATTACAACAGACACTTCAGGGTATCAGAGTTGAGCTAGAATTTGTCATTAGACCTAAACTGCTCCAGTCCTTAACATGATGTAAAATGCAGTAGAACCATAGTAAAGTATTTGAAAAATGTGCTGACTTTTAAACTTCGCTTTCTTAAAGGAGCTTAAATATCTAGAAAATTCATTTTTCTGAGAGCTTTAGTCAAGAATATACTGTGTGATTTAACAGAGAACTTCACATTCTCAGGACTTTCATAATCTTGGACAGATGGGTATCTGAGTCAGACTTCTTTAAAGGCCATGAGAAGAGCACTGGGTTCCAAGTCAGAGGGCTTGCATTTGAAACCTTGTCTTGCACACTCTTACTATGTGACAAGTTAGCTACTTCTCTGGGCTGAAGTGTCCTCATCTTAAAAATGAAGACATTGAGTTTGAAAGTCCTTTGCAACACAATTCTTTAAAAAGCAATACTTTTAAAAGAGAGTAAAGCAGCAGCTCCATTATCTTGCATTTAATTCAGTAAAGCTCTGAATCTCTCAAAAAGACAATCTGGGGCTCCTGGACCAAACCTAGGGATGGCTTGATTCTTTGGATGAACAGAACATGTTATAAATTGGTCCTACTCAACTACCTGAATCACACATTCTCCATCTATTTCGCTTTTCAACATTTCAGTAATAACAGAAATAAATGAGGAAGAAGTAAGAGGGCTCCCTAAGCCTAATAAAATTTACATCACCCCCACGTAGAGTATTTTTCTAAGTGCAGCTCATTGAAATCGCTATTCTTGAAATACTTGGCAGAGAAGACGGAATCTGGATGGAAAACTGCATTTATGTTTCCCAAGTAATTCTTTCATACACTAAGTTTGAAAACCTCTGCAGCCCTGAGACATAATTTGTGTTGGGGGTGTCTGACTGATTCAGTCGGTTAAGCATCCGACTCTTGATTTCAACTCAGGTCATGATTTCAGGGTTGTAAGATCAAGCCCCACATCAGGCTCTATGCTGGGCGTGAAGCCTGCTTGATTCTCTCTCCCTCTCCCACTGCCCCTCCCCTCCAAAAAAAAAAGATATAAATTTTTTTGGAGGCTAAGAAACTGGGATACATCAGGGATTTGAGGAATCCATCCTTAGAATGAATCTAACACAAAGTTGAGAGTTAAGGTAGTTTACTACTCCCGAGTAAAATTTTAAATCCTATTTATTTTAATTTAATGGAATACATCTAACTGCGTAAGTTTAATGAGGAGCATAATTTGTTTCATGAAGGGTCATTAGTTTTATATTTCCCGTTTGGACCACTATCCCTCTCCCTTAACCTTCCAAAAACAGTTTACTCACAAGAAAAAAAGATTGGCACAGAGAGAGAAATAATATGATTCCCAGCATTTAGACCAAAATACAAATTTCTGGGCCATATTAGAGTAGTGTTACAGGGTCATAGGAAATTGTGCAGCGCGTGGGTGTTGAAAAAGATTCCTTCTTTTAGCAAAAAAGCTCTGCGTAATTATCATGTCTTTGCTTGATAATTAGCACTACTGTTACAATGGCACAAAGACAAAGACTTAATAGACAGACTGAGATAGGTTTTTTTATTATTATATTATAATGCAGCTTGAATATCTGTTTAGATACAATATATAAATATGCCAGATTTAGTAAATGTGTTAAATTTTTAATCCATTGCTTAAAAAAAACAAATACAGTTACTGTATTAAAAGCGTTTCCTTTGAAGAAAGTCCATTTTATTTTACTATATGACAAGTAGACTGGATATTTACTCAAAATGCTGGCTTATAAGGCTGTTGAAATTAAGTAGGGATTCTGATGATATTAAGGGAACTCTCCCCTTCATCTCCTCCAATTGTCTTAGCTCCATTCCTGGTTCCCTTCTACCATTCTACCCTACAGTTGATGTTAGGCTCTATTCCTGGAAGATGTGGTGTTGAGCAATTCAAGATGACCTGAAGAATGCAAGGCCCACAGGACACGCTTTCGGGCCATCCTTCTCTTAACAATGACTTAGCAAGTGTCAGCTTACAATCAGCACTGTACAAGGGATTCTGAAACAGCAGAAGACAGGCATTCTTGTTAAGGATATAGAACGTATATAAAAAGCAACTCAGGAACAGTTGGAGGGCTAAGGAGCCCTCATTAATGTAATACAAGCAACTCAAAGGAAAACGTAAGCTAAATAATTGATCAAAAGTCATTCAAACAAGTCATTGATCACCAGGTCATTGCAGGTGGTCCTTGGAGTGACAGAAGTCCCAGACAGGTTACCTTCGTATCAAACACATTGTCTAACCAAAAACCCATAAGAGAGTGCCGCTTAGCACCTGGCCAGGAGGGAGGATGTCACCCCTCAGTGATTCAGTGATTCTGTTTTCATCCAGTCTGGGCCAGTAGTCAATGACTAAGGGTGGAAGGGGAATAGAACACAGGGCCCTCTGTTGCTCCCTAGGAAATCAAAAAAGATGGACATAACCCCTGCAAAAGAAATCTTTGATTTACAGTTGTCTCAGCAAAGGATTACTTTTTTTTTTTAGATGCATGCAATTAGCAAGAAGTGTGTGTGTGTGTGTGTGTGTGTGTGTGTGTGTGTGTGTGTGTAAGAGAGAAAGGGAGAAAGGAAGATAGGAGAGAAAGAAATGATATTTACATGAAATTTTATTTTCCATCATCTGAATCTTGTTTGGATTTAAAGAATTCTAAGAACAGTTGTTCCACCAAAATGTTTCCTTGCATGGTAATAATTAAGGCCTGAATTAGAACTGGAAATAGCTTATAAATTTTATTGTTTCACAAAGCTGCTAGAGGTTATCAATAAGCTAACTACTTTTGCGTAGCTTGATGAAAATTGAGAGGTATAATTTTTGTTGAAAACCAAATGCAACAGATAGTGGAAATGGACTTATTTATAAACCATGTATTATCAAATTTGGAAGTAGATGTAAAATATGAAAATCTGTTTATTTTACTTGAGCTTTCATTGAATCTAAACTAATTGAGTAGGTTCCAATTTTATACGCTATATTACAAAATATGGATATATAAGGGACGCCTGAGTGGCTCAATCAGTTGAGCTTCTGACTCCTGTTCTCAGCTCGGGTCTTGATCTCAGGGTTATAAGTTGGGGCCTGCTTAAAAAAAAAAAATATGGTGGGGGAGATAAAATTATTTGTTTGCGTGCTTTATAGATGTGTATTACATATCGGTACTCTTTTTTTTTTTTTTGCAATGAAGTAACGTGGCTCTTTCCATGGGCTTCTTTTTTTTTTTCTTCATTTCAAGTTTTTATTTAAATTCCAGATTGTTAACATATAGTGTAATATTAGTTTCAGGAGCGGAATTTAGTGATTCGTCACTTACATACCACATCTGGTGCTCCTCATAACAGGTGCTCTTCTTGATATGCATCATGGGTACTTAAGGGTAAAAGTGCATTCATTTATTTGTCTGGTTATTTGTTGTATTTTTA
Source organism: Enhydra lutris kenyoni (assembly GCF_002288905.1). Lineage (NCBI taxonomy): Eukaryota > Metazoa > Chordata > Mammalia > Carnivora > Mustelidae > Enhydra > Enhydra lutris. The sequence continues at coordinate 13,654,695 of NW_019154103.1, read as the reverse complement.
TTTCCTTATGCATTCAATGAACAAAGATTGGTTGAATTCCTGCCATGTGGTATGTGCCTTGGAATGCCTAGAGATACAAACATAAACAAGGCCCTCAAGGACTCTTGGTCCTTAAGATTGCTCACAAGGCCATGCATGTTCTGGCCCCCGTTTTTATCTTCTTCTCCGGCCTCCCCCTTTGCTATTTCCCTCCCCCTACCACCGCCATCCTGTATTTGAGCCACCAAAACATGTTTATTTTCCTCAGCTTCTCCGAACCTGATTTGTTTTGTCTTTAACACTCCTTACTAGGCCTTTGCTTGGCTTTTATTTTTCCTTCATTCAAGGCAGGTCCCAATTTATACTTTTGGAAAGCCATCCTTGAACTGTCCTGTTTACCTCGTGATAGCATTTTTTTCTGTATTAGAGTTAGAACTATGTTTTCTCCATCAAAGCACCATATTATGGGGCACCTGCATGGCTCAAGGGGTTAAGCCTCTGCTTTCGGCTCGGGTCATGATCTCAGGGTCCTGGGATCGAGCCCTGCATCAGGCTCTCTGCTCAGTGGGGAGCCTGCTTCCCCATCTCTCTCTGCCTGCCTCTCTGCCTACTTGTGATATCTCTCTGTCTGTCAAATAAATAAATAAAATCTTAAAAAAAAAAAAAAGCACCATATTATCTGGTTCCTGTTCCACAGTAGATTTTAAACTCCTGAAGGGAAGGGACTGTGTACATTTTGTTTACCATTATATCACTAGAACTTCATGTGAGGCCTAGAGACTATCAGGCCCTCAGAATATATTTGTAGAATAAATAAACAGGGGGAGACAGTTTAATAAAACAGTTAATAACAGTGTATGTCCAAGTGATTATCATATAGCATAATATTACAAACCTAAAATAAGAAAAATGCTTTTATAGTTCCAATGAAACTTTATTAAAATTTGGCAAATTTTACCAAAGCACAATCCAGAAACTAAATCCAGATCTATGCTAATACAGTGACCACTAGCCATATATGACAATTCACATTTAAATGAATTGAAACTAGATAAAATGTCCAGTCCAGTTCCCCACTCGTGCTAGCCACATTTCAAGGTCTCAGTAACCTCATGCAACTAGTGACTGCCAGATAAGACAGGGAAGATATAACATGCATTGATTGTCACAGAAAGTTCCATGCAACAGGGCTGGTCTAGATTGAAATGTGAAAAGAGGCATTTTAAACTAATTGCGTTCTCAAGCTAACACCAAGTTTAGTTCTTCAATATAAAATTTGAGGAGTGCATTTTAGAAGTAAAGAACTGTGTAACCATGAGATTTTAGAATCCAGAGCATAAATGTTCATTATGAGAGACACCAATTTGGGGCTAAACACTCAGTGTAAAACTAGAAACATATTTTACCCCTAAACCAATAACCACAGAGTCAATCGGTAGACTTACTACCTAGTCAGAAAGCACTTGCAAATTGTCCAGCCTGACAGGGAGCTAGGCAATGTGTGCTGTTTTTTTAAATGTGAAGCTTGTGAACGGAAAGGGGGTAGACCTTTCTTGTTACTATTTTAAATTTACTTGAGGCAACATGAACCAGTATTTAACTTTATAATTAGTAATTTCATTTTTTCAGAAAAGCAGGTTTTTTCTTTAGGAAGGAACTTAGAGAAATAATATTCTTAAAGTCCATTAAAAATTTTTCTTAGGGTACTATAAAATATAATTAAAATAGTTCTTACTGCAGGTAACTCAGTAGCTCTGTGCTGTCCTCTGTTAAACCAAGTATATAATTGCTTTTCAATAGATAGCAGTGAAAAAAATGAAGAAAGGATTAGTATATTCCATAAAGGATTTAAACCTTTGGTGTAGAGGCTTTCAAGAAAAAGGGGAAAAAATGATTTTGTGAAAACAGTGTTTTGCAAATTTCTACTAAATTGTAATGTTCATTTTTGTTTATATCTCTTTAGAAGACTTTTACTAGTACCTATAAATCACATTTATCTTTATTCCCCAAAGTCTAAGAGAAGAAATGGGCCTAAAAGTATATTCACATTTGTCATGACTACCAAGTATTTTTATATATCAAATTTGATATATAAAAATGTGTTTCTTTTTAAAACAAGATTTTTGCTTAATTTACATGTGTTTTGTGAACATGAAAAGCTGCTTCACATCTCATTTATTAAGAACATCATTGCTGAACAAATAAAGTGCATGTTAGATTACTCGAGTTATATGCACAAGGCAATAAAACTGAATTGCCTCTCATCTGTTACTGCACGGCTCTAATGGTGTATGGGCATTGGTACTAACTTAACAGTCGGCAGAAAAGTATTTAATAGTAGAAAAGACAGTAGGTTTCAAAATACAGCCCTTTTCTCACTAATGTAACCTCTTTGTCATTACTGATCACCAGCACTTTATCATCAGAATTTCACATGATCATTCTTGAACTGGAACAAACCAAAGTTCTCGTGTTTTGGAGCCACCAATACCCCACCCAGTATCTGAAAGTGAAAGGGGAAAAATATTTAGCCTGGATTTTTTTTTTTAATTTAAAGATTTTATTTATTTATTTGACAGAGATCACAAGTAGGCAGAGAGGGAGAGGAACGGAAGCAGGCTTCCAGCTGATCAGAGAACCAGATGCGGGGCTCGATCCCACGACCCTGGTATCATGACCTGAGCCGAAGGCAGAGGCTTTAACCCACTGAGCCACCCAGGTGCCCCAAGCCTGGATCTTTATAGTCAATTTTTAGTGATATGTACAGATTTCATGGCATGTGGAATTTGATGTTGGACAACATATTTGAACCATAATTGGTTAACACCTCAGTAAAGGTAGCATTTTTTATTAATTCAGGTATCAAAGAACAGAATATCCTTACTTCCTCAGGATTGGCTACTGAATATATCACCGTGGAATACTCAAAAGTGAAATTTTAGGAACAATTCCAGAGTCCTGCCTACAGTAGGAATATAAGATGATAAGTCTTTTAATCAAATGATATTATTTCAGTTACCTCACTGAATTTTTTTAAAGATTTTATTTATTTATTTGACAGAGATCACAAGTAGGCAGAGAGGCAGGCAGAGAGAGAGGGGGAAGCAGGCTCCCTGCTGAGCAGAGAGCCCGACACAGGGCTTGATCATAGGACCCTGGGATCATGACCTGAGCTGAAGGCAGAGGCTTTAGCCCACTGAGCCACCCAGGCGCCCATCTCACTGAATTTTTTAAAAAGTTATTATTCTAATTCTGTCTCGCTTCCCTGAAAGACATAATGATGTTTTATTTATCACTGTTAACTCCAACGGCCATCTCAATGAATGGCACATTGTAGAAATTCAATAAATACTATATACACACACACACACACACACACACACACACATACACACATTTGTGTATATATACATATGTGTATATACATATGTATTTATAAAAGAACTTACTGGTGATCATTATAGTATAAATAAAATTAAACTTTACCAAATTTTCCTTGTTGAAGTTAGATATGTTCTAATAAAAATAAAGATGAGAATCTTTCAAGTGAACCTGGAATGAATAAAGTTGTTGCTGTGTAAGGAAAAAATAGGCACAGTAGACCACATAGAAATACTACCTATAATAATGGTGGAAAGTAAAAGACCAACCTACACTGATTCCTGAGGAAGAGAGAAGCAACCTGTTGGTACTTTGGCCAGGATCTGACAAGAGGGATCAGTGGGTCTCAAATGAATAGCTTCTAGTCCAGTCTGAATCACTGGGACTCTTGCTTAAAGGCTGATTCGGACTCACTGGTATGGGGCAGTGCCAAAGATCTGTGTTTTTGACCAGTTCCCAGGTGATGCTGTTGCTGATTCTGCTAGTCGGTGGACTAAACTTTGAGCAACAAAGATCAAGACTTTCCTTTCCAAACATCTGTTTTCTCCAGCATGGAATCTGAAAGTACATTTTTAAACATTTCTTTTTTGTAGCTTTACTGAGATCCAGAATCATATCATATAGTAGATTTTTTTTTAAGTGATATTTGGTGAAACTAATTCTTGAAAGCAAGGGCGTTAGGTTTTCGGAAGTATTGTGTGAAAGGCCGGTCACTACTCAGTTGAGTCACACTTTGTGTATGAACACTGCGTCTCCTGGCCTGGTCCCAGCCCTTGTGAGTGCCTGTCAGTTGGTAGTGGCTGGAACACGTGTTGAGGAAGATTCTGATTCTGAAAGCAGACCGCGGGTGGGCACGTGTGATATGATTGGTTTGCATGTGTGCTATGGGTGCAGAGAAAGTGGCTGCCATGCTTTCCTCCTTATTCTCACAGCCAAATAATTCATAGAACGTTCTGGGAAAAGACTTTAGACTTGATCACTAAAAGGACTGTAATTAGGCAAGTGCTGCAAATGTGTACAACAGATTGGGTGGATAGATTATATTATTGGAAATCCATCTCATTTTACTAATAGCTATTTTGCATATTATCCAGTCATGTCTCAACGGCATTTGCTGTAGTCTCTGTTACCCTGAAATTTAGCCACCCGATGGAAGTTTCTTTATAAGGCAAAAAAAATTTCCTGTCAATTATTTCTAAAGGTCATAGAGTTAATGACTAGCTGGGAGGTTAATTAGATTCTGAAAGCCTCTTCATATCAATTAAATCTCTTATCTTTATGTTTTAGTAAATAAACTCAGTAACTATTTAGAGCTACTGTTTTAGGATAAGAAATACTGTAAACAGTAAACTGTACAATGGGTATTTGCGGTTTTTTCTCACATCTGAGAAACCGTGATTACAAAATAAACTGATACATGAATTGGTGATAGTATCTTTTATTCTAGAATTTCTGAATTAGAAAAAATTTATTTTTCGAAGTTGCATGCAAATGACTCTATAGTCATAAAAAATGCCATCAGTGTAACTTCAATAAAACCATTTTGGAGAGGAAAAAGTAAGGTCAGAGTTACCCTGAGAATGAGCTACCAACAAAAAACCAACTCTACTCTCTGTGGTTGCAGAAACAGAACTCCTTTCAGAGTTACTACACACATCTGTAAATAAGTGATATATTTAGTGCCTATGGCCTGACAATTACAAACCCAATAATTTCTGTCACGTGAATTCTCTTTGGATAATATAACCAGATTTCAGAATGAAATGATACAGATCTGCATTCATCAATAAGGTAGCCACTAGCAACATGTGGCTACTTAAATGTAAGTTAATTGAAATGAAATAAAATTTAAAAGTTCAGCTCCGGGGCACCTGGGTGGCTCAGTCGGTTAAGCGCCTGCCTTCAGCTCAGGTCATGATCCCAGGGCCCTGGGATCGAGCCTCGCATCCGGCTCCCTACTCTGCAGGAAGCCTGTTTCTCCCTCTCCCACTTTCCCTGCCAGATCTCCTCTCTTGATGACTCTTTCTCTCTGTCAAATAAATAAATAAAATCTTTGAAAAAATAAAACGAAAGTTCAGCTTCTAGGTGCCCCTGGGTGGCTCAGTCAGTTGAGTGTCTGACTCATGGTTTTTGCTCAGGTCATGATCTCCGGGTGGTGAGATCAATCCTTGCATTGGGCTCCAAGCTCAGCAAGAAGTCTGCTTGAGATTCTTTCCCCCTCCCTAACCTTCCCCCTATACTTCTCCCCCAGTCTAGTGCGAGCACTCTCACTCTCTAAAATAAATTAATTAAATCTTTTTTAAAAATAAATAAATAAATAAAAGTTCAGCTCCCAGTCTCACTAACCACATTGAAAGTACTTGATTGCCACATGTGATCCGGGGATCCCATACTGGTCAGGACAGGTATAGAAATATTCATCACCTTAGAAACCTTCCCCTGGGCAGCACTGCTGTCAGGGATGGAATTGGCAAATCAAGTGCTCTTGTTCATGACATGATTGCATGACGGCTGATAGATACACCTAAGAAAGGACCTGTCCACTGGAGGGGATGCGTGCAGCCATTTCATCTTTTGTTCCTCAGCAGATGTTTACTCCATGCCCGTTGTGTGTCAGGGTCTGGGTGAGGGCACAGAAACCCAGTCAGGAAAGCTGAGCCACTCAGTCAGTGTTTATTCCCAGGAGGAGAATATTTGTTAAGATAAATGTGATTTTTATGGAGTGAGGTGAGAGGGAACACCAAGGCTGGGATTGCCCTAAGGGATAAGAGAAAATGGAGGAAGGAATAATAAAGTAGAATCGCAAGGAGAGAGAAACAAGCTAGGTCAATTCTGGACTTGCGCATGTGGAAAGAAAGAGCACACAGGCACACGGCTTCTTCTGATTTTTCCTCAATGGAAATGTGAGAATTTTATCTTCATTCAGCCTTCATGACTGGGGTCTCCTTAAAATGTGGTGGTTCTGAATGAATACCATAGTTGGGGGTGGGGGGAAGAAAGCTGCAGAGTGATTTTCCTGAAGAATGTTGTTGGAACAATGTCGTGAGAGTTCACATTTTAAATTTTACATTTAAGAAATAGAACTTCAAAAGCCCCACAGATTTGGAGAGAAATTAAGTTCTAGTTATAGCAACATCACACATTAGTTCTCTAACCTGGGGCAAGTTATTTAACCATCTTGACTTCAGGTTCCTGCTCTGAGTCAGTATTGTCGACCCTGACCCAGACTTCCTCACATGCTGCTGTGATGATTACAGGCTATAAAAGATGTCAGAGTCCATTGTAAACTGTTAAGTTACATAAGGTGTTTTTATTTTCAACATCAAGGGGAAAGTTTAGGTGATAAAACTTGTTTAACCAAAGGAGAGAGAAGCAGCAAGTTCTTAATCTGAGAATAAATCTCTAACATTTTATATTAATAAGTATGTAAGTATACCATTCTTTTTTTTTAAGATTTTATTTATTTATTTGACAGACAGAGATCACAAGTAGGCAGAGAGGCAGGCAGAGAGAGAGGGGGAAGCAGGATCCCTGCTGAGCAGAGCCCCATGTGGGGCTCGATCCCAGGACCCTGTGATCATGGCCTGAGCCGAAGGCAGAGGCTTTTACCCACTGAGCCACCCAGTGCCCTAAGTATACCATTCTTATATAAATAATGGTATTTTGTATAAATTGTTTTATATAAATTTATAGAACAAAGGCCTGTGAATTTTCTTTTCCCCAAATATTTGTGAAATATTCTCTATGTGCAAGATGAGTGGGAAATATGGCAGTGGTGAGATGTACCCAGCACCCTCCAGGGCCAATTGTCCAGTGTGGGGAAAACATACTCAGGATTTGTTCGTTCATTCAGCAGATATTGATGAACATGAAGACCATGTTCCAAACATTGTGCTAATTATTGGTGATGCCTCTGTGACAATCCTCTCCAGCAGTCTGAACCAAAGCACATAGAGTGCAGTGTGGTATCTGAGGCCAAAGAAAGTAATTGCAACTGCAAGCACTTGAAGAGATCTCATAGTGGTTATACATGAAACTATGACTTTGACTAATAAGTAGATAAGCTGATAGGCTAAATCAATCTGCAAGTCATTCATTCCCAATTAAAATAAAAGCAAGACTAATAAAGGTAATAGTGTATAGACACACATATACACATACACATACACACACACACACATATACGTGTACATGTATACTGTGTAGCAGCCTATATTTTGGTTTCTGGTTGGCATTGAATTTTTTAATATATGGCTTCTCTGTAAACATGTGGTTATAATTTTAGAGAAAATCTATAGAATACAAATGTTAGGAAAATGCAGTGAATATAATTGCCTTTAAGTTTGATAAAAGGTTCTCTGGTGCTAAGAATGGAAACCTTAAGATTACATCCCACATCCTTGGTTTAACTTTACAGATGAGGTGTTCCCCACCCCCACCCCCACCCCCTCACCCCCTCCCCCCCCCCCCCCCCCACCCACCCCCACCCCCGCGGTGAATTCTAAAACATGATACATCTGGCTGAGAGGCTGGAAAATTGTTACATGCCTGTGTAACATTCTTATAACCTAATCGTTCTACAACTTTTCTCGCAGTTTAATCATTGGAGAATGTTCTTTGTTTTTGTAGTCACTATTTCACATAGTAACAGCTTGTTGTATTTTGGTCTGTTTGCCAGAGGGTAGGTTTATTTTTAAAACCCTGAACTCTGAATTTTTCTTTATTTTTCCAAGATTGAAAGCAGCTGAAATGCCTGGAGTTACAGGTTGAAGGCTGCTTTACAATATGTGAAGAGAAGCTTCTTTCCCTCCTTCCTTTGTGTGTGTGTGTGTGTGTGTGTGTGTGTGTGTGTGTGTGTGTGTTTAAATTTTTTCCTAACAAATGTCTTCTAACTGGTAGTTGTCTAAAAATAGAAAACTGCCTAACTAAAAATAGCCTGGCTCTCAGTCGTGCCAAGGAAAATGGAGAGGAATAGGCGTGGAATAGAAGGCTGAGTAATCCAGTTCTATTCATTCAGAGAAACCTTTGAGAATGCGGGCGATGATAAAGTGCCCTCAAAAAACCACAGGCCTGACTCTCTCTTCAGACTTCGAGGTGCCAATAAACATTTTAGCCCCAGGATACATTTTTTTTTCTCATAGGTTGTAAACATTTTCTGAAAGACAAGGCTTTGTTTCACAGAACCTGACAAGCTGCCATAACTGACTTTCTTAAGGTCTTAAAAATTCATAATTGTTAGATATATTTTTAAAAACCATCTTAAATGAAAGTATTGTAAAATAATGTACATCATGTAATAATTAGGAGAAAACTGTTACAATAAAAATTGCTTACTGCTTGCAATTAAACTCAAAACTTGAAAGTTTCACAGAAAGTTATTCCTGTGACTCATGGAGCTAAAGAAAACAGCTGACTTAGTTTAACTCCCTCAGATACGGGAATTCTCTTAAGTGTATATCCTCTTGAGAGACCAATATTTAGTCTCTTTCTTACAATTAGAATTTTCACCCAAGCAGATTTTCTCTTTTGTTTTTTTAATCAGAGTAAGAAACTACCTTCAAAAGTAAAATTTCAAGAGTAGGATGGCTAGCAATTTAAAGAAATGGAATTTTAAGTAAGTCATTTTAAAAAAGGACATAGGGGGGCACCTGGGTGGCTCAGTGGGTTAAGCCGCTGCCTTCAGCTCGGGTCATGGTCTCAGGGTCCTGGGATCGAGCCCCGCATCGGGCTCTCTGCTCAGCGGGAAGCCTGCTTCCTCCTCTCTCTCTGTCTGCCTCTCTGCCTGCTTGTGATCTCTCTCTGTCAAGTAAATAAATAAAATCTTTTAAAAAATAAATAAATAAAAATAAAAAATAAATTAATAAAGGACATAGGCCACTTTTGTAATGGTAACTTTTTTTTTTTTTTTTCATTTTGTTTTGCTTAAGTAATCTGAATAATCAGGTCAAACATAGCAACAGGGTGTGGAAATGTCAGCACAGTTCATGGGGTTATACGGGCCTGAGCATTGTTATGTTCAGTTCCTGTAATGATGCTAGTGATAAGACTCTTGAGACAAAGGACGATAATTGATGGAAAGAGCCTTAAATCATTGCTAGAAGAATCAAGGTCCTTGTATCTGTGTACATCGACTCTTTTGGTCTCCTTCCGTCTTGTAAAGCATTTTGTCGTCTTGTATGGTGGCCCCCTACTGCTCTTTGTAATAGATGCAGACCACAAGTGATTCCTTCATGCAGCATACAGGGTGTAATTGTGTCTGTGTGGTGTATTAGTAATTACCAAGCTGAATTCCCATATTGTATCTTTACTGCAGGCATGGAAAAATAGGACATACAACCCTGCATAGACATTTTCAACCTAGATAGTGAACCACTTAGAGCTACATTCCAGGGACAAAGCCTTTTATTTGCACACATTTTAAACAAAATTTTCATTGTTGAGTCATTTGTGCTAAGCAGGATAAATTCAGTTTTGCAAGTAACTACCTCTGATATATTCATTTCTGACTCTTCAGCAAAACCTTTGTAATATGGAAAATATTTGCTATTTTTGATTGCTAAAAAGTCATTTAATATTGCTAGATATAATAGTGATATGAGATGTAATAATTATGCTAGACTATCATGTAGAGAGAATAGTGCATGGATCACTACATATAACAGATTGTATAGCATTCATAAGCATTAAATAATATGAATTGTTTTAGCAGTATTTTAATGTTAAATGGTGATATTTTCACATATAATTTATTGATTTTTGGCTCAACACTGTTAAACTTCAGAAAAAGCTGACAATGGATTTTCGTTACAGTAAACAGATATAAATTAATAATTAATTTCTTTGCTATAAAATTTGCATCCGTCCTTTATGCATTATGTAGCCAATATTGATTTGACTGCCTCCTAATCATTGGGGATTTGAAATGTTTACAGTATTATTTATCAATAATAGAAGCCAAAATAATGTAAGCAGATTGGTTTAAACAAGAGAAAGTATGTTTATTTTATGCATCAAATGCTTATAAGGACAGCTAAAAACTATTAAACTCAGTAACCAAGAAATTAATTTGGCCATTTCATTAGCAACAGCAAATGACATTAGATTTATTTTGTGAATTATTGAAGCATGCAAAGAGTTTGATTCCATTTTTACCTTTGAATTTAAAAGTGACCTGCCAATATGTATATTTTAGAAATTTACTTCCAGTTTTATCTGTGGGTATTTTTATTGTAGCAGAGTTTGATTCCATTTTTACCTTTGAATTTAAAAGTGACCTGCCAATATGTATATTTTAGAAATTTACTTCCAGTTTTATCTGTGGGTATTTTTATTGTAGCAATAATTAGTAGGTTCCTAGGATGTAGAGTTTGATTCCATTTTTACCTTTGAATTTAAAAGTGACCTGCCAATATGTATATTTTAGAAATTTACTTCCAGTTTTATCTGTGGGTATTTTTATTGTAGCAATAATTAGTAGGGTCCTAGGATGTAGAGAAGTTCATAATGATGTAAGAGAGATGGAAGTTTGTAAGATACAGTAAGTGACATCACAAAACAGTCTAGCTAAGATAGAAAATACACATGCGAATCAACAGGACAAAACAACATGAGAAACGCCGTAAGATATTTGGGGGAAACAGAATAGCAGTGAGAACGTCAGCCTGGAACTAGACTGCATGAATTTTCATCCACTCTCCCCTCCTGACTGGTTGTATTTTCCCAGACAAGTTACTTAGGCTGTCTGTTTCTTACCTCGTTTGTAGATAGGGTTAATAATAGCACCTCGTATGGACATCGTATGGAGTTACTGAGAAGTAGATTATTGAACATTTATAAAATGCTTGGAATAGGGTATGGCCCATAGTCAGGTTCTTGGTGATGACTCTGATGATGACGATGATACCCTGATACTTGAAATCAAGTATAATAACCTCTAGGAAGTGGAACTTTAAAAGTCAGGAGAGGGGCACCAGGGTAGCTCAGCTGGTTGAGCTGTGACTTTCAGTTTCTGCTCAGGTCATGATCTCACCGTGGTGGAATGGAGCCCCACGTTGGGCTGAGTTGAGTGATGAGCAGGGAGTCTGCCTCAGATTCTCATTTCCTCCCCATCTGCTCCTTTTCCTTTTCTCTCTCTCTCTCTCTCTCTCAAATAAAAATTTTTTAAAAAGTCAGAAGAGGTGAGTGATGAGTAGATATTTTTAGTCTCAAACAAACGAAGATCAGAAAGATGGCTATAAATTGAAGAAGAGGATGTAGGTAAATCTTTCAAAAGACCGATTATGGGGCACCTGGGTGGCTCAGTAATTTAAGCGTCTGCCTTCAGCTCAGGTCATGGTCTCAGGGTCCTGGGATTGAGCCCCGCTGAGCAGGGAGCCTGCTTCTTCTCTTTCTCCCTCTGTGATCTCCCTCACTCTCGCTGTCTCTCATATAAATAAATAAAATCTAAGAAAATAAATAAAGAGAAATTATGTAAAGATCACAAGAAGAAATGTTCAAGGCCATGAAAAGCTCGATATGAATAGAATGTTCACATGCAGCAGCAGTTATAAGAAAGACAGCAAGGTAAATGGAGAAGAGGGGGACAGACAAATCAGATGCTCTAAATGTTTGGTGGGGAATTAGATGCAATACAATAGGTATGAGAAAGATACTGGGTGGCCTCAAGCAGTAGAGTAGCATAATGGCAATCAATGCTTAAGGAAAATTCTACTGGAAAATGTAAGAATAAATATCTCTAAATGGGAGCAATTTAGTTCTAAAAAATGGAAACACCAAGTTATTTTGTTATAGTAACATATGTATGTGTGTGCATCCTAAAAATCCTGAAGCTTTTCATTATACTTACGTATTTTAAACCATTTAATAATCATAATATAAAACCAGTTGTTTTTGAAATATGCATACAATTTCAGTGTGCTAATAATATGCACTTGCATTTCTCTGGCTAAGGACTATGTGTCATATATGTTAAAAGACCAAATTATGGAAATCTCAGGAGGTATGTTTAAACTATATAATTTGCTTTACATTAAATTGAAGAAGAAATCAAAATCTATAAATTCAGAAGTTTCTAATGGGTATGTGCCTTTTCTGTGACTAGTAAATGGTCAGGATTCTGGATACAATACTTCAAAATATAAAAACTCAACTCTCACATGTTCAGGTTGATAATCTAAAAGCCCAGGCTTTTCATTATAAGACAGTGTGGTATAGGAAAAGGGACAAACAAGTTTTAGCCTTCGACAAACTTGGTTTCTACAACTTTCACAAACTCTGTGCTTTGGGGCAGATTTCTAAACCTCCACCGGATCCCTGCTTTCTAAGCAGTAAAGTAGTGATGATAAATCTCACTTTTGGTCTTTTCATAAGAATCAACTTACACCATGTACATCTATATCCATTACCACATGTTGGACACATGATGCTCATAAACATGTTCTTTCCTTTCCTGCTTCTCCTTCCTACAAGTGTAAATTTGGCAAAATTTTTAACTTTTTACTTTCACACACACACACATACACATCTTGGATATCGAAATCTTCAGAGTATTTTCTGATTATATTCAAACAAAACATCACATTTTATAAATTGTTACATATATGTGTAACTATTTCTTGCATAATGAGGTTATGAGATTCTTTAGAGATAAGATTCAGTATACAGAATTTAGAACTAAGGAAAAGGTAGAAAAAAGCAAAAACTTGGATTTTATTAAGTCAGAACAGAATTGATTAAAAAAAAAAACAAAAACTAGGCAGAACTCTGTCAGAGGGGCTTGCCTAAGTTCTGTTGGTGAACTCTGGTATATAGTTAGGATATAATTTATTCCCTGGTGTTTCCCCTTGAACTACTATGTATCCAGGGAAGAGCACAGTGAGACAATGAAAGGGAGGGTAGGGAGAGAGGGAGGGAAGGAGGAGGAGGTTGATTAAGATTTTAAGGCAATGAAAGTAATTAGCAAAGTTAAGACAAGTGTTCCTACACTGCCAGTTTCTTCTCTGATGCAAAAACAAATAATTGATTTTTATTAAAATACTAGCCAGCCAACAGTGTCTAGTGTGATGATATTGTTAACAATAAAATATATCTATCTTACATTGCTTCTAACTTGTATCTTTGCCCTAGCTCCCTCGGTATTTTGATGGCAGTAAGGATACATGCTCTTGGAAGTGAGCCAAGCACAGGCTAACACATTATACATTTGGCCTGGTTCCAAGTGAACAGGTGTTTTAAATATTCCAGTCACATACCCACAATGTATATTGCTACTGGGGAAAGGATATCATTTCTGAACCACTGATGTTTGTTTGATTCTGTTCTGAACCACACCTATTTTGTACTCTGAAGATTTAGCAAAGATGAACTATGTTTTGAGGAAGGATGACCTTCAGAGCCCTACTTTTACTGATAGGAGGTACAGCAAATTTATAGTTCTGAACTCTACACCTGATGTCTGGCTATGGAGAGCAAAGTACTTGCTGCTCAACAGTTAGAAAAAATGGAAACTCAGAGCATTCCACAACTGAGTTCATACAAGTATGGGAGATTGTATTTATATTAGAGAAAAATTTAATAAATTTGTTTTCTAGGGGCGCCTGGGTGGCTCAGTGGGTTAAGCCGCTGCCTTCGGCTCAGGTCATGATCCCAGGTCCTGGGTTCAAGCCCCACATCGGGCTTTCTGCTCAACAGGGAGCCTGCTTCCTCCTCTCTCTCTGCCTGCCTCTCTGCCTACTTGTGATTTCTCTCTGTCAAATAAATAAATAAAATCTTAAAAAAAAAAAATAAATAAAATAAAATAAATTTGTTTTCTATTAGAAGCTGTCACTCAGTTTGCAGACATACCACAATAAAACAACCTAACCTTTCTGGGGTCTAAATTACAAAATCGGAATATTTCCTTCTGGAGGAAAAAAAGGTAAAAATAGCTATGGAGAACTATATCGATCCAGAAATAATTCTGAAAATCCTTTCAAAATTCTTAGTCTCATGCTTGTGTGGGCACACACACAAACACACACACTTGCTCACTCACACACATACACACAGAATGTACACGTAACACATGTAGTTAATGTGAGACTGGCAATTTTCAGCAGATGAACTCACATATATAACTTCCATCTCACTGTGCACAGGTTCCTGTGTCAGACCAACAGACTCATTGATTTCTATCTGTCCCTTTGGCTTCAGCAATAAAGTAACGCAAGAAGGTGGAGGCGGAAGTTGGGGGCAGGGGGCTTCTAACTTCTCCCAGCCACCTGCCTTAACTTCATACTTCATCTCAGTATAGATTGGATTCCTCTGGCCATTAGTCAATAGTGTGCATTACCTCATGGAAACAGACTCTGAACTCTGGTTTGCTTCCTCTTTCAATGGTACCGTTTCCCCTCATCTTTTAACCGTGGTCTTTAAAAAGAAGTGGGATTCTAAAGGATTTTTTTTTTTTTAAAGATTTTATTTATTTATTTGACAGAGAGAGATCACAAGTAGATGGAGAGGCAGGCAGAGAGAGAGAGAGAGAGGAGGAAGCAGGCTTCTTGCTGAGCAGAGAGCCCGATGTGGGACTCGATCCCAT
>NW_019154103.1:13349867-13639660 GCF_002288905.1 Enhydra lutris kenyoni | reverse complement strand
TTTTTTAAAGATTTTATTTATTTATTTGACAGAGAGAGATCACAAGTAGATGGAGAGGCAGGCAGAGAGAGAGAGAGAGAGGAGGAAGCAGGCTTCTTGCTGAGCAGAGAGCCCGATGTGGGACTCGATCCCAGGACCCTGAGATCATGACCTGAGCCGAAGGCAGCGGCTTAACCCACTGAGCCACCCAGGCGCCCAAGAAGTGGGATTCTATTCAGAATGATGGTGATGGCTGTTTGGGGCATTTTAAAACTATTAGCTGGTTAATGTGTGGTTAATGTTATTTATTCAACAGAAAATTGACTTTAAAGCCATGTAAAAAACCAAGTGTCATAATTGTAAACTTCTTTTAAAATGTTATACAACTTTGTTTAATTTCAATTTTCAAAAAACTCAGTTTCCCATCTAAGAGATTCATGCATTGGCCAGGCTGGGGAAGCCTCCAGAGAAAACAGGGCAGCTCAGCCACTGCGGAAGCCGCGTCGCTGACTGTGGGTGGCATTTCTCTGCTGAGTCAGGTTTGTGCCAGGCCTTCCCTCAGCTTTTACTAACAGTGTGGATTTTCTGACAAGATGCAAAAACCCAAGTCTTGCGGTTCTTGAAGCTCTCCTGCAGTTTTTCCCTTTTCCTTGGGACTTTGGGAAATTTTCACTTAAGAAGATCCCATCTTGCTATGTCTTCTTCGTAACTGTTGAAAAAAACTGGGAACTATTACAGTCATTTCCTTCACTTTTTCTCCCTTCTGGGCTATAAAGTAACACAGTATTATTATCCATATCATTTTGAAAACCAAAGAAAGGGAAGAGCTTCTGTACCTACCTTTTAAAAGGAGAATTTTTATAGCTCATACACAATTTCTTCATAATCCCATAGTATTGGCCAGAGGGAAACAGTAGTCCCTCCATAGGAGCATGTATTTCTTCTCTTTTCCCCTACCTACCCCTACAACCCCAGCCAAAATGTTGCCAGCTTTGGCATCCCTTATCTATACAAGCAAATTGAAGGGAAGAGCTGGGCGGTTAGTTTGGGAATCTGAGGAATATAGGCACCAAAATAAATAAACAAACATTTCCTCTTACTAACAGAGACTTAAAGTTCTTGCTAGTATTATTTCAATAATTGGGACAAACCTACACTTCATTTTACCCAGGCAGATACAGCCTAAATGCTATTGCAAAGGACCTCCTTCCTGGTCCTAAAAATGTAGGACTGGAAAAAATTAAACCGCCTTTCTTTGCCTTAGGTTTTCAACAACCTACACTTCATTCTAACTAGGTTGCTACAACGTACATATTATGGAAGGGGCCTTCCCCTCTCTTCAGTGGCTATTGCAATAACACAACAGAAAAAACATTTTAGATAAAATTACTCATCAGAAAGTGAATCCTGGGGCGCTGGGGTGGCTCAGTCCTTAAGCATCTGCCTTCAGCTCAGGTCATGATCCCAGGGTCCTTTGATCGAGCCCCACGAGCCCCACATCCGGGCTCCCTGCTCCACAGGGAGCCTGCTTCTCCCTCTCCTACTTCCTCCCCCTGCTTGTGTTTCTTCCCTCACGGCTCTCTCTCTGTCAAATAAATAAATCTTAAAAAAAAAAAAAAAGTGGGGGCGCCAGGGTGGCTCAGTTGGTTAAGCAACTGCCTTCGGCTCAGGTCATGATCCTGGAGTCCTGGGATCGAGTCCCACATCAGACTCCCTGCTCGGCGGGGAGTCTGCTTCTCCTGCTGATCTCTCTCTCCTCTCATGCTCTCTCTCTCTCTCTCAAATAAAATCATTAAAAAAAAAAAAAAGCGAATCCTATTACAAATATATCCCTTTATGAGAAAAATAAGATTTGTCAACATTTCACCAATTTCATCTGAGAACAGAGTATTCAAAGAAAACACTGGCATAACTTAGGCTATCTTTGTAATCGGATGACTTGCAGAGGCAGAATAGGGGAATAACTGACAAACGAAACCCAGGAGGCTTGTATATGATGAGTTCATTAACTCGGTTCTACCGCTGACTAACTTTGTGGACTTTAGCAAGTGCTTGCACCACCTTGCGCCTACTTTTCTTCATCTGTGGCGGTCATGGAGAAGAGTAGTTACGAGGATCTAAAAAGAGATCCATGCAAAGCTGCAGGCTCAGTCCCTGGCACATAGGAAATGCTCCATTAATGGGAGGTGTTACTTGCTGAGAAACAGATTCAGTTAAGGGGAAAATTAATATTTTGGTAGTGTGGGAAGACTGGCTTAATTTCCTTTTCATGCCATAGAAGGGGAAATGCTGTTTTTATAATTACCTAATGAATAATATGGAAGAAATTATTGCGCAAATGAAAAATCTAAGTTCACCACTGAACTAACAAAATCCCTGAGAATTCATAAGGTATGGAAATTGAAATACCAAACTTAAAAATCAGGTGGCAGTACTTTTCCATAATAACGCCTGACATTATTAAAGCCTACATGATTACAAAAGCAGGTAATGCCACGGGGATGAGGGGCCAAAGCTGCAGAGACTCTCCAGAGAAGGCTGTCCCAGGCCAAAGGACAGAGCGGTCTGTGGGGCTGGCAGACGCCGCTTGGCCCACTGAGTTAGACAACAGGTGTCCAGCCGCTGCCAGGAGTGGATATTGGGATGAGCAAGATTGCCGATGGCCTGTGGTAAAGCTTTATGTTAGGTCATAAAGTGCTGAGTGCAGGCATGAAGAGAGGCCAGCTTACCTGCTGGGGGATCAATTGAT
The DNA here is from genome assembly GCF_002288905.1 of Enhydra lutris kenyoni. Lineage (NCBI taxonomy): Eukaryota > Metazoa > Chordata > Mammalia > Carnivora > Mustelidae > Enhydra > Enhydra lutris. Next base: position 13,636,932 of record NW_019154103.1, on the reverse strand, counting down.
GTGCTCACTGGATTATTTTTTCCCTCTGTCCTTCATCAAACTCTCAGCTTCCCTCCCTCATTCTCATTCCCTTCCTCCCTCCCCATATCCATTCATCTATAACTATCCATCATCTATCATCATTTTATCCTTTCTCTCTCTCCTTCTTGTCCTTACTTTTATTAAGCATGTACTCTCCATAACTTTGTTTTTAATTTCCTAGTGCTCTCTCTAGCTTTTATAGCATCATATGAAATCCAAAGTGACTGAATGCAAAACCTAAGAATGTTACTTATCTGTATAATCTATGAAGGCATGGGAAATGCGATTTTGTGAACGAGTTGCTCTAAGATTTTGGGACCATGGATTCATATATGGATAACACTCATAGCATAAGGAAAATAACTTGAAATGAGTTTGATTTTAATTATTGGTTAAATTAATTCGGAAACATAAATTTAGAAAAATTTAAACCTACATATAAAATAATGAGGAAGATTAGCCTGTGTAGGCTTTCATCAGCATTTGATATTGATAATACTAGCCTTTCCAAAACATTGTTTATGAATTACATTTTCTTTCAAAGTATTTCATCTAGGAAGAAAGATCCCTATTTGCTATAATGGACTGCATATTAGGTATTTTCAGAATCTTTTTTTTTAAAGATTTTATTTATTTGACAGACAGAGATCACAAGTAGGCAGAGAGGCAGGCAGAGAGAGGAGGAAGCAGGCTCCCTGCTGAGCAGAGAGCCTGATGCAGGGCTCCATCCCAGGACCCTGGGATCATGACCTGAGCTGAAGGCAGAGGCTTTAACCCACTGAGCCACCGAGGTGCCTCCAGAATCTTTTTTGTAGAAATTTTTGTCCTATTTATTTTTAATGACTATACTCAATTCATTATTGCCTATGCTAATGAAAAAGGACCCTTTATTCTTTTTAATTCTAGCATAGTTACCACACAGTGTTGGGGCACCTGGGTGGGTCGGTCTTTAAGTGTCTGCCTCTGGCTCAAGTCATGATCCCGGGGTCCTGGGATTGAACCCCCCCACCCATCCAGCTCCATGCTCTTTGAGAAGCCTGTTTCTCCCTCTTCTACTCCCCCAGCTTGTATTCCATCTCTCACTGTCTCTCTCTCTGTCAAATAAATAAAATCTTCCCCAAAAAAATCCAGTGTTATATTAGTTTCAGTTAGTTTCAGTATATTAGGACAATATAGTGACTCAACAATTCTATACATTACTCAGTGCTCATCATGGTAAGTGTACTCTTTTTATTTTAATATAATCATACTCTTAATCCCCATCACCTGTTTTACCTACTCTCCCACTCACCTCCCCTCTGGTAACTATCAGTTTGTTCTTTATAGTTAAGAGTGTTTTTTGGGTTTTTTCTTTTTTTCCTTGTTTATTATTTTGTTTCTCAAATTCCACATGTGAGTGAGATCACATGGGATTTATCTTTCTTTGACTGACTTATTTCACTTAACGTTATATACTCTATATCCATCTGTGTTGTTGCAAATGGCAACAACATTTATTTATGGCTGAGTAATATTCTATCATATACATAGAGAGACCACATCTTCTTTATCTGTTCATCTATCAGTGGACATGGGCTACTTCTATAATTTGGCTATTGTAATCAATGCTGCAGTAAACATATGGGTACCGGTATCTTTTCAAATTAATGTTTTTGTTTACTTTGTATAGATACCCAGTGGTGGGATTCCTGAAACGTATGGTAGTTCTATTTTTAACTTTTTGAGGAACCTCCATACTGTTTTCCACAGTGGCTGCACTGGTTTGCATTCCCACCAGTAGTGCATAGGGATTCCTTTTTCCCCATATTCTTGCCAACACTTATTGTTACTTGTGTTTTTTATTTTAGTCATTCTGACAGGTGTGAGATGATATCCGATTGTGGCTTTAATTTGCATTTTCCTGGCGATGAGTGACGTTAAGCATCTTTCCAAGTGTCTGTGGACCATCTCTATGTCTTCTTTGGAGCAAAGTCTGTTTTCATCTTCAGTGAGAACAGACCCTTTATATCAATATTATAAAATAGTAGAACCTCCATTGTGAGTTAGGAGACAGCAACCCGTAATAACGAGTAAGTCAGGAAACCTGAGTGAAAGTCCCTGTGACAAGTCAAGGAAAGGGTCCTACTGCTAAAATGCTACTGGTACTTTTGATATTTGTCCTATAGGTGCTCTGGTTATGTTTCTGGTACCGGCTGGAAACAACTACATTGCTAGGAAAGCAAATAGTGGCTCTTTGATTAATGAGCCCCAAATTCCCATTAATTTATGAAATTCTGAGGGCCTTTGCTCTCCTTAGTCCGAGGCATAGGTCGAAGGCATGGCCCCTGCCCCAAGGTGCTCAGTCACGTGGAGACTAAGGCAGGCACACAATCGCCCTACAGAGAGCACAGCTGTGTTAAGATCACAAGAAGGCTGGGACGCCTGGGTGGCTCAGTTGGTTAAGCAGCTGCCTTCGGCTCGGGTCATGATCCCAGCGTCCTGGAATCGAGTCCCACATCGGGCTCCTTGCTCATCAGGGAGCCTGCTTCTCCCTCTGCCTCTGCCTGCCATTCTGTCTGCCTGTGCTTGCTCTCTCTCCCTCTCTCTCTCTGACAAATAAATAAATAAAATCTTTAAAAAAAAAAAAAAAAGATCACAAGAAGGGCTAGTCTGACTGCAGACAATGACTGGAGTAGTGTCCATGCGCTCTGTAAATATAGCAAACGTCTCAAATGGAGAACTGAAACTGAGCAACTGCCTAAGGAATTTGAAGCCCTTTTATTTTTAAGCACCTTTTATTTACCTGATGCTCCTTGATTATTAAAATGTAGAGTTGTGGGGCCCCTGGGTGGCTCAGTGGGTTAACCCTCTGCCTTTGGCTCAGGTCATGATCCCAGGGTCCTGGGATGGAGTCCTGCATCAGGCTCTCTGCTTAGCAGGGAGCCTGCTTCCCCCTCTCTCTCTCTCTCTGCCTGCCTCTCTGCCTGCTTGTGATTTCTGTCTGTCAAATAAATAAATAAAATCTTAAAAAAAAAAAAAAAGGTAGAGTTGTAACAGACTTTCTTCCACAGGACACCTACCCAATACAACTGAGCATAAAATCCACAACTTACTAACAATTCACATGTAAGATTTGTGGTAATAACATACAGGCCGTAGACGATAAATAGATTGGACCCTGTCCTTCACTGAAAATAATTTTTAATGTGGGGGAAGAGATAAAACATATCACCAGTATAAACTTATTTGCAGAAAAGAAAGCAAAGGGCATTGTAAGTGTCCTGCTGTGCATTTTGGAGATGTGATGTAAGGGACTTTCTCATTGCCTGTTCTGAGTGTGGATAGACGTATCTTCCCTGACCAACTGACCACATCCGATGAACCTAACATCCAGTACAACAGACTCTACCTCTAGGACAACCCTCCGAACCTAGAAGTCTTTCTTTCCCAGATACTAACTTCCAGCCAGGATTGCTGGCCTGGCTTCCTGTTCATACACCAGGTCTAATAGAGCCCTGTAGTGTTCTTCCATCTACTGGTCTAACTGGCCCAACCCCTCGTCAGGGACCATCTCACCCATTATATCTTGGTCACTCTTTATGAAACAGAAAGTTTTCCAATGTATCAGCCAACGAAATAGAAATACTAATACTGCATTAACCAGATCCCAGGGGATTTTACATTAAAAGAGACAAGTAGTAAGACTAGAGACCTGGGTTGCTAGTCATTGGCAGACCTACCAAACATTACTCACGTTGAAAAAAGAAAAGGTTCGGTGATAAAGAAAAAGGAAAGCTTGGATCCCCACTAACTTTGGCTTATGATCTCTGAGACTCCTTATTATATGTCATCAGGCTCTCCTTGGCTGTCCAGAAGAGCCAACAAGTTTGTTGCAATGTTCTGACAGATACCGCACTAGTTGCTAAGGATGGGAAGCTTTCAAGAGATAGGTCTAGTCTAAAGGGATCTTATAATCTAGAAAATGAGACAAAAGCAATAATACAGAGAGCAACATTATGAAATAAATGTTAATTACAAAGTTCCCGGAGAAGCACAAAAGAGAGACATTAATTCTCTTACCTCTCTAGTCCACAGGATTCTTTCCTTTTATAATTTAAATTTGTGTGTGAAGCTGGGAGAAGGTGGGGCTAGAGAGAGTGGGTTTGTAGGGGCAGAAGCAGTGTAAACTCTGAGCACAAATCTAGCAAATGCCCCCTGGGTGTTTTCAGCTTGCACGGTGATTCCGTCTTAAATAAGAACCACTGTCACTGCAGCCGTGGATTCCATTATTCTTTTATCAGCAACAGCAATATCTGGTGGGTATCACCGGTGCGGCGGGCACGTTCAAGTTCCTGCAGGTAACAGAGGTGAAAAAGACAGTTTCTGCTCTTGTGGAGGTTGATTCTAATGCAGCTACAGTAGCTGTGGTGTCCGTTTTGTTCTCACATGATCCCAGCGATGCTCTGACGCCCTGATACCTCAGGTTGCCATGTCAGAGGAATATGGGTATTGAGCAGCGTGCGCTAACACAGTTGTCAATACCACTCAATCGGATGGTTCAGGCTCAGGCTCAGGCAAAACGCTCAGAATTAGCCCAGAGGCTAGTTTTCACAGGGCGTACTACTCACAGTATACCGGCCTGAAGGCAAAGAAGAGGCCCTCTCCCCTCTTTGGTGTCCAATCACTATCAAATAAGCAAAATCACCTGGAGCAAATAACAAAGAGAGGGTTTCCCCATCCGTCCAAAGGCCAGCCCAGGAGAGAAGGGATACTAGGGTCAAGGCGGCCACCGGAGCTCGTTCCTTCTCTGCAGCCTGGAAGAGGCCCCGGGGTAGCAGAGAGGTCTTAGGAAAGGAAGCAGTTTAACCTTCACCTGGGTGTCCCTGGCTGTCTCAGAGAGGAGGATTTGGGTGGCTCAAGTACAATTCTCAGGTATGCTCAAAATTGTCATGGCATGAGTCAGTCAATCGTGAACCTCGCATCTTATTTTGTTCCCTTACTGGAGGCTCTGTGTACACTCTGCTTTTTAGATAAACTATGATAAACCATAGATCCCAACTAACAGATTCTTCAAATGACATCAAAGGTGACGCCTTTGTTTCTGAAGGAAAACCTAGAAACAGAGAAGAGAATGCGCAAAAGCATCCCCTTGCATTATTTTTTCAACATGTTTGTGTCCTTCTGGTGGTAAGTGAGAGCAGGGACAGTCCCAGAAGACTCGGGACCTGGAAGGGAACGGCCCCTCACACCCAGGTCTCTGGGCAATTGTAAACACACAAAAAAAAACAACCATTTGTAGCCTGGGTAAAATAGTCTGTATCACCTCCTCTGAGTCCACTCGTGCAGGGATATTCTGTTGTCACAACCACAAAGTGATCCTAGAAGCTTGCTTTAACTTACCAGAACTTCTGTTCCTTGAATTTGTTTACTTAATCTTATTAAAACAAATAAATAATGCTGTCATCTTAGGAGACCACCCAACTCATTTCAGTGAGTCTCTCAGTGTTAGAAAGTATGACTGTCAAATTTGTTTGCTTATTCATTGATCCAGGGAAGGGTTAATGAGAACTGAGAACCTTTATTAAGCCCACGTGTATTAATCCGTCCCTGTTGCAAGAACCAGAGATACCCAGTCCTTACAGAGCTCACGGTCTAGTAGTGAAGCCGACATGTGAGAAGATGAAATTGGAATAAAATATACCACCTGTTATTAAACACACAAAAAGAGTCACAGATAGAGAAGGGAATCCTTAAGTGCCCAGAAGAGCATGGAAAGAGCTTCATGGAGCAAGTGTTGGCATTGGGTAAGAGGTAACCTGGGATGACTAAGGTTTGTGTAGTGGAGAGCAGGGCAAACACAATCTTCTAGACAGGAATGAATGACATATACCAAAACAGCGTTGGTGCAGGACCTACCCGACTTGGGAAATGGTAGGAATTTCCCCCCTGATGAAACCCGGAGTGCTGGGAGAGAAGGGAGGGGATGAGGCTGGGGAAAGAAAACTAGTGGTTGTGGCCACAGGGAGCCACCCGCGTTTATATGGAGAACAGTGATAAAATTAGATTTGCGTGGTAATGAGACCCTGCTGAAAGTGGGAAGGATGACCGGCTGGAAGGTGAAATCAGAAGGCAAACAGATTAAGGGTGGGGGACAAATAAAAAAGAAATTGTAAGAGAGTCAAGAGATGGTGGAGTCAAGGGTGACTTCTGGGTTTCCGGCTTGAACAGCTAGGGTATGATGTGATGTTAGCTAGGAAAGGAAAGATGGGAGGGGGATGGGTAAGGGGATAGGTTACAGTCAAGAAAATAAATGAGAAGAGATCGAGGGAATCCAGTCGAAATGAGGAAGCGTGGTGACTGAGAATGATAGTGCCGAGCCGATGATAAATACAGGCGGTGGGAATATGATGGGAATATATTCCCACTTCATGACTGACCAGGCACGGACCCAACTTCAGTAAAAAGGCATTTACAACTAGATAAGAGCCCACGTGGAAACAAAAATAATGATTTAACCTATCCTTTCCATATACATCTTCTTTTGTTAAAATAAGGCATTCATGGTTTTAAAAAGATGCTTCAGTGTGTTATTTTTAAGAATCAGTGCTCCCGATAATCTGCCTTTTTCCGTCCCTGTAACCTATTTGCAAGTAAAATGCTATAGTTGAAAAAGGTTAGTAGGTGAAGTTACTTTTATATTTTAGACTCAAAAATCCTGCTTCGTGATCTTTGTTAATTTACTCCTCTCCTTTCTTTCTCAACCTTTGTTTAATTTATTAGTTCTGTCCTCTCTTTTCCTTCCTTATATAAGAAGTCACTAACATCATTCATCCCTCAAACCCACTTCCAGCTTGATCATTCATATTCCAGCTTTTTATTTTTTTATCTCATCTTTTATTTTTTTTTAGCTTGCTTTATAGAGAGTATCAGGATTAACTGCATATTTTAGCATGCATTTCGATCATTATGTATTAAATGTTCCCTGCTTAGTATTTTACTTCAGATCTCTCCTGGATTCAGAATGTCAGGGAGCGTTTTCATGGCTAAGTGTGCCAAACTTCCCCATCTCAGTCCTGTTCCTGGCCAGCCTCATGATGCATGCTCTGTCCAGGTTCCAGAAGAGGTGTGGTGGAAGAATTCTTAACAAAAACATCAACCCACTGACCTATCCTGAGGCAGCCTGAATCATCTGATTGGCCTTAGAATCACCCTGATTTTCCATGAATCCTCCAGGCTAAGGTTGGCCCGGAATAAGACCAATGTCAAAGCCCAGGAGAATAGTGGAGCAGTAGACCAGCATCCAAAAATGGGGAAAAAAGATGAACTTTGACCAAGAATTTTAAAACATGCTTATTTCAGATTTATAATATCTGACTCACATCCACAAATGTTTCCCCATGCGCTTGACTACAAGGTTTCTGTTTTTCATTTTCTACCTTTATACAATCTGCCTAAAATACCACTCCCTTTTTCCTTCTTCCGTGCTGAATCCTGTGCCCTCTTTCCTGCTGTTCACATCATGGCCAAGATTATATGATCATGGCTTTTTGACCTTAAAGATTTCATGAATGCCTCGTTACTTCTGACAGTCCCTATCTAGACCAGTACCCCAATTTTTAAGTATTCAATGATCTAAATCTCCTGAGTTTTAACCAGTTTCATACTGCATTGTTTTCTAACTTTAAAATGATACATTCAAAAAATGGTCAATTTGTAATAGTTACCGAAAAAGAACAAAATAATAACTGAGTTTTAACATCATGTGAAACAATAACATTCAACGGTGAAAAATTACAGTTACAAAAATACTACACTAAGACTCCTCTATCTCCCTCTAGCATCTGAGCATTCTTTCCTGTTGTGCTCGTCCATCCATTAAGTCTCTCATTAATGCTGTAGACGTTTCTTAAGCTTCTGCCATGTGCCAGACCCTGTGCTAAGTCCTGGTCATACATAATGGCTAGTAAACAATCCCTCACCTCGAGGAGTTCACTCATGGGAAAAAACATGTCAACAGAAATTCTTAATCCTATCTCTGGGAATGCATCTTTGTATCCAAAGGACCACAGACAACACCTGACACAAAGTAAATTGCCGTTAGTAAATGTATATCTGGACCCCCAGACCATTTCTGCCTCATTTCAAATGAGGTCTGGACCCCCACGACCATTTCTGCCTCCAACCAGCCAGATGGCTTTGTTCCAGTATTGAAACCTCAGCATAAACTCACTTAAAGTAAAAAATGTGTTTTCTGTTCATTCAGCAAGCATGTGTTGAGCACTTTGCAAGTGTGTCAGGCTCTGTTCTATATTGAAATTGCAAAAGTGAATGAAGGAAAGTGCTTTGTTACTTGCCTCATGAGCTGGCAAGGGAGACACATAAGTAATATGGGTGATAAACACTCTAATAGAAAAAAAATGTATACAATAAATGAGTACATGAATGAGGGAGAAATCAATTCCACCCTAGTGATCAGAGAAATCTACAAAGAGGAGAGGATGTATTAGCTCTGCCTTGAAGGAGGACTGTCCTAAGTCCAGGAAAGAGATATTGGTGGGCTCATTCAGGAGTCCAGCTTGAGCAAAGACACGAGGTATGGAAGGCCAGTTGTGTATGCACTGTTATTCCTCCCCTCTGGAAGACATGAGGAAGGACCAGATGATCCTTGGTGGTCTAGTCCAGGATTAGAATACCTGTAATTTTGGGAAAGATCGCCATCTGAATGTTGATATGAAATAATTCCTACTAAAAGACATGTGTGGGTGTTTCTTTATGTTCTATACATTAAAAGTCTTCAAATCTTTAACTAATGTCTTTAATTTCCATTATTTAAAGATGAAAAATTGTTCAGTGAAAAAAATTTCAAGTTCAATATTAAGATTATCTTTTGAGGAAAGGAATAAAATGAAACAATGAGAATCTCCAGCTCTTCCCAGCCTTTCCTTGGTAGGACTTAATATCTGGTTAGAATAAGCAATAATAACCTGGAGGAAATAGAGTGTTAAGGTTTATATTTTCAATTTTTATTAAAATTTTCACCACAAATGAATAATTTGGGGTAAAATTTAATTTTTTATAGTCTGTACTAGATATGATTTGCTTGTTTAATTAAAAATCTACCTACCGGGGCCGCCTGGGTGGCTCAGTTGGTTAGGCGGCTGCCTTCGGCTCAGGTCATGATCCCAGCGTCCTGGGATCGAGTCCCACATCGGGATCCTTGCTCAGCGGGGAGCCTGCTTCTCCCTCTGCCTCTGCCTGCCACTCTGTCTGCCTGTGCTCACTCTCTCTGACAAATAAATAAATTTAAAAAAAAAAATCTACCTACCGATTGTAGTAAATTTGCAGTATTTTAGTTGTCTTTTCATTTCTGTATTAAGAAGAAAGGAGAACTATGGAACAGGAAAGATAGTGCAGATGATCCTTACAGTTTTGGTAATTAAAACCTATGGAGAAATTTCTTGGCACCTGATCTTCCCCCAGCCTAAGTAATCTGTGCTAGAAATCATACACACACACGCACAAAAACTGCATACAATTATAGGCCATTTCAGGGGTTTTTCATTTAACTTTGCATTGCCTGATTTTCTAAAACCTGACTGCACCAAACGGTATCCGTGTATAATAGGTTTTTGGTAATTGTTTGCTGACTATATTTTAAGTGAAAGAAGTCGTTCTCTAGGGCAGCAACTTCCCAGCCTGGAGGGACCAAAGCAGCAGCTGGGTAGCAGCACACAACCTTGGGAGGATGTTTACAAAATACTCTCAGAAACCTCGCTTAAACAGACAGTATCCATTTCAATGGCATCTCCTTTTCCTATGCCGATTTACTGCTTTCTAAAGATTATTCAGCTTGTTGGGAGTAGACAGTTATTTTCATAAAGCTGTGAAAGACAAGCACAAAAAATGACTTAGTATTAAAGAAAAGGAAACTACCTTTTCTAAGTTGAGACCTTTTTTTTTCCCTTGGCTTTTGTGCGAACATGACATTCATGGAACTAATAGAGATAATTCTTCCATGTGTTCTTGACACATCAGCCCTCTGAAGTAAGGGTAATGCTAGCTGTGCAAGAAAGATTGATTATTTGGAGTTTAAGAAAAAATAATGGTGTTTATGGGTTTTTTGCAAAAAAAAATTTGAAACTGCTGCTGTACCGTGGGTAGGTACAGAAAAAGAAATGATGAGAATATTCTTTTTTTTTTTTAAGATTTTATTTATTTATTTGACAGAGAGAGAACATGAGCGCACAAGCATGGGGAGCAGCAGGCAGAGGCAGAGGGAGAAGCAGGCTTCCCGCTGAGTGGGGAGTCTGATGCAGGGCTTGAACCCAGGACCCTGGATCATGACCTGAGCCAAAGGCAGAGGCTTAACCAACTGAGCCACGCAAAGCACCCTGAAAATAGATATTCTTGAGGACTAAGACTGCCGACTTGGAAAGAGGTTGAATGGTTGGAAGCTTTAATCTGTGATGGTGGTTCTCTAAAAGAAGCTTAATTTTATGTAAATAGCAGTAACATGAAATATGTAGCTTCATTTAATTGAAAAAAGGCCAAAAATTTAGTTATTTCTTTTTTTACTAACAAGAAATAAGAAAGGGAAACCAGTTTTAACCATTGTATACAGAAGGGATTTTGTAGATGATAACATAATGCCTAAGACGAGAAATGAGAGCTCCATGTGGCATTCTTTTTCATTTATATTCCTTTCAGTAACGACATAGAATCTGTTCCCTACATCTATTTCATTAGAATTTTTGAAGCACCTGTCACCTATCATCGTCAGTTTATATGTATTTCAAGTTTTCCTGATGAGCAAATGTAGTAATGCAGGGTCCATATGTCCACATGTCTGGGAGGGGAGAGTCCACGTGGTTTTTGGATTACCTGTCTGGACTCCCTTTCCCATTTATTGTTTGGAGTATGTCACCTTCTGTCAATCTAATTACTTCTCTAAGAAACGGCTGCGCTCAGCTCACTGCATGACAATCGCTGCCTTGTGAAAACATCCCAGAAGCCTGTGCCATCAATTGATCTACCCCAAAAGTGTCACTCTCACGTGGAAAGTTGAATTCGGTATACAGACTCACTCAAGATTTACAGAGTTCTCTGAGGGAAGAGTTTCTTCAGATATGGAGCAGGAGAAGCTGGTTTCAGTAGATCTCTTGCCTTCTCTTGACATACAGAATCCATCTTTTCACAACACAGTCAGCTGAGAGACACTTACAATATATGCAGCCAGGACTTCCAGCCCCTGCAAAAAAATAATGATTTAAGTGCCTGCATTCCCTGACCAGTAACATTCGTAAAACATCAGAGAAGCTTTCAAAGGCCAGGGGCAGAGATTTTGATTTTTTTCTAGAAAAAGGCCTGAAGGAATAATCTTTATTTATCCAGCTAACAGTCCTTTTTTTTTTTTTAAGATTTTATTTATTTATTTGATAGAGGTCACAAGTAGGCAGAGAGAGAGGGAGAAGCAAACTCCCTGCTGAGCAGAGAGCCTGACGCGGGGCTCGATCCCAGAACCCTGGGATCATGATCCCAGCCAAAGGCAGAGGCTTTAACCCACTGAGCCACCCAGGCGCCCCCTAACAGTCCCTTTAATTTATACTGACTGTTTATCACTATGATAAAGACAGACTTGGCAGATCTAACAGTAATTCCTTTGTCATCCTTAAACAACTGTAGATTTTTAATATAATAAAGATAAGAGTTCCACATGCACACGATAGTATTTAAGTTTATGCCATCACATCCATCTTCAGAGCCTTATATTTCTTTTTTTTTTTTTTTTAAGATTTTATTTTTTATTTATTTATTTGACAGAGAGAGAGATCACAAGTAGACAGAGAGGCAGGCAGAGAGAGAGAGAGAGGGAAGCAGGCTTCCTGCTGAGCAGAGAGCCCGATGTGGGACTCAATCCCAGGACCCTGAGATCATGACCTGAGCCGAAGGCAGCGGCCCAACCCACTGAGCCACCCAGGCGCCCCAAGAGCCTTATATTTCTACCATAATCATCTGTTCTTGGCAAAAATGTGTTCTACAAGCTTTCAGCTGAGGATAATATTTTTGAACAATTTTTTCAATGTTCTAGTTATGGGATTATGGGAATTTGCAACTCACTATTAATTTGCCCTTGGGTTTTGTATTCGTATATCTCAAAATACCCCCTTTTTTAAAATAATACAGTTCAACTTGAAATAAAACTATACATTTCAGTGTGAGAGATATTTTATTACTTAAATACTGGTGATTTCATTGAAAGATAATGTAGTCAGATACAAGAAGAATTTATAAGGAGAAAATGAGCCACTGTTTCCCGCCCCCCTCACTGCTGTTTCCTTTGTGACTTCATGCCATTTGCTTTGTTTGCTTAACAGTTTATATAATTCTTTAGGTACAAAATGAGCTCTCGGTTTAATGATTTTTTAATCCAAAAACTGGTAATTGCTTTATTGACTAACTAGCATTCCCACTCTAAAATCTGACCTCTAGATATATCAATATTTTAGCCATATTTTCATACTTAAAGCTTTCTCACAGCCCAACTTTTAAATTTTTCTACCTTAATTTATTTCAGCATTCACCCTGCTGCTGTAGTTGTATGTGAGTAAGAGTGATCTATTCCTCATCCCTCCCTGTACAAGTGTGGGAAAACCTGGGCAGGGGAAGGTGGCCCATATTGCCCCCGGCAAGAGGCCAGAAGTGTGGACCTTCTTGCTTGCCCACGCTGGTTTGAGACTTGGCGTAGTTTCCCTAAAATGTTCATGGAAGACTTATGAGAGATAATGAGTTAACATTTGCGGAGATCTTTCAATAAACTATAATTGATGTTTGAATTTTTATAAACCAAACACAGTATCTACCCTTGAAAGCTTCATAAGAATATTTAGCACACATGTACGTGCCAGATGGATTGTAATGAGAGTTGATAGGCCTCTCCTAGCCCTTGCGTTCTGTTGTCAAAAATCTGCACATCAAAACAACTATAATTTTTACAATATGATTTATTGGCTAAAAGATCTGGGTGCACATTGAAAAATCTACTGTCTAGATAAGACTATAAATTAATGTTATATAAGATAAGACTTTAAATTAAGGGTTTATGTAAGAATATTCCTATCATGCCTTGTAGAAATATAGGCAGGTAAATTTCTTGATCTGACATCTTTCTCTACATAAGTGAATTTTTATGAAAAATATGTGGATTATGATGCAAGACACTCAGAAATTATTCTCAAGGATATGTGGAGATCAAAGCAGAAACACATCATAATATGGCAAATAGTTATCACCCGGAAGAATACTCTTGTGGTTGAGATAATGCTAACAAAACAGCCTAAAACAGAAAATTAAGTTAGTGAATAAAATTATTATTGTAAAGTATTGTAACATTCTTTGTAGTATTATTTTAAGAACCCCCCCCAGTTACTTATTCTGGGTAAAAATGATGGCATAGATCCATGGTAGGGGGACAGGTGGCCCCACCAATTATAAATTCCCCAAGATTGTAAATGTATATATTATCCTCTTGTGTCAAAATATTCATTTTTAATATTCAAACATTATACCACATAATAAGCTGTAACCATATGTTTATTTGTTATATTATACCGCTATAACATTAATAAATATTTACAGAGCTGCCGTGTATCATAGATGTATTAGAAATGGTAGCTCTCTTAGTTTGATTTTAAGTGAAAATCTTCCATGCCTCAGAAACTAATTTTAAATGTTACATTTGTTACACATTGATAAGAGCCAAGGAGTTTAAATTGTTAAGACTGACACCCCCTTTTTAACTCATGTTGTTTTATTTATTTTCCCCAATTGCATGAGTTAAAGATGGAGTGTTATCTCGGCTTTTGCTTTATTTGTACGTGAATTCTGTCTTTAATAAAGATGAGCTCTGCTGAGCTTTCCATTAATGAGAGACACATAGGTACCCAGCCCTTTATAAACGGTGGTAGTACCAAGAAAAATCAGAAATGTTGCTAGTCTATTAATAATTGACATGGCAAGCCGTGTGACTAATCAGAAGTTTTATGATCTCTAAAAGATAACATTATCTCTGTAAATCAGATGGTGTACAATTAACTTGACAACCATCAGTTAAAGGGGAGAAAAAGACAAAAAAAAAGGGAAAGTAAAACTCAGGACTCCTGACTCATACTTTTTCTGTTACATTGTTACACTCGTGTTTATTCTTCTGTGACAGCTGAGACTAGACCAGTCCTATGTTCAGGAGACAGGAGGTTCAGGAAAAGGCACTGACTTTTTACTTTCATGTGTCAGCAGACAGTCTCAGGGTGATCCTACTCAGCTGGAAGCAGAAGGAACTTTTGCTACTTTGGTAGTTATTGACTTGGTTGCCTATTTTCAGTGTTCTTTGGCTTCCTTGCTCAGCTTACGGAAAGTTAAGCTCAGCCATTTTGACTTTTCTTTCAGCCTGTGTTTAGGCAGATAGCTCCTCAGTATTACCAATCTCGATACAGATTTTCCCAAGTACAGACTTCTAACCAGACTGGACAAAGGCGATTCTCGTTATGATCACAGTGTCTGGATGTTCTTAATGGGTGCTTTGCAAGAATATCACCTGGGTTCTCTTACGGCCTTTTGCTGTCACGCGCACATCAAAAGGGGTGCCAGGACACCAGGAGCACCAACCATCATGTTAAACTCAAACTAGAGATCTGTTTCCATTTCTGCTTTTGTCACAGTCGCAAATTCCGAAATCATTGTGTAACGCCCTGACTTCTAACTTTCCTGTGGGAATATGGTGTTGCAATTTGCCACCTTACTTGTATTCTTCTGTAAGTGTCTGTTGTTAGATATTTGAAGCACATATGACTTTCGTACCATGAAATTTCAGCCCTTGTACCGTCTTTGTTCATTGACTGAATTTTGTTGTAAAGGGAATATTGCCCTTTTATTTTTTTGTAACTAGTAATGGGTACGCTATTGAAATCACTCCTGGGGGGTTTTCTCTGTGGTTCCTTTACCCTAATGTAAAAAAACCATATGTAATAACAACCTGAAATACTGGACAGCTTGAACTTCTCTAACACCCCTGAATGTCTCTTACAGCCTCTGTCTAGGTTTGAACTTTCCAAATTATGTATTTCAGACGTTGAGAAAGAAGGGCCTTAATGGCTGTGACAGCCCAGATCCCGATGCAGACGATTCAGTAGGTCACAGCCCTGAGTCTGAGGACAAGTACAGGAAAATTAACGAAGATATTGATCTAATGATCAGCAGGCAAAGATTGTGTGTAAGTACTCGGAACACCCTTCATTTTTTTTACTCTTGATATTTCTCTGAACCTGGCAGGCCTTGAACAAGAAAGAAAACAAAGGCTGTGAAAGCCCCGATCCCGACTCCTCTTATGCACTCACCCCACGCACTGAAGAAAAATACAAAAAAATTAATGAAGAATTTGATAATATGATCAAGAGTCATAAAATTCCTGTAAGTACCGAAGGTAGATGGCTGGTCCGCTGATAACCTGCTGCAGTAACATCCCTTAACCCTTTCAGTGATGACTTTCTCTACAAAGCCCTAGAAAGTCAAACCGATAAAATAGCCATCTCATCCCACGGGCAGTGCGTTTAGAAAGCAAACCCTAAGGGGTGCTGAACTTAGGTAATCTAAGAGTTGCCTCAAGAAGTTCATTCGGAGGCAGAAGGTATACAGGCAGAAGAGACACACCCTGAATTTACACCAACTTTAAACACACGGTTCACACAAATCACATGCACTGGTAAAAGGCTGGACTCTCCTGAATGAGCCGGAGGATTTACTGTAGCATATACACATATCCGTCCTGAGCCCGGGTACGTGAGTAGAACCGCAGTTCTCTCACAATCGTCATCCAAAGGGAAGCTTGTTTCTGAATAAAGCTTCCGCCCCTCTCCCTACACATGACATCCAACAGCAGCACTGAAGGGTTAAAGCTAATGCTCGCTGCAGGGATACAGACTGCATGAAAACCGAATGGTAAGATTTCAACGTGTCTGTGTGCTGGGGTGACTTTAAAGCTTTATCAGAAGATTCGCTTTGCCTACACCAACGTTTCCCATGCTTTAACATTTGGCTAAGTTTTTGTCTTAACCAAGTCAAAGGATGTCTAACAATCAATCACATGCCTTGCCAGATATTTAAGAGAAATAACTCCGCATGTATTATTTTGTTTGCCCACATAGAGAGGGGGAAAGTACATACCTTTTTTTATACTCTGTCATCAGTCAAGTGATGTTAATTTTGTGACATCGAGTGATGCACCTTGGAGGTTCACGTGCTTTCTGAATAACTAATGTTAGAGTCTGAAACCCTCATTGTGTACCAGCTCTTCAGGAGGTAATTAATTCCTTTCTCAAAAAAGAACATTTTTCGTAAGTTAGCAAAACACCCTCAACTCTGCAGTGAAAATATGCCTCAGCAATTACAAGCGCAGATATTTGGGGACAAGAGCTCTAGGCCGCGTCCACATTTGCACTCACGAGATAAATTAATGCCCTACACGTAGGAAGTGCACAACCAACCTGTGTTGAATTAAATCGAACACTTTAAAACTCATTTATATAAAAAAATAAAATAAAACTCATTAATAAAATGTATGAATAGTAAACTTTCTACCCTCATAAATACGTCTGCTTCTTTTGTTAAATGAAATAATGTCAGCAATAGAGCTTTTGTGGAATCAGAATTACTAATACCCAGTATTCGTGTATGAGCCCCTTCGCTAAGTGGCTCAAATTCTTAAAGGTTCCATAAAACCAAGTACTACCTACAACACATCCACAGTGGGCACTTGATCAAAAATACAACATTTCCTATCAGACACAGTGATGCATACATCGCTATGCATACGGAATTCTTAAACGATAAAATGCCCATTGAGATTTTATCTTGCCCAGAAGAAGGAACCCCTTGCCCAAAGAAACCTCTCCTTTGGGCCAATTTTTAATTCTTACGGGCTGAGTTTCACTTACTATAGAATACACTGGTTTAGAGCCGCTGGGCATAAATGTTTGTGAAGATGAGACTGTAGGTGTCTCAAACAGAAGGAATCCCCTGTCCAGTTAAGGAAGGGCAGTATATACAATACTGCAGATCACGCTCCGTGGCCGTGATCCTAAATGCGTGTGAAGCTTTAACCCCCGGAGGCTCTGGGAGAATGCCCGTATTTGCACACTGGATCTTTTTCCCATGCTTTAGGAGAAGGAGGTGTGATGTATAACCTGGACTCCCTTACAGTATTTCATCCTGTCCTGCAAAGAGTTCAAAATCAGGATACATGATTTCTTAAGAGGTGCAGTGGTGTGTGGCGGTGGATGAAAAACCACATGAGAGTTTATAGGGCGGGCTGTGAGGACTACACAGCTCCTAGCTGTGCCTCTGAGTCTTCGTCTCTGCAGTAAGTGCTTCAGGCTCCACGATGAAAAGCCCAGTTTTCGCACATCGCTTTCAGTTGCTGGAAGTAAATTTTGTTGAAAGTTTCCACAGCTGCTAAAACATTTGCAGCAGGGCAAGGACACTCTGCCCTTTGTATGTAGAGAGTGTCTCCACCTCTTTAAAAACATTACAAGACTGTTTTTCTAATTCAGAGACCCAGTTTGAAGAGTTTCCCTTTTAAAATAGAAAATTTAATATTGCAATCACCTGTTACGATTTAATTTATGCCCATATTCCTCAATTACATGAAATAATTCATGGATGATTTGGAATCTTGTTGACCAGCATTTCCTCATGTGGGGTTTGCCACGGTTCATGCTGGGCCTCACAGCAAGAAAAAAAACAGTTCCATTTGAGGAACCAGGAATTAGGAAATGGGCTGAGGGAAGGAGGCGTGGTTGCAAGACCGGTTGAAAGTGAACGGGAAGGGAGGAAGTGGAAATAGTATGTGTTTTCTTCAAATAACAGCCTGTGAGGAGAGAGAAATACTGCTGTACCTAGAATCAAGGAAAGAGTTAAAAGGAAAAGCTCTGGAGATTATTTATCTACTGAGGAGGAATGCTTGCAGGAAAGAAAAGATCAAAGGCACTGGTGAAATGGTGCCACAATGGTGAGCTACTCAAGGAAGGGAAGGAGGTGGGGGCCAGAGCAGGACAGAGTTGTAGGTAGACCCATGACCTAGTTAAGACGGTAGAAGTTACATATGTGACCACCTAGTGATTTCTGTGTTTCATATTGAACTTAGCTTCTATAGGTATTAAGGTGAGGAAGTAGGTGCTGGAGAGAGGACCAAGAATGATGAAGGTGTAGCCATTGTGAGAAATTGGGGATGAGAAAGGAAAGAGTGAGTACAGGCCAGGGTTGTCAGACAACCTTGAGGAAATTTGGATATCAGTGATTGGAGTTGTGTGATTTCTTTTCTCTGTCAGTTCTTAGCAGCCTGGTGATGGTTGATTGAAAGGGAGTATCATTAGTGGCTCAAAAAGGGGATTCAGTTCAGTCATTCACATTAAATGAAAGAGGGCCTATTAACTAAAAATATTTTATTAAAAATATTTTATTTAACTTTTTATTGGACTTTTCCTTGTGGTAAGTTTGGGAAAATCGTGGGTTTTGGGTAAGAGTTCAGATACCTTTCTGACCACAATGACTCACTTCAGTAACCATGATCAGTTTGTTCAAGGATAGACACTAAAAGCTTTTTAGCTCTCTTGCCTGTGTATCGTAAAGCAGGGCTGGCATTGTGGGCATGTGACCTGTGCAGTTACACAGGGCCCTGCTCTTGTAGGCTGGGCCATCGCCATCTTGAAATTCTTCATAATTTTTTTTAAGGTTTTCTTCATTTATTTGACAGAGAGAGAGATAGTAAGAGCAGGAACACAAGCAGGGGTAGTGGGAGAGGGAGAAGCAGGTCTCCCGCGAGGCAGGGAGCCCTATGAGGGGGCTCCATCCCAGGACCCTGGGATCATGACCTGAGCCGAAGGCAGACACTTACCAACTGAGCCACCCAGGCACCCCTCTTCATAATTTTTTAACAGGGGCCACACATTTTCATTTTAGCCTGGGCCCTGAAAATTACATAGTAGTCCTGCCTACAGCATTTTATTCAGTCACCCCAAATTCCCTCTTCCTACCTGTCTTGAGTGTTCTAAAATTTGGAGCCCAGCCCTGAGATATATGCAAGTCGGGAGCTCTTAACTACTACTCTCTGGCTTCCAATTTTTAGACAAAAGTTTTTTAAAAAGATGCTTTTAAGTTCCCTAATTTTTAAAAATCAAGAAGAAAACAATGCTAAATTCCTCTAAACATTTATGCACTTTTGTAGCCTTTGCATTCCCTAAAATGTTTAGAGCTGGTTAATCTCTTTATGTTTGCAAACAGCTCATGTCTCATATCAGGTCAAGGGACATTAAATGACTTGCCTGTTTAAATGGCAATTTATTGCACAACAGGATTGCAACTGAGATTTCTGATATAAAGCCTGTTGTTCTTTCTGAGTCTCTGAGCTGTCTCCTCAGTGTGGTCATTTTTAAGCTTATAATTCGACTTTAAACTTATTTAGCCAGTTCTTAATACAGTTAAAGAAACAAAACAAAAGATAGAATGCAAAAGATGTTAGCATATTTTATAAATGTGATTTTTTTAATATGCTTTGGTATCAGAGTTATATCTAACTGCTATTTAACCAATCACAAGAGAATTTCATACTTACCAAATTGTTTACAGCCCAGAATGCTAGAAACTGAATAATTCCTTGGGATGATGGTCAGAGGAAGAGAGGAGTAGAGAGATTTTCACTGAACCAGTTATTAGGGTGGTCCAGATTTTATGAAATCATTTTTGATAATTTTTCTTACTTTGGATGTGTGTGCAGTCAGAGGAAATGGGCTTTGCTGTCTACATAGACACAATCAACACTCCGTAGAATATTCAGGGGAGAAATAGTTTTATAGCAGATCCTTAAGTATTCAATCATAGTTAAACATTTATAAGTAGTAATAGTGAGTACAGATAAAAACACTTGTAGCTAAAAGATAGCTTTAAAATACCAAACCTGAGTAAATATGGAAGAAAGGGGTCTTGAAGGCTTATTTTTTCCCGAGACCTCAGTCACATCCTGACAGTTATGAGCAGAGAGCTCCCTCTAACATGGTTCCTCAGCTACATGTCACGAGAACCCTTTTAGTTCATTATTCTCATGGTTCACAATAATAAGCGGCTAACATGAAGCCCATACTCACTTCACAGTATGATTTCTGACTGCAGTATTTTATTTCTGTCCAAAAACTTATACTGTGTTACACAGTGATTTAATGGAAAAAGCAACAGGCTCAGTCACTTCCTAGTTAGATGACCTTGGGGCACTTAATCTCACAGATTTAAAAAGGAAAGGATTATATCCATAGTGAAGGGATGTTGAAAGGGTTGGATCACATAATGTGTGTGAATTATATAATGTGGTGCCTGCTCAGTAAATAATATACAGTAAATTGTAAGCTTGTATTTTCATATTAGTACAGTGTCTTCCTAAAACTTCTTTGATGAAAAATATTCAATTCATATGATAAAAATTAGACAAAGTGCTGCATTTCCTGACAACAAAAGAGCTCTAGCAGCTTGAAGAAAGGGAACATTATTTGGCCAACATCATAAGTGATGTTACAAAGGAAAAAAAAGCAAGAGAAAGAGATCAGGAGAAGGATGAGGGTAGGACAAGCTGCACAATTAAATAAGGTAGACAGGGTGGGCTTCCTTGAGAAAGCCAGATTTTAAGCAGAAAATTGAAGGAAGTGCTGGAGTTAGCCGTGGAAATGAGGCAAGAATGAGTGAGTGAGGAAGAGGACAGTAGGAAATCAGATCACGAAGCCTGGTGAAAGCTGGGATTTATGGGGTCTTATGGAACATTGGAAGAAGTTGGGCTTTTCTCTGAGTAAGGCCGGAGCTTCTCACAGGGTTTGGAATAGAGGGGTGTCATCATCTGATCTGTGCTTTTAAAGGATCAATTTGATTGCTAAATCAAAAATAAAAAGAAGGAGGGCAAGGATAGAAGCAGGCAACTTGTGGGAGGTGACTGCAGTTATCAAGGCAAGAGGTGATGGTGCTGGAACCAGAGTGGTAGCCATTAGAATGAGAGATGTTTGGAGAGTGAATATATATGGAAGTTAAGCCAATAGGATTTCTGGGTAGACTAGATGTGTGGGAGACAGTGAAGATTCTTCAAGGGGAACTCCCAAGGATTTTATTCTATGCCATTGAAAGCATTGTCATCAGTTGGAGATGAAGAAAGGTATGAGTGGAGCTAGATTGGAGTTGATTTGGAGATGTCTATTAGACATTCAAGTAGAAATATTGAGATTGCTGTTGGATATGCAAGGCTGAGTAAGGAGAGAGATCTGAGCCACAGATAAAGAACCATGCTACTTTTAAATTCAAACATTAGGGAGCAATGAGAACCGGCAACAAAAGCTGAAAAGGAGCAGCCATCGAGGTAGGAGGGAGAGTCCAGAGTTTTGAAAGGGAAGAAAGTTTATCAAGAAGGAGTGACTGCTGTGTCCAAGTTAAGGATTGAGGAGTTCCCATTGGATTTCTTAACCCGAAGGTTAATAGTGACCATGACAAGAGGATTTTCAGTGAATGGTTGGAGGAACACTTTTTAATGGAATGAGTTGAAAGAAAACAGTATGCTATGTTTACAACCCAAATTACAAAAGCAGAATTGCCATTGGTGATATGATTGTCCAAGATGGTGAACAATTTTTAATGAAGTTCCTTACATAGGAAAGTAGAATATTCCCTCAATGCACAGTAATAGCACTTCTGGAAATTTCAGTATGTAATAAAATCCATGTTTCAATGTATGAAAATACCTTGTGTTTGTAGAACAAAGTTAGTTCTGACTCACATCATTATAAATGGGTTTTTTCACACAGACGAATTGTCCAGTGGGGGCTTTTCAAAGTTGAATAGGATAGAAGATGATTCTTTGTTGTGTTGAACTGTCCCACATATGACAGGGTATGTAGAACACCTGCCTACCTACCCAGAAAATACCAGCCACACCCCCAATTATTGTGACACCCCAAAACTGTTCCACAGATTTCCAAAGTGTTCCCTAGGGAGGGAGTTCACCCCTGTAGAGTACCACTATTCTAGATCTAGAGAGTCGCTATAATGGCTTTGGAGAGAAACATGGTCATTGAAGGGAGTTTATTTAGCAGAAGGACTGTTGGTAGATGGGTAGAGTTCAGTGAAACCCAAAGGAATGGTGAAGTATATTACACCTTGCAACCTGGAAGCTGTTACCAGCTTTTAACCAGGCTTAAAGGAGCAAGAGGACACAAAAGATACCAGCGGCACAGCAAGATCTGAGAATATAGAAGACATGACACCAAAAGAGGCGTGACCTTCATGAGCGGAATGCAGCTTCTGCCAACCTGTGGCTCCCCAGGGAGGATACTATAGTAGCCAAATACCCTGACTTCTCTCCTACTCTCTGTACTTCTGCCGGTGCCTCCCCTGGCCCAGCTGAAGCCAGAGGGCAGGAGGAGCCAGGTGGATACAGCCTGGAGACTCAGCCAGCTGGGCCCAGAGCAATGAAGAGGTTGGAGAGCGGATCTGGAGAGGCAAATAGAACCTCCCACAGTTGTTTACCTTTGTTTTCTTAGGTATTCTAAGTAATTCTTATTTGGCCTTTTACTACAATGCAATATTTCATTCAGTCTACAGACATTTATTTTACAACATACACTAATATTTTTTGTTGTTTAAAAGGCTCTGAAAATTTGAGACTCTGGAAATTCATTCTTTGAGGTCTTATCCAACATTTATGTTTCATTGTATCATGATGTTGATCCAAAGTTATTGTTTGTTACTCTGCTTAAAATAGATAAAGTCTTAATAAAGACTGACTGTTTTAATAAAGCACTTTAGGATTTTTATTTTGCTATAGAACAGTGAGGAATCAAAGACATTTGTAAGAGAGTTATGAAATATTTGCTTCTGTATGTATCAATATGTCCAGATCATGGAAGAAAAGAAAATAGGAAAAATAAAGAGTAAGAGAACATAAGCCTAAATAGAGAGTAATATTGAAATCACCACCAGGATAAAGAGCTTTTGCAGAGCATGACATAGGATACAGGCTAGTCAATCAACCAGGAAAGGAAAGTTGATGTTAAGATCACTGAAGGAAAAAAAAAAAAAAAGATTAAAATAAAAATGAAAACCTTTGAGTCACATGCACATAGGCATTTAAACTTACACTCTGGCTTATCTGAAATCCTGAGGGAATGTTCTGTATAAACCCCGTCTCTAACAGATCTATTAGATACATACATACACACACACATATGTATCAGTTTTATAGTAAGAATGCTGTATGTTCTGACACCATAAGTCCTCTGGCAATATGTGCAAGCAGTATTTTCATTAATAATGTTAAAACATTTTTTTAAAAGGGGGGGAGTTGTAAGTATGATTGGTTAGTACAAGCAGAGAAATAAGCATGATTTTGCTTAAATTGCTAAAATAATACCAAAATATCAATAATTGGTACCTAATTACTCTAATGAGGTACCCACACGACTTCATTTCACTAAATATTTGCCAGCTTTCTCCTTTGAGACAGAAGTCTTGCCATTTGTCAGTGTCCTGTATCCCCCAAATGTAAAGTGTAGCCTATATTCTGAACTATCATTTTAAAATATGAACTATTGAATGATACATGCTCTGTTGAATTCTGTATCTTAAAATGTCTATTATCTTTAGCATTACTCTCAAAAGACAGACTTTTAAAAATAATAATTAAAGTACAGGTGCTATTCACATGCTTGGAGATGATTTTATATCATTAAACTTCTGCATAAATATGCTTCAATAAGCAATTAAACTGAAGACTGTGGTTTGCATTTTAATCCTCCTCTTTCTCTGTGAAGTCATCACAATCATGTACCTTTGATCTTGCAGTCATTTCTGGCACCAGATTCAGACATCACAAATGAACAATTATTACTTAATAGAATGGAATTCGAAGACAATGGAGTCTAATGAAATGGGGCTTTGTTTTAAACAAAAGTGAAACGTTTTCTAATAGTTGCGAAGGAAGAGTTCTAAGCACATTAAAGAAATCAATTTATGATCTGAACATCTTGAGAGCTCTCCTTAATGGTCTTCTAGACACCAAGCAGCTTGGAATTTGAAATTTTTCTTGGAAAACTAAAGGCTGTCTGTACGTGAGGACTTCTGTTTCTTTTCTTTCCTTTTACCCACGTTTTTCTCTGCTCCTACAGGCTGTTCCACCTCCCAACTTTGAGATGCCAGTCTCCATCCCAGTGTCCAGCCACAACAGTTTGGTATACAGCAACCCCGTCAGCTCACTGGGAAACCCCAACCTTTTGCCACTGGCCCACCCTTCTCTGCAGAGAAACAGTATGTCTCCTGGTGTAACACATCGACCTCCAAGTGCAGGTAACACAGGTATGTATGTCCTCATATACATGCAATGTTAACAAATTGGGAAGGAGCCACTCTTGGCACAAAGGGTATTTTATCACCAAGATGTAGACTTTTCCAGGTTTCCATTTGTTATGTTTCCTCGTTGCTTAAGATCCACCTTCTTTTTGGTCTTCAACCCCATCAGCCTGATTTTGAAATCTCTCATAATCTGCTATTTTTCTGTTTAGACTCCCACCCATCTCTCATGTGGCTATATTTCAACAGCATAATTTCTCAAACAAAAAGTCAAACATCCTTGGAGAAAGAAAGTCTTCATTTTTTTGCTACTACTCTCCTCCTGCCTAAGATGCCATTTTCCCTCTTCCTCTTAGCCAGATTATCACCTTTTCCGTGAAATCTTCCCCTGTGTCCTCTGATCGCATTTGTGCCATTTAGTTATTTCTTAGTGTGGTCAGTTTTTATTTATTTATACAGAAACTTATACCACAGAGGACTGAAAGCAGAAAAGAAATGTAATAAAATAGTGTAACTTAAGAAGTGTGAAATAAAAACAAAACTTAGAAATGAAATTAAGAGGACGTCATAAGAACATATATACCTGCCACAAATTAGTCTCAATATTTCTAAGAAATCCCCACTGTTGTACAATTCGCAGTGTCCCAGAGAAAAGAAATTATTGCTCAGGAAAAGTTCAACCATTCTTCATACTCAGATCAAGCAAAATACAGTATATGATGTGCTATGTTGAATTTGTGTCTATTTCCCCACTGGATTTAAAGAATCTTGGAGGGAAGACAGTCCTCCTGGATTGCCAACTTCCAACTTCACAGTTGGAACTAAATAAATGTATACTGACTATAACCAAACAATCCCCTTATATCTCCAAAAGAAGCACCAAAAATAATTATATTTCTAAATCATATATAGAAAAGCATTGTATATTACATTTTACTTTTTTAAAAAGCACTCCATAGGAAATTTTTAGTATGTCTTAGGCACACATAACTATATTAAAGGCAATTTATTCACAAAAGAATTTTTCCTTGAGAATACTTTAATTTCTGCCTTATAATTAAAACTAAACATGTGGGGTGCCTTGGTGGCTCAGTCATTATGCATTTGCCTTCAGCTCAGGTCATGATCCTAGTGTCCTGGGATTGAGCCCTGCATCAGGCTCTCTGCTCAATGGGAAGCCTGCTTCTCCCTTTCCCAATCTCCCTGCTTATGTTTCCTCTTTCACTGTGTCTCTCTCTGTCAAATAAATAAAATCTTAAAAAAAAAAACACTAAACTAAACTAAACCTGTATTCCTATTTAGTACAGAAACTTCATATAGAAAATATAATCAAAATCAACCAAATGGTAAAATCTTGATAAATCTTGAGTCTGAGAGATGTGTATAAAGGATGCCATTATGCCATTCTCTCTACTTTTGAATATGACTGAAATTTTTCATAAGAATTTTCAATAACCATATGTTATTCCTTTCAGATCACACTCAAATGCAGTTGAATTCCCTGCTTGATAAATTCATGCTTGTTTATTTTTAAAAATCTCATACTTTATCTCCAAAATATTATTTGATTGGAAAATACAAACATTTCTTTAAAAGTAATGAACAGGGGCACCTGGGTGGCTCAGTCATTAGGCGTCTGCCTTCGGCTCAGGTCATGATCCGGGGGTCCTGGGATCGAGCACCTCATCGGGCTCCCTGCTTGGCAGGAGGCCTGCTTCTCCCTCTCCCTCTGCTTGTGCTCCCTCTCTTGCTGTTGTCTCTCTCTGTCAAATAAATAAATAAAATCTTTTAAAAAAAAAATAAAAGTAGTGAATATGTTCTTCAAATTCCAAAACCAGAACCAACTAATAATTATAGACTATCACTTAGGATCAGTTTGAAAATAATCCAGCCGAGGGGCATCTGGATGGCTCAGTCGGTTAAGCATCTGACTCTTGATTTCAGCTCAGGTCACAGTCTCAGGGTTGTGAGATAGAGCCCCACGTTGGGCTCTGCACTGGGTGCGGGCTTGCTTGAGACTCTCTCTCTCCCTTTCCTTCTGTCCCCTACCTTCCTCTCTAAAGAAAAAGAAAGAAGGGGAGGAAGGAGAAGGAAGGAACAAAGGAAGGAATGAAGGAAGGAACGAAGGGGTGGAGGGAGGGAAAAGAAAATAATCCAGCTGATATTCTATTCTTTTGGCTAAATCTTATTCCTTAAAACTAACAGTAATTATTATACTGAGTATCTTATTGAAATATCCCAGCTGTCATATTTTAACATTGCCAAATTTAAGTTAGCAGAGAATAAACATACCTTTCTAAATTTGTAGCCAATGAAACCTTCTCTGTTGTGTCAGTAAGGAAAATTCAGGTAGTCAATGAGGTCATTCGCTGTGAGTAGATTCATGAAATGACCAAAGTTCTGGACAATTAGCATTTTACAAAATTAATTATATAAAAATATATTTACAAAGAATTAAACATCAAGTGTAAGTTTACTTCAACACACAGTAGACCTTACTCCTTTTTTTTTCCACTTTCTATAAAACATCCAAAAATGAAAATTCAGAGACCATTTAAACACTGGATTTTTTAAATGTAACCTTTCCTAGAACGAAAGATTCTGCAAAATGTCAGTGATTGAATGTAGGCTTAATGTTTGAGCTCAGCATGTCATAATAAAACAAATGTCAGCCATCCAACTTAGGTAATATTTTACAAATTTAGGACCCTTGGGAGAGCCAGAATACTGTGGTTGCTAAAGGTAAAGTGTGCTGTTCTGTGGACCTGTGGCCTTTCCTTCTTCTGATCTTTCTCTTTAATCCATAGGTGGTCTGATGGGTGGAGACCTCACATCCGGTGCAGGCACCAGTGCAGGTGAGCGGGGATTTCTGGGCCACAGCATGGATCATTGTTCAGGGTTCCTTTGCTGGGCGATTTGCAGGAAGTAAGTCTTTTGAACTAAGTAGGGAGATGTGTGAGCTGTATGGAAAAATGGCCCCCGGAACTTCTCAAGCATTTTTATGAAGCAGGAATGGATGGATAGTAACTTAGAAGAAGACTATTACCTAGAACTTTTCTTAATCAAACTTCAGCTAGTCCACATAACCAGAAGTGAAGGCTCTGATCAAACCCATTTAATCCTAGATACAATCTCTGGACATAAAAGTACCTTTAGCAAGACTTACCAATTGAGTTCTCTGTGAATCATTTCACATTAAATGTGAATCTCTCTCCACCCAAAGAAGTACCAAACTCCTGGTAGAATGCATGTTTAAAAGGAGGGGGTATACCTCTGAAATGAATCATACCTTACGTGTTAACTAATTGAATTTTAATTAAAAATAAATAAATAAGTAAGAAAATAGTAAATAAGTTAAAAGCTGGCAGGGAGGGGCACCTGGGTGGCTCAGCAGGTTAACATCTGCCTTTGGCGCAGGTCATGATTCTCGGGTTCTGGGATCGAGCTCCGCATCGAACCCTGCATTGGGTGCTTTGCTTACCCTCGAGTCTGTTTCTCCCTCTGCCGCTGACCCTCCCTCTTGCTCTTGCTCTCGCTCACTCTCTTGCTCACTTGCTTTCTCTCTCTCACAAATGAATAAATTTTTTAAAATTTAAAAAATCTTTAAAAACTTTTTAAAATTAAAAAAATAAGGAGGGAGTGAGAGTATAACCATTCAACAATATTGTTAATAAAATAAAGCCAATTTTGACATTAAAATTAGCTCTTAGAGAATATGAATATGGTGTGCTTCCAAAAAGCCGTTTAAATATATTTTAAGTCTTGCGGCGCCTGGGTGGCTCAGTGGGTTAAGCCTCTGCCTTTGGCTCAGGTCGTGATCTCAGGGTCCTGGGATCGAGCCCCGCATCAGGCTCTCTGCTCAGCGGGGAGCCTGCTTCCCCCTACCCCTCTACCCGCCTCTCTGCTACTTATGATTCTCTCTCTCTCTCTGTCAAATAAATTAAAATCTTTAAATATATATATATATGTATGTATGTATGCATATAAACTCTTAAGGATTTCTTCCACTATGTCCAATCATGTTATAGGCATATGGAACCCCAGGGTTCCATATTAATTCGTATTATTGTGATTATTGAGATATTGATGTCATTTTCAGAGCAGATGTAAGACAGCACAGTAGTTTTTAATGCAAACCACAGTTCACTATTGGCTTAACAAGTAACCATGGTAATTCCTGCAGCTGGAACATGATATACATTTAAAATAGTAGGAGACAGGCATGAATGACACAAGGTTATGTTTGAAATGTCAAAAAAAAAAATTCAAGCTTATTAAAATATCCATGGACAACCTAATTAAAATATTTTGCCAAGGTCAAATATAATAGTCTGCTAATTATAAGAAAAGATAAAATCAGCATACAAAAACATTTTTATAAATATATCCATTTGGGGGAAATGTTTCTTCTTCTGATACTGGCTCTTCACTAATTCAGTGAGTAATAAAGAAAAAGAATTTGGACTACACAGTGAATTAACACGCTATCAATGGTACTAGCTTCCTATTTTATCAACCTTTTAAAAATTAGGTAAAGTCAAATTAATGAGTAAACTCAATATACTGTTTTTCTGGGCATTGAAACAAAGTGCTCATTTTTTCCCTCGAAAAATACTTTGAGGCTTGCAGCCTGAAAATTACAAAACCAGATCAAAGCCAGATCAGTGTTGCTCGGATTCAAGTCTCTGCCAAAACTACGGGTAGAGAGAATGGTAGGGACTAAGAACTGGATTGTCACAAAGACCAAGAAAAAGATAACTTTAAAAAATGGTTTTGATGTTATGATATTTTATCCAGTATCTCAGTGCTTTTATAGGAACAGCCAGTAGTGGTGAAAAAAGTTATCAGATGTAGTAAAAAAAAACATATGGGGGGGGGATGGGTTACTCAGCCCTAATGGAAATAGACTCTTGTTTCTGCTTAATAGCTAGAATGCTTTAGGATTCTCTATTGAAAATAAGAAGTGTTTGGTTGTTCAATTATGCTGTCATGGTCAATCTCTGACAGCCCGCTAAGCTTAATGGCCCTCCAGGGACTGAGAAGACAGTCTTGTAAGTGTAAAAGTTAGCCACATATCCGTCTATAGCGTCATCGAACTAAAAAAATCTTACAAGCTTAGCAAATGTATCTTCCTGCATCAGGACCTCTACCACAGACATAAGAACCTCCTACTTCAGGGATGCCTGGGTGGCTCATTGGGTTGAGCCTCTGCCTTCGTCTCAGGTCATGATCTCAGGGTCCAGGGATCGAGCCCCGCATCTGGCTCTCTGCTCGACGGGGAGCCTGCTTCCCCCTTTCTCTCTGCCTGCTTCTCTGCCTTCTTGTGATCTCTCTCTCTGTCAAATAAATAAATAAAATTAAAAAAAAAAAAAACCTTTTACTTCAAAAATAGAAGGAAACAAAAAGAAAGACACTCAGTTGCTCCACCTTGATGATAATAAACATTACATCCAGAGGAATATATCTCATAGCCTTGAGCATATAACTTTTCCAGTGTCTATATATTTGTGAGAGAGTTAGTTCCTTGCTTTTTAAAAATAGAGGAGGAAGCCCTTTCTAACTCTGGCTCCACAGAACACCTGTTGCAGATGCCACTTAGTAGAGGCAAGCTTGGCTGTCAGGTCCTGCTGCAGGCTCAGCCGTCTTCCCCTTCTTTCTCAAACCCGCCAGTATCATGTGTCAAAGCTGAATATATCTATGCTGATGTCAGAGAATCACATAACACCAGGGGAAGCTAGGCCAGCCAGAATGTCTCTGCATTTTCAGAAAAGAAAACTAAGGCAAAATGGCTGAAAGATATCTTCCAAATTTCGAATATTGTCATTGAAATTCAAGGTCTCTGATCAAGTTATAAAGTCTGAGGCCAAGTGCACACAATTACTTTTCAATCTTTTGTATTTTTTTCAAAATCAGATCCTCTCAACCGGTAAAAAGAAAAAGGGGGGGGGGGCGGGTACAACCATGCAGAAAGGAGGTGAATTTAACAATTAGTGTGTACTTATAAATACCAAGAGACCAAAGAGATAAGGATTCTCTTTTTCAGTTCAGCTTAGTGATAAAGTAGAGCAACTTTCCCATCCAGCCCCTGAACTATAGCTCTCCCTCATCCCATCATCCAGTAGATCATTAAGTCTTACCAACTCTGCCTCCAAGGTACTTTTTAAATCCAATCCTTTCTCTCCATTCCCATCCCATTGCCCTGGTTCCGGCTCCTAGCAACGCTCTAGGACTGTTTCCAGAGCCCCCTAATTTGTCTCCCTGCTTTACATTGCATCCCCCTCCAGTCTCCCCATGACTGATTAGCCTTTCTCAAAGGCCCACACTAATTGTAGGTCATCCTTCATGTGCCTTAAGTCCAGACATGGCTTCCTATCTCTCTCAGAATTAGCCAGGAGCCTCTTATCTCTGGCCCAGCCTTCCTCTCTACTCTTAAACCTTCTTTTCTCCCGCTGCCAGCAAGAACCCTGCACTCTAATAACAGCAAACCTTTAAATTGCCCTTACTATGTGCTTTACAAAAAGGAACTCATTTATTCTCATAATGGTTCTTTAAAGTAGATATGCATATTATGCCCTTTCTATAGATGGGGAGACTGAGACCGAGAGAGGTTAATTGCCCAGTGTGGAACCCAGGCAGCCCGGCTCCAGCATACATGCTCTTAACCTCTTCATTGTGCTGCCATTTTGCAAACAGTGTTGAGGCCACTTGCCTTTACACATGCATTCCTAGTGCTCCTTTCCCTTAGCTTCTTCCTGCTCCTGAGCCCTCCTTGTCATCCCTCAGAATTCAGTACAGCCATTCAGGGGGAATTATACATCTCTTCTTTTTTCTCCCATGGAAGCCTGCTCCCACATCACTTATCTCATTGCATTGTTATAGCATTGTCTGGACACACATCTTTCTCCTGGACACTCAACCCTCCAGGGGCGGACTGTTTCTTTCTTACAGGTTATATTCCCAGCTCAAGACATAAGAGAGAGTACATGGCAGATACTCAGTTAATGTTTGTTAGCTGAATAAAGGAAAAATTAATCTACTCGTCATGAATTTTTAATAATGTTGATGTGAGAAAAGAAAGAATACTTCAAAGAAATAATGTAATTTTAAATATAAACAGTAGACCCTCGATCTATAATTCACAAAAATAATATATTCTTTTGATAGTCGTACAAAGAATAGTGAATTATCCAGTTAAATGACTGAGAAACATTGGCCAATAAAGCTTTACTAACTTTTCCAACATACTTAATAGAATCCTGAAGAACTGATACACAGCAGTAAATGAAATGTGGGTTGGTACATCAGGCCATCACACACCACCTCTTAAAACAATAAACCTCTTATCACTTAAATTGAAGCGGTTTCAAAGATGAAGGCAAAAGGTAACAAAGAAGTAACAGGATGAGGTTGTACTCTTGATTTACGGGACATACACAGCAAGTCATTATAAGACATTAGCAGTGGTGACATTTCTAGGTTTCAGTTCACAGTTATTCATCCAGTGCTTAGTCCCTTCCTCTCAACAGCCAAAATTGAAAGTCCCCGCTTTTTAAATCACATTTTGTCATAGCTGTGTAATTAAAGCTTTTAACATGCTAATCTTAGTGGTTATTGATAATTGAAGATCAAGTTCAGGTGGATTTTTGTAATCACTAGACTTAATAGAAATAAAAGGTAGGCACTCTTTTTTTCAGCTCCACTTGATGATAAAGTATAGCATCTTTCCCATCCAGTCTCTGAGCTATGCCTTGTTTTGGATTTTTCACTATCCTATTAGAACCCTTTATTTTCACGTTGATAATGTAGCTGCTTCTTTATTGAGTACAAAGTGCCAGTATGCTCAAGGATTCGTGACTGAGACAAAGAGAAAGAAAGGGAAGGGTGGAGAGGCGAAGAAAGGAAAACATTTTAGGAATCTCTTTGAAAATTTAAGAGAATTTTACAATCTACATAGCTATGTGACAATAAGGCAAAGGAGATTTATGTATATTGGTTAATAATTTTAATTGGCATTTATTGTAAATTAGGTATAATTTTATAAAAAAGAAACTAACAGCTGTTTCCTTATTCTGATTGTTAATTGTTTACTATTTTATGCGTTTGGTTGTCAAGCATTGTCACTTCTGGAATGCTTAATTTATATCAGCTAAATACATGGAAACTTGGTGGCAGCGTACTGCTGCGGGTAAATCACTGAGCAGTGACTTAAAGAAGGAGCGCTAGCTTCCAGGCTCTGAAACCACTCCATCTAGCACGACCTTGGGCTGTGACTTTGAACCTTTGAACTCAGTACTCACATTGCAGATAAGACACAGACTTTACATGCAACGTTTCGTGATTATATAATCATAGAACTTCACTTACATGACTTTTTTTTATAATTCATTTAGTACTGGAAAAGAAAAATTTAGCGTATTATAAAATAGAACTGAGGAGAGGAAAAGGTTATACAATGTTAAATTATTCTGTACCAGAGCCATTGTTTTGCAAGTATTTGTTTTTGAGGATACTTATCAAAAGTTTCTTGGCTGACTTTCTTATCAGCCAGAAAGACTTCTCTGCAATTCTCACTCACTGATTTAAAGTATCAGTAAAGTAGTTAAAAATTCCATCTAAAAGGATTGGCTTTAACAAGTTTACATTTTTGTTACCTAACAATATACAGATTCAGACAATGTAATATTCAAGAAAGAGAGATAGATACTACTTAGTTGCTCTGAGACAAGAAAACTATTTTTGTTAGCATAAAATACAACTTTCTATTGCTTTTTTAAATACTGTTAAGCAGCATGTGAAAAAAATCCAAATTAATAGTCGGATTCTTGTTTTGGAAGTATTATTCTGTTAGTTTGAATTATTCTAAATAAAAATTCTGAATTCATTTGCAGTTTTACCTTGGGAGTTCACCCAAAACATAGAGATCCATCAGTATTGCTTTATTATTATCCATGAAATTAAGTAACAGTGATATTTTTAACCCACACCAAAGTTATTATCTAGATTTATTAAAGGAAAAAAAAAACTTAGTCCTCTTGGTTGGATGATCTGCAGCATATGATAATTAGCCATTGCCAAAAAAAAAAAAAAAATCAGTGTCCACTTCCCATACACAAGACCTGGAAAATTATAAATACCTTGTGATGCCATTTCCTAGGGGCCGATACTGAAGTAGGAGAGGCAGGTCAAAGAGAAGGTAAATGAAGAATGTTACAGGCTAGGTCAAGGTATTATAAAATCTGGTTTTGACCCCAGTAGTTTAACTTAATTCTTAAGGAGTTTGATTTCCACAGGGAAAAACAAAATTTCAAATTACAGCTCCCTCAGGAGTATTTGAGCAGATTTTAGAGTGCCTTGTGATTTCTGACCTCACAATTTATATCTTTTGTATCCCCATCTTCCTGTTAGAGTCAGTAAAGCAATGTGAAAATTTGTCTCTTTGCTCATATCCCATTGACTTAACTTGAGAGCGTGACCAACAAAACTGTGGTTGTTTTAATATTAATACAAGCAGTTTAATATTTTCTCCTAAAATATTAGTTTTACTCAGCACTTTTCTTTGTTTCTCTTAGCAGTTCTTTTTCCTCAGACACAAGTGGTTTCTCTTCTTGTTTCTAGCATCACCCTAAGATTTTATTTGGGGAGAATACAGAAAGAACAGGTCTTTTCAAAATCATCACTGATATGAAATTGTGCATCAATAGTAGATGCTGAAGAAGGGATGTGGTTAAAAAAACCCCTCTTTTGGAAATAAAACTTTTTACCTACCAGGGACTTTTTGGGGCTTCAAGGCTGTTGGCCAAGAGTATAATTTGCTGTTTTTAGACAAACTTTTGCCAGTCACTTAAATTTTACAGTTGGACTTGCATGGTGTGTTCACTCAAATTTCAGTTCAAAGAGTACTATGGTCATGATGATGTCTCATATTTAAAAGAGTAAATAAAATATATCCCTTTAGTTTATCTTCAACTAAAGGAAACTATATTGTACCAAAATCTGGATAAACAATTTTAATTTATAATCTATGGATGTGACCACAGGATGCTTTAATATTCACCGGGTTTACTTATTATTGTTCCATTTTAATTACTTTAACTGAATTTAATATTTACTTGTTAACTGTTTTACTAAACACTATGCCCTCCTTTCACAATTTCTTGACCTTACTATCCATGTGCAACCTCCAGTTACGGTAAAGAACTGCTTATGCTCTATTTGCAGTGTGGGGGAGAAAACAGCCTGCTGTATTAATATAGGTTATTATTAATGTAGTAATAATAGCAAATCTAAATCTATGGTCAATTTACATAAACATGATAACATTAATTTACATGACAATCATGAAAAAAGGAACTTTCAGTTTAACACTAAGCAACTCGGAGATAGCTAGAAAATCGTGGCGCAAAATTTTTGCACAAGCAGTAATTTAGAGAAATAATCCAGAGGCAGATATTTAGAAAAATGAAATAACCAGTGAATATCCATGACATATAAGTTATTCTAGGGATGACATTATTGCCCTTGGAAAGGCTGTGAATTCTCATTTTTAGGATTGTTGTGAAAATTAAATGAGTAATGATACAAGGCAGCACCTTGCACAGTTTCTTTCACCAGAGTAAGTGCTTATTAATAAATGTTCGTATTGTCAGTATTATAATTATCTATATTCTTGATTTCCTAAGGAAAAAATGAAGCTTAATGCCCTCCTAGTAATATTTATTAAATGTGTAATAAGCAAGTAGAGCACTAGTAGGCTTCACAGAGATGTCTGCTGCGGCCCCTACACTCAAGGGTGGGGATAAATAGAATGTAGGAATCAACCCGAGGCAGAACAGAAGTGCAATGCAGTACAGTGCAACACATTTCACTTTGAACATTATCATCTTCTGATGTGTTTGCAGCAGTTGTGTAAATGTTAAAACCACAAGTAATTATTCCTTCTCTTCTGTCACGTTCTCTCTAATTTGTACTGTCTCAATATTTTTGTTTATAAAAATGACAGAGAATGAACGATTGTGTCAATAATGAAGACACCCCCTCATTTTTAGCAAAGAGACAGCCCCAAAATCTCAAGAAGTGAACAATTAAGTGAGTCATAAATCTATCATTCATTGTTAAGTGGAATTTTTTTTTTAAGATAGCAAGGTTCAGTATCATTTTTATGGTGCAATTAAAAACTATCCCTTCAGTAAATCAGTACTCAAAGTAGAATGATATTTTGAGTGCCTTTGTGCATTGAAAACATCAGGTTGTCAAATTCCTCCTTATTTGCAAATGGAGCTTTTATTCAGAGAAATGCAAGGATGCATTCTAAATCTGAAACATCTGGCTTTTATAATAAAGTAGTAGAAGCAGCTTGTGTTTTGGATTCAAATCAAAACTGTCCCACTTACTGACAAGTCACAGAAGCTCCCTGAACCTCAGTTTCCTTATCTGTCAAAAATTGGGATGATAATGCCTGACCCACATGACTGCTAGGACAAATGAAAGATTCGTTTGCCAAAACAAACCTGCTTTGTGACACAGACTCTCAATCTTTGAAAAAACAAGTCAGTAATAAGTAAAATGTCTTTTCTTCTGCCTCACAATCCAGAGCCTGTTGTATGCGCTCAATGTTCAACATTCAGGATCTAGTTGACAGGTAGACTGTTAATTTCACAAAAGATATAAAACAAAACAGGTCCAAGGAATATCAAGGACAAGTCGGGTAGATATGAACTCCGTGAAGGTCTGATTCAGCATCAGGGTGTCATGGTCAAGTAGAAGAGGCAAGCTCTTTGTAGAATGTCTACAGCCCTCTAACTGGTACAACCAAGAATAGTCTTGGCTTTTGTGTATTCCTGGAGTATTTTTCTAAGAATACACCACAAAAGACACTGAGGTTTCACAGGAGTTTCTTCATAGTCTAACATGATACATTATTGTATTATTTCCCTAAGAAACCCTCAGATAGAGTGGAGACTTGATTTTATGTTTAAGAATCTGTAATCAGGAGTCTTTACCAGGATAAGAAATCAGAAAATCTGCTCTGCCTCTATTCCACAGTAGGCATATTAAAGTTTTCATCATTCCTAGATTTCTGACCTCCACATGTTTTGTGGTTGCCTTTTGCCTTAGAGCCATCCCATGAAAAAGATCTCCTTTTCCCTAAAAAAAAAAAAAAAAAAAAAAAAAAGATCATGATTCACAATAGCTAAATAACATAGTTTCTGCACTTTTAACAAGGTTGAGGCATTCAAGGCTCAGTGAATATTACTGAATTCTAGAAGGTCTTAGTATTTTTCTACTAAAAACTATTTTAAGTGCAATGCTTCCAGTAGGGTAGGAGGAACAAGTTTACTATATACAATTTTAAAGTGATTTCAAATGACTGTGAAAAGACATATTTGAGATACAAAACAGTGTCCTGATACTGGAAACTAACTTATCCTAAACTAACTCAGATATAAAATTAACTGACAGTAGTGGGCATTATTATGTATGTGACACCTCTAGTTTAACAAGAAAGTATGCTATAAATGTTTTCAAATTGTTCCAATGAAAGAAATAAAAAACCTAAGTTGGTAACACCTTTTGCCAAAGTAAAACAGAAAATCAACACATCAGAGGTTCAACTAGGTGCTTTCCTGTGGCAGTTTGCCCCAAATTCCAAAAAATAAGATGCCATTAACAAATTACAAAACAAAATCAGTTTATACACCTATGTATTAGAAATTATTCTCCAGGTAACAACTAATAGCAGATACTCTAAAACACTGAGCATTTCACCATCGTGTTAAGTGGCTCTGATGGAAGCTGTTCTCTTAAATTGACAATAGATAGGTAAACATCTTTACCCTCCATTACAGGAGAGGCTATCAACTAAAATATTACAGAATCTACCTTTAAGAGCATATTTAATCACCCACTTGAAATAGCACACTGAAAGTTAAACAGTTGCTCTGGCATTTAGTGTAGCTGAACCCAATATTTCCTATTTGTAAATATTTATCTATCCCAGAGACCAGAAATACGGTTTAGAACATAACCATTCTGTGGCTCTTTGTCTAAGTTCAGCCTTTTCTCAACCAGAAATGCCATTTCTGCTGGCCAAGCTGACTGTGTTCCTGAAAAAACCCCATCACCTCTGGCTTAGGATGGCCCTTTGGGTCTCTCACATCCCTGGTCTCATCCTCTACTCCTTTCCTCTCTTCCTTCACATTCCTATAATTTTAGAATGAGATTTGACACAGGGGGTTTTCAGAATTCCGGAGTGTGCCAGTTCTCAGGGAGCACAACTGCCATCCTTCAGAGCATGGCCTCTGGACACGCTACTGGGTTCAAATCATGGCTCCACCCGCTGATAGCTGTTTGACATTGGGCAAGATGCTGGACCTCTCTGTTGTTAAGCTTTCTCATTATGTAACACAGGGATCCTATTCGTACCTGACAAGGCTGTCAATGCAAGGATTCAAGGTGCTTTATATCCATGTATAATAGCCAACAATTCTATAGCGGTCACTAAGGGCCTGGTACTATTCAAGGTCCTCAAAATGTATGCTTGATGTTGTTGGTACCACTGATAAATAGTACTCTATAAAGTGTTTGATATTGTTAATATTATTGCATGGTCATGTTGGGGAAGGCTGTCTCAGACAAGTATATGAGAGTCTCTGATTCAGATTGCATTTATGCTTCTCTCACACCGATGAAATGATGGCTTAGGATTAAGAAAGCTACGGCTCAGTGTGGTTGGAGGAACTCTAATGGAGACCTCCAGACCAGAACCTGGATTTATCTACTTTATCCTCCTTTGACCTTGACTCCTATCTGCCTTCTAGGTCTTCCTGTCTCTGCCGCCTCCTTCCTCACGTGGTCTGTGGCCGACGCATCCTAACTAGCTTTTCTATAGCAGTCTAACCTCTGATCTACCACTTCCATGGACACTCTTTTCCTAAAGCACAGTTAAGGATGTCACCACTCACAAACTCTAACTTTGCTTGATTTATATAGTATGAAGTTGAATAAACGTTTAGCGTAAAGACTAGGGTGTAACGTTAACATGATCTGAGAGGTTTGTGTTAGTCAAACTTGCTTCTCCAGCTTCTGAAAACTGCATACTCTAAAACCACTGGTATTCCATTCTCATGGGAATACTCGTCCTTCCCCAATACAGTCATGACTCTGAGATCTTTTATGTATTCCCTGTCTCCGGGAAGTCTCTCTCTCTGGACCACCTAGTAAATTCCTGCTCATTCTTACTTACCACCCTTCCGGCGTTCTTTTTCCTGGGATATCACACAGCCCGACTCTTGGTGGAACATTCCATGTGAGTAAATTATGGTTGAGATGTATAGAGAAAACCTGTGGCAGGAAGCGTAAACACTCGTCAGTAAAGAAGAAAAGAGCCTGTGCCTCAGAGTTTTCTTTTTCATCAGGGAAAATTCCTACTTTATTTGATTCTACCACTTGCAGTTAGCTAAGGTAATGTGCTGTGAAATGATTAACAGGTGCAACAAGTGAAAAAGAAGCTTCAATTAACTCTCTCTAAACAAATTTAGTAGTTGGGCACTTGCGTGATTTCCTGACTTTAATATCATATGGTTGATGAGCAGTTTGTCTCAATGGTGTACTTGGTCATCAGTGTGTAATCATTATCTAAAATAAGAAATGTTCTCAAGTAGCACGTAGAAGAGAGGCCCTCGATATTTGAAATTAGCAAGTAACATATTACACTTTCGGTTCTCATCTCACGTTCCCTCAGTAACTTAACTTTTGGTGCCATTCCTGAGTAGTAATTCCTAATTTTTCCAGCATAGTCTGTATATCCGTTTTGCAAGCATCTGAAACACTTGAAGAGGTAGTCCTCTGCGTGTATCACTGCTTCGAATTGCAACGAGATAGAAGGGACTGTGTGTTCAAGGTGGGCTGAGTTGTCTGAAAAGTTGTCTGAACTCTCGTGAAAGAGTTGGGGTGTTAGCTGATTCTTAAAAATGAATTTGAGGGGCACCTGGGTGGTTCAGTGTGTTAAGCCTCTGCCTTTGGCTCAGGTCATGATCTCAGGGTCCTGGGATCAAGCCCCACATGGGGCTCTCTGCTCAGCAGGGAGCCTGCTTCCCCCTCCCTCTCTGCCTGCCTCTCTGCTACTTGTGATCTCTCTCTCTCTTTGTGTCAAATAAATAAAATCTTCTAAAAAAATGAATTTGAATTAAACAGGAGAGCAGGGTGCTTGGATGGCTCATTCAGTTAAGTGTCTGCCTTTGGCTCAGGTGATGATCCCGGGATCCTGGGATCAAGCCCCACATCGGGTTCCCTGCTCAGCAGGGAGTCTGCTTCTCCCTCTCCCTCTGCCCCACTCGCCACCCCCCCGCCCCTGCTCTCTCTCTCTCTCTCTCTCTCTCTCAAATAAATAAAATATTAAAAAAAAAAAAACAAAAAAAAACAAGAAGAGAGCAAACACTGCTAGAGCAAAGACACAGGTATATCCAGAGGGCTGTGAGGTTGGCTGTAGATATTGGGAATTAGGTGAAACAGAGGGAGTCAGACTATGTGCAGTTCTGAGATCCAAGCAGGGCACTGACCCAACAGTGTTAAGTATGGTCTGAAAAAGTAACATAACAGAAACAGCCCTTTAGAAAAAATTTTAGAGAAATTCTTGAGACTACGTTAGATTTATTGTCACACACGTGCACAGAAGTTTGCATACAGCTTTAAGGAGCTCACGATCTTCGTGAAACCAGTCTTAAGGTCTGGTGAAGAACCCTACCACTGGAGACCAGGGACCCTGATAAAAGACCAAGTCAAATGGCGATGAAAGCCTTCCTTAGGATGGTGGCAGCGGGGATGGAGGGAGGCATCTCTGAAGAAAAAGAGATTTGGTATCTGATTGGATAGGGAGCTGGAAGAGGAAGTGGGGATAGTCAAAGAGGACAATTCAGGAGACTGAAGAAAAAATGTTGCCCATGAAAAAAATTAGCTGTGGTTCATAAAGACTAGTATCTGTTTTGTGCTTATTAGTTTTGTATGCTTGTATTTATAATGGAAGGCCTAGGGGGAAAGTGAAGAGATTCATGTCTAAACATCCAAGTAAGAGGAAGTTTTAGAACTTTGGGCTCAGAGAGAGCTAGCTACATGCTCAATTGCGCTCTGTGAGACAAGGCAAAATGTCCTTCTCACAACATCTTAAGCCAGGAATATGTTCTTTGAATTTACAACTTCTTAAAATAGGAGTCAAAAAAAAAAAAAAAAAAAGCAGCAAGTGTTTTCAAGTTAACTGGAGAGAAAAAAAATTTTTTCTCCTAACACCACATTTCAAGTTTTGTATATTTACACTAGTTTTAATATGAATGTTTAGAAACTTGTAACCAATCGAGGTCGATGCTGTTATCCTTCCTACAAATTATATTGTGAATGCTTAAATTGTTTTATTTTATGTGAAACAATATTTTTAATCAAATCAAACTATAAAACAAACTGACTCTAAAGTCGGTCTGTTCTTCATTTCTTATAATCTATAATCAGGAAATCCATTCACTCATGCTTTATAATTTTTGTGCTTTTAAGTGGTCAGAGGACTGTGACATCTGCATAAAGTCACATCTGAATCGATAGTGGTCCAGGCGGAGGGTAACTTTAAAACACAGCATGAAGAAAGGTTGAATATGTATATTAGAAGGTTATTGAGAGCTGGCATTTCCCACCTCCCTGACCTCTGACTTTGAATGAGACCATTCTCTTCCGTGAATTTATCTTAAGGTAGGACAACAGCCTCCACGCAGGCCACAGCGTTCTGAGTGAGGAGGAGGCCCGCGGTTTCAAAGCCCGTTTAAATGCAGGCTCTTCTTAGCAGTAAACCACACGCATGTATTCATCATTGATTTTCAAATGATAGGTTTCTATATCACTGGTTTAGGATCCACAGTCTTGCATTCCTGAATCTATATTATGCCAAAAGAATAACAACTTGGTGGCTGGAAACAGAAATGGTTATTATACGGCTCCAAAATGCTAGCTGGCACAATATGCTAAAAACAGCAGAAATTCACCGGTAAAAGGCAGAATTTATTTGTTCTTAAAAATAACTTCATGCTCTAAAAATATGAATTTAAGAAGTGTCATCGTGGTTCAAAATATTTTATGTTCAATATGGAAACACCTTAAAATATGTGACTAATTTTCTAAAATGGCATAATTTCCAAATAACAGGAAATATTCCAAGAGAAAAATAGAATGCTTTCAAACCTTTTTTTTTTTTTTTTAGTTTTGAGGCATTTATTGGATGAAAAACTATAATGTATGTTTACCGTTTTGTTTTTTTTCCTGCTGCCCTAGATAATTGTTTAAAAATGTGGGCAGAAAGATGTAGGTTTTTGTTGGAATTTCTCAGAGAGTTTACTGTAGAAAAATTTTTTTTTTTTTAATTTTCAAAAAAACCTTTTCTCAGAGCATCCGTGAAGCATTTCCATTTTCACACACTGGCCCAGTGCTTGTCATATCACAGGACAACACATTTCACAAAGCAGTTTTACTTCCTTTTAGCAAAATAACTCCTCCATGCAAACCAGTATTGGCATCTACCAAGCAAGA
This sequence comes from Enhydra lutris kenyoni, assembly GCF_002288905.1. Taxonomy (NCBI): domain Eukaryota; kingdom Metazoa; phylum Chordata; class Mammalia; order Carnivora; family Mustelidae; genus Enhydra; species Enhydra lutris. The sequence continues at coordinate 13,594,953 of NW_019154103.1, read as the reverse complement.
GTTTTAGTTTCCTCTGATCTATTCAAGCTTCACTGCACTGCTTAACTGACTTTTTCCCCCCTTCTTTTGAAATTACCCACCTAATTTTCCATTTAATTGTTTATTTAAACCAGATCTCACGCAGGCTTAAGAGATAAGTGACATATGTATTGAGTGTATCAGACTGAACTTCAGCTGACAGGAAAATATAGGGCAAATTTTGTCTTGGATTTCTCAGCCTCTTTTTATCCAGTAGAATCTATTAATTAAAACTAGAGCCTTAACATATTCACAAGAATGATTCAGTTAAGACATATTAAATATAAATTTACTTTTTCAAGCATTTTTCTAAGTAAGCAAATTCTTTGTATCTCTCCTACTGATACTAGATAAATGTATTTGTTTCACATAGTAAATTTTGCCACCAAAAACTGTCCAAATTAACTGGAAAAAAAAATTTTGGCTTTTGACATATTTAGCCAGCTGTAGAGAATTTAGTGACTTTCAGTGAAGCTTTATTATAGAAGAGTAATTTATATTCAAATTCAACCAACATTTCCTAAGAAACTACTGTGTCCTTGACACATGTTTTGGTGGGGGTGGGGGGTTCGTTTATTTTTATTTTTCTCCCAGTAACTTGGAGAATTTTACGGATGACCCAATTGACAGATTTAATCTTGTAGTTATTTGTTATATATTCAGCCTGTTTATTCATGCATAAAATGAGACAGGTAAATGAATGGGATATGAAGAACAAATGTGCTCTACACAGTTTGCCTCAAATGTATTTAAATTCAAAAGAGGTTTCCATAAATATTTCCTGAAATATACCTGTGCTTTGCCTTCCCACTCCCTCCTCATCTTTAGCTCAGGCCATCACCATAGTTTCCAGACTGCTTCATACTCCCAGACCTTCCAAATTACAGGATATCCCAATGCCAGTATATCTCTCCGTCCCCTTAGAGGCCTGTGTTCGGCCTCTGCTCTGTGACCCTCTTGGGTCTGCATTTCTACCATTTAAATCCAAGATGTATCAGCCTGGAAGTCAAGTTCTCCATGTCCTTCTAAGGTCTTTGACTCTCCTCTCTTTTCATGAGTTCCCTACTAGCCAGTTTGCTCACAGTGTCCCTGATTGTGCTCTGTAAATTCCCACCTCAGCCCTTTCCCGGAGCCCTGTCACAAGCTCAGCATGTCTTACTATCTCTTCTCCTTTTTCAAGGCCCACATCAACTCCTGCCTCTTAGGTGAATCTTCACTGGATAATCTGTTCCCTCCTAGGAGCTCAGTAACACTTAAGCTGGATGGCATCTCTCTGTAGGCACCTGCCCTGAGGCCACATTGTCCTGGTTTGGACATTTCACATGTGTGTATTGGATTACCACAAAGGAATTGCAGGGCGTTTGAGGACTGGGGCCAAGTCCTTGCCTCCCCACAGGGTAGCACACAGTATCATTCGTCCTGGGGTAATAGACACTTGTGTTTTAGGATAATGATAATGATGACTGACCGTAACAGCGAGGTTTGACTGTCTCCTTTAGAGAACTTCAGAAAACAACTGTCTAGTTTTCCAGCAAGGATTGTCAAATTGGAGAGCGGGTCTCTATTCCTCTGCAGTGAGAGTCAGCAGAAAAAAACCAGCAGATGATGTTCTGCCTCAGCTATGGTTGTACCAACTCCCTCCATAGCTCTTCCTGTCATGGAGCAATGTATTTTGAATTATGAGAAATGGCATCCTTCAGATAGCCGGTTCTTTTAGTCGCGGGTTAAACATCAGCTATCTACAGGAACCCTTTCAATGTCCCTATTAGATGACTCTTCTTGTACCTTGGTGAATCGGCATCACAGTGGAGGCAACATACCTTCATTTCAGCTCTTAAGAAGGAGTCCTGCTGCTTTTGAAGGAGAGCAAGCCTTCAGGGTCATACGCTGAACTTGGGAGGAGGGCAAACCAGACGGATGAAAACCATAAAGAGAAACCACTCCAAGGAAAGGGGAACTCAGCAACAAACTGTGGAAGAGGCTACCCCTCCTGCAGGTCCTAGAAATTATAGTCTCACTGGTATGCCCTTTCTTCACTTGAAGACACACAGACACACAAAATAAAACCCAAACCATTGAACTGAAAGAGTGAGTCACGCCAGTCAGACCTTTGCCAAGCTAGTCAATTGAAGTGCAGAACCGATTCTGTGCTTTTCTTAGACCCTGAACAACAGTCTGACTTTCTTCCTGAATTTTTTTTTTCATAGAATAAAAGTATACGTCGATTTCTGAGCAAGTTGGTATATATTAGCTCTTCTCATTAAAACATCTTTCGTCTTCCTTCAGAGAATATTTAAAAACTAACTGGCCGGGTTAGTCTTCACATGGAGGCTGTTAGTCATCCTACAGACTTTGTTGTATGTCTTACCCTGTTAAGCTTTGATTTTTAATCTCTTATAGTGTATTCTCTAGAAACGTACTTGAATCTAGATTTCTTCCTGAATGCTCTCATTGTTTTGTGTTGACAGGGAACGGATATGGCAATCCCCGAAACTCACCAGGTCTGCTGGTCTCACCTGGTAACTTGAACAAGAATATGCAAGCAAAATCTCCTCCCCCCATGAATTTAGGGATGAATAACCGTAAACCAGATCTCCGAGTTCTTATTCCACCAGGCAGCAAGAATACGATGCCATCAGTGGTAATGCGAAACTACATTTTAAATAAATGTTGATAATGTTTTGTATATGTTTTGCTGTTTTTGTATCTTTCTAACATTTTGAATTACTTAGGTGCTCCCAGAAAATTAACTTATTGATGCTATTGCTGGAGCCCTGTTTGTATTTAGCCATTATTTCTGGTAACTGGTTCACATTTCCCTTTTCCATGTTAAAAAAAAAAAAAATCAAAAACAAAAAACCAACATCCAATAAACTCCCCTCTAAAACTCGTGTTCTGGGACCAAAAAAAGCATTTCCTTTTTTTAAGACCTGCAATTTATAATTAGAAAAAAATCATGACTTACTACTGCTTATGGTGCATACAGTTTGACCAATGGTAGAATCAAACTCACAAAATAGGGAATTTCATAACAGATTTTTATAATACTGAATTAGTTATGTCCTCAAGGTGCTGACAACCAAAAATCTTTTCCATAATTTCTAAATGAATGTTCTCATGTTAGTAGCTGGCCATTCTTTTCTTAGGTATATTACTATAGCGCATACCTATGCATTGCCTAGTTCATCTTTCCATATATGCCCTTCATGCAAATAACTACCTCTGAAAAGCAAATTGTTTTAAAATCCTAGGCATTCTGAGAACAAAGGTTATATTTTACATCAAAAAAAAAAAAAAAAGTTGGCACTGTAAGAAAAAATAAATAAAAAAATAATTAAGAAGTATAAATAATATCCCTGGACTCTCTCATTTTCCTTTCTCCTGGGTCTGCAGGGCTAAGACGAAGATAATAAGTGTGGGACCAAATTCAATAACAAAGAGACTTACATCAGTGTTCTCCAAATTAGCTTTGCTTAAGAGCGAGAACATTTAAAACCAAGATTCAGTAGACAAATTTAGATCATTCTGCAAACACATTTCTTTTTTTTCATTCTGTGCTCTGTGGCAAGCTTCAGGGTAAAACAGTCCTGCAAGCTGATTAGTTTATTATGGCACAGTGCAGATTAATTTTGAATATCAACCAAAAAAAAAATCACATAATATGCAACATTCCCTTCGGAAAGACTGGGTCTAATAAATAAAACCTCCCACAGGGCCATAGCCAAGCGGTGTGGGCCATGCATGGCAGGCTGTCTCTATCCGCAGATTTATTCTAAGTTCCTTAAAACTGATGTTCTCCCAGGGATCCTGTGAGTGGTCCTACAACCAGCCTCTCACCAGCAGCCAGGTGCAGCGCCACCCCCCCTCCTCCAGCAAGTGGGGTTTCAAAATACAATCTTTTTTTTTTTTTTTTTCAAAACGTGGTGCTGAAATAATGAAGGTTGAGACACTGACCTGTGCAGAAAACTGGATAGATTGTCTTCACATTGGAGACAAACAGCTCATTAAGGGAAACAAAGAATGTCTTTGTAAGGAGTTATCTGTAGAGTCTAGGTTTTAAAATTGTTTAAACTGTTGTGTCTATCAGAAGATGCTTTGCCTTTTGTTGAAAAGATTTTGCCCAATTATAAATATTTACAGACACTAATTAATAAAACTCCTTCCCCATGCTCTCAGTCTGAGGATGTCGACCTGCTTTTGGTAAGTAGTAAGAGTACTTCCCTTAAATGGCACCTGCAAGGAGAAACCCAAGGTGACTTTTAGGTGAGGTGGCTCTAGTAAAATGGGAAGATTTCAGAAGTTACCATAGTGTGTCCAAATGAATCATATTTAAATGCCATTAATTTCAAGTATCACACACCTGAAAACAATGTCAGGTTATTTATTTTTCTGTCTCAACCTTTGCAAGAGAAGACCATGTTTTCAGTTTATTTTAGGACTTGATTTATTGTAAAATTGTAACAAAAATAATTTCCTTATTTAAACCATGAAGATACTTATTTTTCTAAGAATTCAAACTGTCATGATTTTTAAATGTATGTGAATCTTTAATCTTCTTGCTGTAAGGAGTTAAATATACATGTTAGCTGCTTTGCCATTTAGTTCTGAGGGAAGTTTAGAAAATCTGAAAAAAGTGGTCAGAGCACCACCTGCTGGTCAGAATGTAGCATGAAATTCCACTCATCTGCTCTGCTGTGTATAGAACTGAGCATAAAAACCACCATGGTTGATTTTAATTTTTTTAAATTTGCATTTGAATAAAAACTGAAACAATGGAGTACAGTATACATATTTCATCAGTTTTCAACATAGTCTGTTTTTACCCATAATAAAGCTTATGGTACTTGTTACTAGTTCAGTTGCCTAGGAGATACTGATGTAATGGGTTACTATGGCAACAACTGGTCTCTTGAAGGATTGTAAATGATAGGGTTGGCAGAGTTCATAGAGACACATGCTAAATGATTAATTTCATGAGACTTGTACCAAGTTATTTCTTTATACACAAAATTAATACTGAAATCTAATATTTTTAACTTTAAAAAATTCTATCAATAATGTCTCTTTATTTACTTTAAAAGAATCAAAGGATAAATAACTCCCAGTCTGCTCAGTCATTGGCTACCCCAGTGGTTTCCGTAGCAACTCCTACTTTACCAGGACAAGGGATGGGAGGATATCCATCAGCCATTTCAACAACATATGGTACCGGTGAGTAGCTTTACCATGTTCAAATAGTGCATTAAATACTTTTTATTAAAAAGCAAGATTTAAAAAAAATATCACTCTTTAGTCTATTAGGAAACTTCATTTAGTACCTGTGGCATCCACTGACTATACCATTACCTATATGTTACTAAGACAAAGTGAATATCCCTATTTTTCTTTCTTAAGTGACTGAAAGTTTTACTGACCTGACCTGAATTCAATATAAAAGACCAATTTCAAGGAAAATGAGCCATTATTTCTTGGATATAATAGAAAGTTCACTTTCTCAGGATTGTTTAAAAAACATTTCTAGATCATCAAAGATGTGTGTCCTGTAATGCCAGGTTGTAGTTCTAGTAAACTAAAATTGCAAGCTGTGCTACTTTAAAGCTTTTATGGAATACTTATTTTTTGGTAAACGAGACATCTCTTTTAAATTAAAATTGCTCCTGATGCTTTATCTCCTTCTACCCCGAGAGTAAGAGAGTTTATAATAATCATTACATGATACTAATAAGAGTATTTTTGAACTGGAAATGTGTATTTACCGTTTGATAATTTTCAAATTGAGTGTTTTCCCTCATTGTTTTATTTATTGGTCTAGAGTACTCTCTGAGTAGTGCAGACCTGTCATCTCTGTCTGGGTTTAACACCGCCAGCGCTCTCCATCTTGGGTCAGTAACTGGCTGGCAACAGCAACACCTACATAACATGCCGCCATCCGCCCTCAGTCAGCTGGGGTAAGCAATATTATTTCTATTATAAAACACTTTGAGAATGTGTTCTTGGATGACAACAGCAGTCTCTAGATACTGTGCTCTAGTGTCCCATTAAAGGATGTAAAATTCTACTTTATCAGAATGGGAAAGTAATTATCAGATCAGTATCTTTTAAGTCAGTTAGATATTCCTTTCCTTATTTTTTGAGAGAAGGGGAGCTCTGTGATAATGAGATACATTACTTCCCTATTGTTTTAGGCTATATTGGTTTCCACTTTGATCAATGAAAAACTTTCATTTAGTTGACTTTTCATATAGCTCACGTGGGACATAAGAAGACACTTATAAGTCCTTTAAATTTTAGATGTATTTGTGAACCCTTATCACTCAGCATACACCATCTAATTTATGCTAACCTTAACCTAGTACTGACAGGATCTCCTATTCCATTGATTTCATATATTTATAATGTACTCATCATATGGTTATATATTTATAGATATTGCACAAATATAAATATATGTGTATGTGCGCATACACTAATTGCCTAAATTTGGGTATAAAAATAATTTCTGTTGTTTTCTGAAATCAGAATATGTGTATTTCTGCCCCCTTGTGGTAATTTTGAGAAATGTCTTTATCATAAAAATGACTCCTGTCATTTATGTATAGAAATGTTCAAACCTTTAAAAAGCCCTGAATTCATAATTCACACTCCTTGTAAAACAGATGGTTTTTTAAGCTTAAACGTGAATCAAAGATCTGACTTTAAGTTTAACTAATAACTCCATAACTGCAGTTAATCTTCAGAAGAAAATACTAGGAAGATATAAAATATTGAAAGATAAGAGCTTATATTTTAGAAACACTCTATATGCCTACCTCGTTTTTACTTTTCTGCCAAGCCATGTGGTTAGAATAGTTAGCTAGCTCTATGCTTCTGGTTCTAAAGAAATGAGAATAAAACACTGATTAGAATAAAAATCCCTGACATCACAACTTCATCTCTTATCCTCCCTGCCCTCCTAGCTTTCTTGTGGAATTGATTTCACATAGATGAGTGCTCTAGTAATAGAGTCTTCCCCCATTCACTATTTGCTTATGTGCATCCTGCTCACTGATCATTGTTGTTGAAAATCTAACCTTCCATGGAAACAATAAAATAAATTTACATGATATTATTGCTGTGCTTTCTTAAAAGATTGTTAACTTTGAAGATATATTAAATACTGATCAGCAACAGAGTTTCTCCTTTTAGGACATTTAAATTTTCTCAGAATTGTTAACTATGCAAGTAGACATTTACTGCAATAACTTTTTGAGATAATTATGACTGAGTACACGATACCATCCAGGCAATCTTGAAGTACATACATGCGGTGTCGCACCGCTAGGGCTAAGCAGTGAATCCACTGTACGTGCTTCTTGGCAAAGATCAAGGCAGCTGTTCACATCTCATGTTTCACAAAATTCATCCATTAGAGGACTAGATTTCCTTAAAAATTATCGATGTCAAAAGCCGTATTATTTTTATCTGAATGTGGCTTTCTTTTGTTTTTTGTAACACCCAACAATTTGCATTTTACATATTAATGTATGTATTTTAACTATACTGTAATCTTAAAAGTCATTTCTATTACATGGGAAGAATCTAATTCTCTGCTGCCCTTAATAAAAGCTTCAGTAAATGAGAAGGGAGAGAACTGGCCTACAGAGAAACCAAATTACAACAGCCAGGGATGAAGCATTTTGTTTAGTTCCGGTTTCTTTCAACAACGGTTCTCATGGTGCAGTATTTGACTCTGAACTTGGTCTATGAGTTTTTTTTTGGTTTTTTTTTTTTTAAGATTTTATTTATTTATTTGACAGAGAGAAATCACAAGCAGGCAGAGAGGCAGGCAGAGAGAGAGGAGGAAGCAGGCTCCCTGCTGAGCAGAAAGCCCGATGCAGGGCTTGAACCCAGGACCTGGGATCATGACCTGAGCCGAAGGCAGTGGCTTAACCCACTGAGCCACCCAGGCGCCCGGTCTATGAGTTTTTATTGCACTTTTAATCACTTCCCTTATCCCTCAAATAGATAGGATACCCCTTCCACACCTTCTGATTTTGGCCAGCCTCCTTCCTTCCTTCCTTTCTTCCTTCCCCTCTCTCTCACACACACACAAACACACACACACACAGGGTAGCTTTTTCAAAAAAAAAAAAGATTCCTTCAGAGGGACTAGCCCTTGTTCACACAATTAAATGTTAAACTATTTTTAAAAATCCCAAGTTGTAAAATTTATGTAAAATAAATTATATGAGGTGCCTTAATTCCCTACAGTGTGAATTAATTCAAAAAAATCAGTATTTTTTTTAGGCTACAGTTTCCTCATGTCCTTGTGTGGTGGGTTCACGCTCCTCTGTAGAGATATAGTGTTTAGAGTAGAGTAAAATATATTTCAGCTCTTCCAAAGCATATATTCCCAGCAGCCCAAGATGGTCACCATAGTTCTTTCCCAAAATTAAGAGGATAAAAGAGCTCTTCGTGTTTTGTTGATGGAAATACCTTCAATTCTTAAAAGCAGTACTTTTAACTCTCTATAGTATTTGATTTTATCTAACCAAGTCAGATAAATGGCATTCATTGATTTGATGCAGGAAGCAGAAATGACTGGCAGAAGGAACTTGCCATCAAGGGTTAGTGACAGTCCTTTGAATATGAATATTTGAGCAAATGACCCTCAAATTTTTAAGCGTTTTTCTCATGGCGCCTTAAAAAAGGGCAGCCTGTTTTCTGGAAGCATTTCTATACACCATCTTTGTTGATGTGGGTGTTTAAAGACAACTTTTAAAAGGTTAAGTTAAATATAGTTTGATAGTCTAATTTCCAGGCGGAGGCAGTAAGAAATTTGAATAAAACTATCCAGTCATGTTTCATTTCTGAGCAATTATGGGGAAGGGTAGGTGTTTTCCCAGTTGGAAGGCATCTGTAGTACATGAAAACTTGCAGCAGGAGTGGAGATGGGCAACTTGCATATCTGGCTTCTGTCTCCCCAACCACCTCTTTCTCACCCACACACATGGAGTATTTCACAATTCTCTGGGTCTATAAAAATTTTGCTCTCAAGAACAAGCAGACCAACATGCTTGTATCTGAATCTAGCATGTATACAGCTAAGGGATTTTTAATGCTTTTTTTCTTTCCAAGATAATAATTTGATAAGAGACTAGCCAATTACACTTCATTCTGTTTGGAATCCTCCGCCACAGTAGAATGAAGCTGAGTCTCAGTCATCACGTACATCTCAGGACTGCATTTAGCGTCCCCAGAACTACTCAAAATGCTTCATATGTGCTTTCAGTGTCATAGGAAATGCCACTAGAAAGGAAACGGAGGGGCTCGCCTATTTGTTTACAGGAAGGGATAAGCAAGCAGTGAGTGTTGTATCTCCCATGGGGAAGAGAAGCCGCAAAACCAGTACAAGCCAGTTCACAATGGGAAATGCCATAAATACGTAGATAATGCAGCTTCTAAAAGCTGCATTAAGGAAACAGCATTTTGATTACACTATTTTTTGCATCAATTAATCCATCCAGATCAACTGCTTCTACTAGTCCATCTCACCAAAGTTTTCTACTAATTGTCTACGTCTCCCTGCCTGTGAAAAAGCAATCTAAATGTCAAAGGGCAGTCAAAGTATTGGTTGAGACGCCACTTTGTTTACAGACTCCTAATTGACGTTCGTTATTAAAGAGTTGTGTGATTCATAGTAGAAGCATTTAATTAAATTTTAGTGAAACAACCTTTCTTATCGAGAGCCAGGAAAATTCTTTCTTCCACAAATCAAAAGATGATTTCCTCTGACATCAAAATGAATCATTAAGTAACTTTGAACCCAGATAAAATAGTCCACCATCATGGATCCTTTTGAAATACAGGTGTTTCCTCCCCCCCGCCAACCCTGGCTTAATACCTTCTTGATTTAAAGATTATTTAATTAAACTCTTAGAAAATTAATAAACCAATGCAGTGTAAAGTAAAAACTATAAGTAAATAATGACAAGTATAAAGAGGCAATTGAAAATCACACGCACTCAATGTGGTAACTTGATATAAATGCTAAGACTGTTTTGATCCTATAACATAAAAGCTGGAGAAAGAAAGGCTTATTAGGGAAACAAATAATTCTCCTTTAGGTCATTCTAGGCATTAGCTCATCTATTAAGAGAAGGAAAGTAATTCTTTGCCAGTAGGTGGTGCTTTTGTATAAAACATCACTCAAAAATAAACTCATTTTGACTAATTTTATATCTCTATACATCTTGAGCCTGAATTGCATCTCCCAAAAAGCCAACCCCAAGTTATTCCACTTTTTTCCTCTGAAATATATCCCCATTTTCTCACTGCTCATAATGACTTTTTAATGTCACCTAATTCTCTCCATTTGAAAGTAACATAATCACGTCCCTGAGTAGGTAGGCTCACTGTCCTTTGTCTAGAATGGGTGTATCTGTATGGATTATTCTTCACCGTGACTGCTCACTAGGGGAGATATCTGTACTCTCTTGACAACGTGGGCAAGTAATGCTGACTCTAGCCACGGATGTCAGTGCGATCAGAATGCAGGAGCAGTACACGCATCTTAAAATTGATGTCGGCAGTGTTCTCCCAGTTTATCTCCCAGTTTATCTTTAATGATCAAAGTCATTGCAGTTGCCAGCTGACACCCAAGGGCTTAAAGCTTTTCCCTCCAGAGTGCCAAGTGTCCGAATTCTTCCACATTTGGGAAGAAGGGAAAGTTATACTCTCCTGGAATAAATGAGGATTAAGGCTTATAAACACAATGAAAGCACACTAGATCCTTCTTTACAAAAGCTTTTCCTTAGACAAATCCACATTTCTCAGCTCGTGCCAATCATAACTACAGGCTGAGTGATATCCTACTACACACTGCAGCAGGGAGAGGATGGCAGTGATGAAGTTGAGGTTCTTGTGGAAAATAGACGCCCCTTGTGTCCCACGTAACAGAAAGGATGAAGAAGGGCCAGCCCTTGACCAATGTTAGTGGGGTAGGAAGTCTAAGTGTCTAAATTTTTGGCCAATAATCTTCAACCCCCTTCCCCGTCTTTCCCCCCTCCAGTCTTTCACCAGATACAGTTAAGTGTAGCATTTTAGGGATTTATTCACTTGAAATTTGAACTCTCTTCCCTCTCCCTGAAGACTGTACAACTTCATGTGTTCACACTTATTACGTGGAGGGAACCATTTATATCCGTCACAGGCTTTTTGCAGTAATTTCCACGCATAGGCATTAGTCAGTCAGAGACGTCTCATTCAAAAGCTACATATTGTATCTTAAATCTTAGGTTAGATTTTGGAACTAGTCTAGGGAGAAATTCCATGGACACAGAAAATGCTTTTTTCCAGCGTGTCATGTTAAGCCTCTCTGAGCCAGTAACCTGCATGTGTAGGGAGCCTGTCAGAGACTAGAGGTATGATTCACGAGGCCTGGCCCCGTTAAATACTGTAATTACTCCCAGGCATTCTCAGTGGCTCTGAGCAGGCACTGCCCCCCCAGTGCTTCCGAGCACGCTCTCTTCCCTCTGGGCATGCTCCGGTGTCTATGCGAGTCTTGAAGCTGATGTTTGATGTAATTGTGAGTTCCTGGGGGCTCCAGGCCTCCTCCATCTGTAACTGGGTTTCCTTTCCTCCTACAGAGCTTGCACTAGCACTCATTTATCTCAGAGTTCAAATCTCTCCCTGCCTTCTACTCAAAGCCTCAACATCAAGTCAGAACCTGTTTCTCCTCCTAGAGACCGTACCACCACCCCTTCGAGATACCCACAACACACGCGCCACGAGGCGGGGAGATCTCCTGTTGACAGCTTGAGCAGCTGTAGCAGTTCGTACGACGGGAGCGACCGAGAGGATCACCGGAATGAATTCCACTCCCCCATTGGACTCACCAGACCTTCGCCGGACGAAAGGGAAAGTCCCTCAGTCAAGCGCATGCGACTCTCTGAAGGATGGGCAACATGATCAGATTATTACTTACTAGTTTTTTTTTTTCTTGCAGTGTGTGTGTGTGCTATACCTTAATGGGGAAGGGGGGTCGATATGCATTATATGTGCTGTGTGTGGAAAAAAAAAAAAAAGTCAGGTACTCTGTTTTGTAAAAGTACTTTTAAATTGCCTCAGTGATACAGTATAAAGATAAACAGAAATGCTGAGATAAGCTTAGCACTTGAGTTGTACAACAGAACACTTGTACAAAATAGATTTTAAGGCTAACTTCTTTTCACTGTTGTGCTCCTTTGCAAAATGTATGTTACAATAGATAGTGTCATGTTGCAGGTTCAACGTTATTTACATGTAAATAGACAAAAGGAAACATTTGCCAAAAGCGGCAGATCTTTACTGAAAGAGAGAGCAGCTGTTATGCAACATATAGAAAAATGTATAGATGTTTTGGACAGACCCGGCAAAGGGTGGCCATTGGTAAATGTTAGGAACGCACCAGGTCACCTAACATCCTGAGAACGCGCTCACAAACCTGCACGCATATCATTGGCGTATGGCACTCATTGAAAAGGATCAACGACCATTAAAAGAGGACCATACCTATTAAAAAAAAAAAATGTGGAGTTTGAGGGCTAACGTATTTAATTAAATAAATAAATCTGGGTCTGCATCTCTTATTAAATAAAAATATAAAAATATGTACATTACATTTTGCTTATTTTCATATAAAAGGTAAGACAGAGTTTGCAAAGCATTTGTGGCTTTTTGTAGTTTACTTAAGCCAAAATGTGTTTTTTCCCCCTTGATAGCTTCGCTAATATTTTAAACAGTCCTGTAAAAAACCAAAAAGGACTTTTTGTATAGAAAGCACTACCCTAAGCCATGAGGAACTCCATGCTTTGCTAACCAAGATAACTGTTTTCTCTTTGTAGAAGTTTTGTTTTTGAAATGTGTATTTCTAATTATATAAAATATTAAGAATCTTTTAAAAAATCTGTGAAATTAACATGCTTGTGTATAGCTTTCTAATATATATAATATTATGGTAATAGCAGAAGTTTTGTTATCTTAATAGCGGGAGGGGGGTATATTTGTGCAGTTGCACACTTGAGTAACTATTTTCTTTCTGTTTTCTTTTACTCTGCATACGTTTTATAAGTTCAAGGTCAGCTGTCAAAAGGATAACCTGTGGGATTAGAACATATCACATTGCAACACCCTAAATTGTTTTTAATACATTAGCAATCTACTGGGTCAACTGACATCCATTGTATATACTAATGAGTTTCTTTCATGCTATTTTTTTGTTTTTGTTTTTACATTATTACCAAATGCAGGGCCCCTTTCTGATCTCACCATTTCACCATGCATCTTGGAATTCAGTAAGTGCGTACCCTAACTTGCCCGGATCCTAAATTATCTGGTTGGTTTTTCAGCCTAGAATCTGAGACACTTTTTAGAAACATGCCCGGAATAGAGAAGCTGTGTTGGGGCACATGTCCTGCAAATATGGCCCTAGAAACCAGTGATATGGCGTTTACTCAACGCACAAGTCATAAATTCCCACAGAAGAAAAATGTGAAAGACTGGGTGCTAGACAAGAAGGAAGCAGGTAAAGGGATAGTTGCTTCGTCATCCATTTTTAATTATTTTAACTGACCCTCAACAATCTTGTCAGCAATATAGGACTGTTGAACAATCCCGGTGTGTCAGGACCCCCAAATGTCACTTCTGCATAAAGCATGTATGTCATCTATTTTTTTTCTTCAATAAAGAGATTTAATAGCCATTTCAAGAAATCCCATTAAAGAACCTCTCTATGTCCCTTTTTTTAATTTTTCAAAAAATAGCGATGACTCTTGTCTAATATTCGTCTATAAGGGATTAATTTTCAGACCCTTTAAAAAGTGAGTGCCATAAAAAAAAAGTTGATATATATTGTTTTAAAAGAGATTTCAATCTAGGAATGATTTTCCTTCTCTTGGAATGTGAAGATCTGTCGATTCATCTCCACTCATGTGCATTGACATACACAGCAACAAAGATCCAGACAGTAAGATTGACACTGCTATAGCATGTCTAGGACATTTCTTATCCATCCTTTTCTTTCACTTGCATAGTTGCTATGTGTTTCTCACTGTAAAAGGCTGCCGCTGGGTGGCAAAAGCCAAGAGACCTTACTGACTAAGCTGTATTTTCTTAACTTGATCTGAAATCCACAATTAGACCACATCGCACCTTTGGTCATATCCACATAGGATGCTAGCCTGTCTTGTACGAACGTTTTCTATATTAAAAACAAAAGAAAAAAACATCTTTCAACCTTTCCATATATCCCACTCCTTAAGGTATTCATGGAACATGAAAGAAAATCATTTATTTAGAGGAAAAACAAAGAATCATCCCTGAAAACACACACACACACACTTATTCACACGTGGCGGGGGGAATCTAAGAAAGTCATTTTCCTCACCGTAGACTTGATTCCATCCTTAGAACCATCCTTATAACTTGATGTGTATAAAATATGCAAACATGTCACAGATGTTCTTTGTCATTTTAAAACACTTTATCAATATCAGCAGAAATTTACCAGTGGGTGGGAAAGGGTCATTATGTGAAACTATGAAAAAATAGCCATATTAATTTTTTACCTGCAATTTGCCTCAGCAACAAAGGAAAAGTGAATTTATAATGCTGAAGATAAAGTAAGCTAAAGTACCAGCAGAAGCCTTGGCTATTTATAGCAGTTCTGACAATAGTTTTATAAGAACATGAAAAGAACAAAATCACTTGAAAACGGATGCCAGTCATCTCTTGTTCCCACTACCGAATTCATATAAAGTGGTGGCAAGATAGCGAAGGGATAATCTGAGAGTTTTTTTAAAGATGATTTAACGAGGAAAAGCACAATTTTGATTGTGATGAGTCACTTTCTGTAAACAATCACTGTCTCTCTTTACCCTTCTACCTTATCTGTAATTTACCATTTATTGTATTTGCAAAGCTAGTATGGTTTTGGGTTTTTATCACAGTAAATCCTTTGTATTCAGGAGTTTAGGGCAGAGCCCTGAGGGAGTATGATTTTACATAACCCATCCTAGAGTAACATTTTAGGCAACATTCTTCATTGCAAGTAAAAGAATCCTAAGTAGCATTTTACACAGCTACAAATATTGTTATAGCTAATCCTATTTTGAAAGATTTTTGGTAATATTAAGCTTAAATACTGGTAACACTGATGCAATATAGGGAAGCTGCACAACCTGTATATTGTATGCATTGGTGAGGGGAAGGCTGGTCATTTCAATCTTTTTTAAAATTGTGTTTTTTAGTAAAATGGCTTATTTTTCTCCCAAAGGTGGAATTTAGCATTTTGTAATGATGAATATGAAAATACCTATCATCCTCGGATCATTTTAAGGTTGACTAAAGTGAGAAAAGAAAAGAATTCCAATACACTTTTTAAAAGAATGTCTGCCCTCTCACACTTTTGATGTATTTGTTTTTCTTAACATACCCATCTTTTAATTTAGAGCTAGCGGGTTTTTTTGTTTTGTTTTGTTTTTTTGTTTTTTTGTTTTTTGCCCCCTTTTTGCTTTTGTTTGTTTTTCCAGAAGGTAAATGCTTTGTAATTTCTTTCTTTACAAAAAAAAAAAAAAAAAAGAAGTTGCTTTTTTTTTTTTTTTTTTTAAAGATGCAGCCACTCGAACCCTCAGTAAAGGCTGTTAACTGAGCATGGCAGACTTCATCTGTTCCCATTTGTGCCATCTGCTGTGATGTCGTCACTTACATGGCGTTAATTTCCTGCCACTACAGATCTTTTGAAGATTGACGGAATACTGGTGTCTGTTAGAATGCTTCGGACTACAGATGTAATTAAAGGCTTTTCTTAATATGTTTTAACCAAAGATGTGGAGCAATCCAAGCCACATATCTTCTACATTCAATTTGTCCATTTTGGTTATTTTCATAATCGGGTATTGCATTTTGCCTTCCCTAGTCATACCTCAAATTGATTCATACCTCAGTTTAATTCAGAGAGGTCAGCTAAGTGACGGATTCCGTTGTGGTTTGAACGCAGTACTAGTGTTCTCTCGCAGACCCGGGTCGCTGTAGGCATAGGACTTGGATTGCTTCAGATGGTTTGCTGTATCATTTTTCTTCCTTTTCTTTTTCTGGGGACTTGTTTCCATTACATGACAGTAATTAAAATAGCTTGTAAATGAGGGCATACAAGCATTTGCAACAAATATTCAAATAGAGGCTCACAGCGGCATAAGCTGGACTTTGTCGCCACTAGATGACAAGATGTTATAACTAAGTTAAACCACATCTGTGTATCTCAAGGGACTTCATTCAGCTGTCTGTAGTGAATAAAAGTGGGGAATTTTCAAAAGTTTCTCCTGCTGGAAATAAGGTATAATTTGTATTTTGCAGACAATTCAGTAAAGTTACTGGCTTTCTTAGTGATGCAGTGTCTGTGGTGCATTTCTTTAATTAATGTTTTGCTCTTTAAATATTTTCCACTTAATAGTGTTGGTTAAAAGCAGCTTCTTCCACAAGTGCAAGTGAGCATTTTGAATTTCCAGATTGAAATACATTTACAAAAGGGGCATATTTGTGTTTGGAGGGAAGAAAGGTATAAACTTGATTTCTTTTCTTGGGATGATACATGTACTCAGCCAGTGTAGCAGTTCAGGATTCTTATCAAGTGGTTCAACTTCTTTATCAAAGTAGTTCCGTGAATCTTGGATAACTTGCTTGAACACAGAGAATTTTCCCAAAGTCATTCTGAAAAGCACTACCACATAATAAGTTATTTTTTAATAATGTGTAGAAAGTATCTTCAGATTTATTTTTTCTTCATCAAAATAATTTCTTTAACCAAAACAAAAACAAAAAAACCCAAAAACCAAACCAAACACATGGGCTTTTATCCAAATACTTGAAAAAATGAGTAAATGCATACGTTTTCAGAAACTAAAAAATATATGTATTACCAAAATCCAATGGTAATGTCCAAACGGAATGTCCTTAGAAGGAGCACCATGAGGACTAATTTAGGAGCTGAAGAGGAAAACAAGAAGGCACTGGCCAGCCACCTGGAGAACTTGAACTAGTGCACAAGGTGATTCCTGCTTTGAGGGAAAAAGGAAACATTGCATGTGGCTTCCAGATAGCAGTTCTCGTCTCTCTTTTCTTTTTATTCATTGTTAGCAAACACTTATTAAGCATTTATTATGTGTAATTCACATTACTGAATACTGATGCTACAGGGATGCATCAAGATGTAGCCCT
The DNA here is from genome assembly GCF_002288905.1 of Enhydra lutris kenyoni. NCBI lineage: Eukaryota > Metazoa > Chordata > Mammalia > Carnivora > Mustelidae > Enhydra > Enhydra lutris. The sequence goes on along the minus strand of NW_019154103.1, from coordinate 13,577,703 downwards.
TGCTTTTAAGAAACTTATAAACTAGTAGGAGATTAAAGGACTAACAGGAAGTAGAAATGGTTCTCGGAGACTTCTGCAAAGTGCTAGGAGGAAACCACTAAAGAGATCTTTGGAGCAGAGCAGAACGTGGACAGTTCCTAATCTGCCCAGCAGAGACAGCCTTGGACTTGTCTTTGGAGGGAGTAGGGGAGGATGGAGAAAGGCCCAGGTGGATGAGGGCAGGACTGATTAGGGGCATGTGACCTCTGCAGTCACATGCATGGTCCCACACTTAGTTTCACTCTCTACTGTCACCATCTTGATAATTTCATCTTTGAGTTTATTTTGTAAGTGAAGTCTGTGTGTGAGCAGAGGAGATACACAGAAAAAAGTGGAAAGCTTTGATTTTGGTACCTTTAAAGGCCTCTTTTTCCTGCTTTGTTGAAAAAGGGACATTTTCATCTCACACTGAGCCCCTCATCTTATGACTAGTCCTGGATGAGGGCATTCTACAAGGAGGAAATAATAGGTATCAAGGTATAGAGATGGGAACACAAGAGAAAAATGCGCAGGAATGGTGGTCCAACCTGTTTAGATGAGGCATAGCCATGTGTAGGTGTTGGAGAACATCATCCAGAGGACATGACTGCCAGTTGACCTGCAAGCTGGACCCGGACAATTGAAGCCTCCTCACCCCTCCCCCTGTCTGTACATGGTACACTCCTCTCCCCTCCCCACCGACCGTTCCCACAGGGGGAGCCACTTTTAAGGATGCAACCTTGAGAAAGCTATGTATTATTGCGACCAGCCAGATGGTTTACAGGACTGAACTCAGTTAAGGTCTCTAAATAAACTTATGAGACTGGCAGGCTGGTGTGGAGATTTACTAGTCTTGTAGCCACCAAAGACCAGGCTCATCCGTAAGTTTCCTTGCTTACTAAGCCTGCCACCTCCCAATCTGGAGTGACCTGCCTCTTTCTTCGGTCTCTCCTTGCCTCCACGTACAGGAGCCAGTTTCAGATTTCACCCAGGAAGCTCCCAAGGTTTCAAACCAACAGCCAGAGGCGCAAAAAGAGACAAGACTGGAAGAGCTGGCTGGGATCTGATTATATCATTGCAAGTTAAGAACTCTGGGGTTTAAGCAATTAAATGAAAGATTTAGAAGAGATGGAACTGTCAAAATCCAGCAAGTGATGAGATTAATGGCAGGAGTGATGATAGAATTGTTAAAAGTTTACAGCTTTAAGCTTAAATGATTAGGATCCCAGTAAGTCCAGATAGGAAATGCAGAAGAGCTTACTACTATGTGAGGAAGGTAACTAAATCACTTCTCAACATGTTGGGCTTGACTTGTATATCTAAGTAGAATATGAGAATTTTGTAAATGTAGACTTGAACTGAGGATACCAGTTAATGCTAAAGGTAAAGCTTTGGGTGTTATTAACAGGGAGGTGATAGTGAACACCATGACCATGAAATGAACTTGTCAAGGGGAAGGTCAAGGGTGAGGGAAGAAGTAGGCTTAGAAGGGAATGTGAAAGAGGGGAGACCTACAGGGAAGAAAGGACCCGTGAAGAAATCAAGGATCATTCAGACAGAAGGAAAACTGAAGTGTGTTGTCAAGGCCAGAAGAGGCAGAAGAGGTTTCAAGGTTAAAAAAAGAGCAACAGTGTCAAATGTTTTATAGGGGTCACAAGGGAGGAAAATGGAGAAAGGGATTTTGGCCTTGGGTATTATCTGAGAATTATTTCAATAAAATGATGTGGGAGAGAGAGGTTGCTAGCAGATGTGAAATTTCAGGCAGCAAGTGTGAAAAAATCTTTCACGATGTTGGTAATTAAAAGACAAGAGCTGGCGTGAGAGACCAGCAGAGTCAAGGATAAAGGGGAAGGTTGTGAAAAGGCCAGGTGGTATCCGAGCCTGTTTATGGGTTGGGGGAGACCTAAGGGAGCAGAACGCAGACATGAACCGTCCTAACCAAAAGCTAGAGGATTACATTTGGTGCCCCCAGGCCAAATTCCTATGTGGTTCTTTCATTTCAGAGATGTTTGAGAGTCTCGATTAAATACAGTTATTGAATCTGATAAAGGAAAATTATTCTCACAGAGTATCTGAGCTTTCATTTTGTGAATTAAGTACTTTTTGCATTCTGTGTGCGTATTCCTACGGCATCTTTGCTGTGCATACCCTCACAGATCAACTTCGAAGCAAGATTCAGTGATGAAAGGAGAAAGCCAAGCTGGCTTTCCTATGGTTGTTTCCCTTGAACTCCCACGCTTCTTACTTCCTGAGAGCAAATGTCTCTATCAGCAAAAATACAGCTCTTCTTTTCACCTCTCCTCTCCCAGGCAGAGGTTATAGTTAGGAAAACACAAAGGAGATATTCATAGTTTCTGGCCCTAGAGTAGCTCCTGGTTTTAGTGGTAGCCTCGTCTGACCACCAGCTCCAACACACCCAGTTTTGACAGGCTCAGAATTGAAGAAGAATCTCCAGCTCTGAAATTCTCAACCCCAGCAGCCAACTTCTATTCTAGGCCAAATGGCAATGACAATCACCTCTTAAATCTGGTAACTCGTGCAAGAACCAGGCAGAAAGGGTGGAAACGTGAACAACCAGTGGGGCAAGTCCACACTGAGCAGAAAGTAGTTAAGAAAACCCTTGACCCAACACTCTACCACCAGAACTGCTGGGTCCGTGTCTTTTCCCTTACCCTGCCCTCCCTTCCTTAAAGAGAGCACTGACAGCGGGAAGGTCACAGTGACCCCAGGCAACCTGAGAAAACAGAAGCTGAAGCTGGTGTGGGAGGGAAGTATTGAGTTTGTTTCTGCCATGGGCTTGACCTACAAGATCTACCTGCTCAGAGACCCTCGGTGCAAACTTTCCAGAGGTCATCCAGTCTCCTGATGGAGAATCAGACCAGCTTTATCCCTCCCAAGCTAAGAAGCATTTGTCAAGTTATCTAAGTCTCGATTTTCTCACCTATCACTAAACTCACAGAGTTGGTCTGAAGCCCAATTAAGATGTTTATAGTTGCTAACCACTGAAAAGATCAGAATCCCTACTCCCCTCAAGTTACTCAAAATAAACATGACTCTGCTCTCTAAAGTAATGGTAAAAGAAGGTAACAAAGTTCTGATTTTTCCTGTGATGACTGCAACGGGCTTTTATATTTCTTAGCAACATCACGTTCTTTCCCAAAAGGCGATGTGGTATGCTCCTACTTTGCTGATGCCCAAAGAACATGATCTACTTACAAAGAAAGCCGTGCTCTCAGTATGCATCCTAAATCTTCCCACTAGCAGTGCTAAATATATCAACACAGAGAAACTTCCTAGAGGAAGTAGTTTTTGTAAAAGACCAAGTCCTTAAGCATTTATTCCATAAATATTCAATACGGTATATGCTTGCTTCTCTTTACAAACAAGAACCCTGCTTGAATGTACAAACCTGTTTGTATTTAAAAGTTTATATGTGCAATAGCTATGATTAAAATATCGAGAAGGTGCCCATTCATAAAGGAATGTTTAAACTATTTGTGGTATATCAACACAATGAAATACTATGCAACAGTTTAAAAGAAACAAAATGAAACACCCTCTAGGTACTGACACAGACATTTTCTGGAAAATATTATTAGATAAAACAACAATAATGGAACTATGTACATAATATGCTATCTTTCAGGTAAAAATGTAGGAGGCAAAAACAATGAATGTTCTTATAATTGCATAAAGAAACACTGGAAACATATGCAAAGAAACCAACCAAGTTTCCAAGATAATGAGGGATTGTGGAGGGGGCGTGAACAGGACCAGAGCAAGACTTGAGAGAACATACTTATTAATATTATTTTTATTCTTAAACTATACAAATATGCTTACTTACTCAAAAGAAGAAAGTTATAGTTTAGGAAAAAAGCCTTCCAAACAGATATAAAGGCCAAGAGAACAGATTTTTAGAAATCTCTCCTCTAGCTAAAAAGGCCTGTGGGAAATGCCCATGCACAGAGCAAATCTCAGGACTGGTGAGCTTGCCTTTAGGATTCTGCAACTGTCGTCTTCAGCTAGAGGACAGGAACAAAACCTTCAGATGAGGACTTTGCTTCTATTGACCACAGTAAGCAAGTAAGCAAAAAGCCTTACTAAAGCAAGCAGTTTCCCATAGTGAAACCACAAACATCCTCTTCTAACAATACTCGGATTTTCTCTGTCATTTTCTGAGTCATTGCCTACCTTTATTTTAATTCATTCCATAATATTTAATTTACTCTGCCTAATCAAACTCTGTATATCCTACTGAGCCATCTAATTTTCACACTGAAAAATCTAGACACCTAGGCTAGATTTCTGTCGAACTGACAGCTGCCTTGTTCATTATCATTGTAAATTGCTCCCACACGTAAACGACCCAGCTGTAGTACTAGGACGCAGAAAACATGCTATCCTAACCAACTTCGGTGTCCATAACAATGAGCTGAAATAGCACGGAGAGTGTATCATTTTGGGGGTAGTTTCTAATTCGTCAGCTAAATTTCCAAGTAAAAGTTGGAAGGCTCAAAACAATACAACTTTTCCACAATTCCCTACCTCCTTGTTCTCTGCATTTACTATCCTGGTTTACATTCTTTGCATGCACAAAATTCTACCGTTAAAACAGGTTAAAGAAATGGCTTGGCCAAGTCAAAAAACATGTTCTCTATTTCAAAGTTCTATTGACAATAAAGGATAACACTTCCTGCTACCTTTCCTCCTAAACTCTCAGTGAGTGATGTCCTAACTCTGAGGCCTTTGAGTTCAATTATTAAGAAAGGATTCAGAAAAAATGGTTTACTTTTTCCACACAGTGCATCCTCTCCAGAATTCTCTTTAAAGATACTGACAACCATGTGAGAACGTATACAACAGCCCTTGAAAGTTCACCTACCTTAATAAAGCCCAGTTTTCTTCCTGCCTTTAACAACATGTTTTATGAAATCTAGGAATAGAAGAGAAAGTTACTGTGAAATACAGAACCAAGAAATAGGAGACAGATTACACTGAATGTCTGCATATAGAAAATTACATGTGGCTAATTAGATAAACAAGAATATAAGCAACAGGGGCGCCTGGGTGGCTCAGTGGGTTAAAGCCTCTGCCTTCAGCTCGGGTCATGATCCCAGGGTCCTGGGATCGAGCCCCACATCGGGCTCTCTGCTCAGCGGGGAGCTTGCTTCCCCCCTCTCTCTCTGCCTGCCTCTCTGCCTGCTTGTCATCTCTGTCAAATAAATAAATAAAATCTTTTTAAAAAATTTAAAAAAAAGAATATAAGCAACATTGGTGTTCATTGTATTCATAGTTATTAAAACCTTACTCCTTAAAATGTGTGCAAGGATTCTGTCGAGCACAGAAGAGAGTGTGTTGTGTAATTTTATTTGTACTGCAGCCTGAGAATAGAAAGAACTCATCTACAGCCACAGAAATCAGAACAGTGATGGACTGTGCAAGGTGGAAATTGACTGCAAGGGGCACAACAAAATTTCTGGGGTGATAGAAATGTCCTTTATCTTGATTGGGGTACTTTGTCAAAATGCATCTAATTGCACACATAAGATCTGTGTAGAAAAAAAAAAAAGATGTGCACTCTATTTGGTAAATTTTATCTCACCTTTTAAAAAGTTTTTATGTGGGGGCACCTGGATGGCTCAGTGTGTTAAGCATCTGTCTTTGGCTCGGGTCATGATCCCAGGGCCCTGGGTTGGAGCCTTGTGTCAGGCTCTCTGCTCAGCAAGGAGTTTGCTTCTCCTCCCTCTGCCCTTCCGCCTTGCTCATGGTCTCTCTCTTCTCAAAACAAATAAAGGGGGAAAAAAATGGGGGGTGTTTTTTTTTTTTTTTTTTTTTTCTTTTTTTTTTTTGGACAAAGAAAGGGAAACCACAAGCAAGAGGAGCAGCGGGCAGAGGGAGAAGCAAACTCCTCGATAAGCAGAGAGACTGATGTGAGACCAGATCCCGGGACTCTGGGATCATGACCTAAGCCAAAGGCAGCCGCTTAACTGACTGAGCCACCCAGGCACCCCACACAAAATTTTTTCTTTAGGGGCGCCTGGGTGGCTCAGTGCATTAAGCGTCTGCCTTCGGCTCAGGTCGTGATCTCAGGGTCCTGGAATCGAGCCCGGCGTCGGGCTCTCTGCTCAGTGGGGAGCCTGCTTCCCCCTCTCTCTCTGCCTGCTTCTCTGCCTACTTGTGATCTCTCTCTCTCTGTCAAATAAATAAATAAAGTCTTTAAAATATATATATATATATTTTTTTTTAAAAACATTAAGAAGTCCTCATATGAAGAGAAATCTTAAATTCAGAATATTATGTAAGAATGGGTTGTAAGAATATTATGTAAGAATATTATGTAAGAATGGGTTGTCCAGGTCTAGTGGGGCCTACTTCTCGCAAATAATCCGCATGCTTCCATCAAACCTCAATTCAAATCAGGATGAGAGGCTTAAAATTATTTATTCTCTTAAGTGCCTTGAGCATACCCTCCACAATGGTCATTCACAAAGATTCACAATATTCGTGGGTAAAGGAAGGTAAGCTTTAGTTCAGTCTGAGGTAGATTAATATGATTACATTGTAACTGATGAGGTAGGTAATGTAACAACACACATCAAATAAATGGACTACTTCAAAGACAAAGGCATTATGTATTCCGGAATATTAAATGACTTAGTATTTTGCTACGGAGAGTCTTATACCATATTCTTACCAAATCTTGTTCAATATAATGTTAAACCTCAGAAAAGAGTATAAGAAAGCTAGAATGTTTATTTTCTGTCTCTAGACTGTCCAAAAAGAGAATTCATTTGTTTTTCCCCTGGGGAAACTATTTGAAGCTGCAATATGTGTAGAACCAAAAGTGATAGTCAATGCAACCAGTAATATTAAACCACTTCCCCATAAAATTTATCATCCATCTTCCCATCCCTTGAGGGTTAAATAAAGGTCAGCACAAATGAAAAGAAAGGGCCCAGGTGCATTTTGAGGTGCACTTAGCAAAATTAAGTGCTAGACTTATCTACTTAAGTACTCTGAAGCTACAGTGGAAAGGACACTGCATTCTTCTCTTATTTATTAAAAAAAACATTAATTCTTGGGGCACCTGGCTGGCTCCATTGTTGGAGAATGTGACTCTTGATCTCACAGTTGTAAGTTCGAGCCCCATGTTGGGTGTAGAGATTACTCAAAAGTAAAATCTTTTATATATATATATATATTTTTTTAAGATCCTAAAAATTAAACATTTAAAACATTAAATATTTATCATAAAGGGCGCCTGGGTGGTTCGGTCATTAAGTATCTGTCTTCAGCTCAGGTCATGATCCCAAGGTCCTAGGATCGAGCTTCCTGCTCAGTGGGCAGCCTGCTTCTCCCTCTTCCACTCCCCGTGCTTGTGTTCACTCTCTCGCTGTCTCTCTCTCTGTCAAATAATAAATAAAATCTTAAAATTAAATGAACATTAAAAATTTTTTTTTTCGTATGGCACTAAGGCCTATTTTTTTAATGCATTTAACCAAACTCAGATGTACAACGGATCAACATGCAGTATTTACACACACACACACCTGCACACATCCACACACATGAAGAATTAGTTTAAAGAGCTCAGGAACATGAATCAGATTGATACAATAAAGTAACAGAAAAGAGGCCTTGATTTTGTCAACATGGATATCTGTCTCAGAATATAAACTCTAGGAGAAAAAACTATTTCCCACCCAGGCCTTTGCTCATCCCCTTTTGTCCAGCACCACCACAAGGACTGTGCACACCCAAGCAGCCTGTCCAAGGTGGAGGACAAGCAGAAGGAGCCGAAGAAACTTTCATTCTGCAAAGCAGATATTTGGACGGAAGTGATAGCATCACTGGCTCACTATTCCATTTTTCCTGGGTAACATCAGAATGATTCCTGAATTATTTCTCGGTGCTCCTCCGTCCTGAAGGAGGGGACATGAAAGTGCATGTGGAAAAAAGGGGTACAGGCAAGGCTCCCACAGACACACAAAACCCCCAACACTCTTTCTGTTTTTATAAACTGTCATACAGATTAAAATAGTCTCCAGTCTTGGTCTTGTGCTGTTTTTATTACATAATAAATATTATTTATTATAATAAATACTATCTTAGGAAAATGATGTAATTTATTATGTGTGAAGAAGTGTCTTAAATCTTTTTGGCCTCATTTACAGTATTGTGGACATTGGTAAAGCAGTAGCATGATATGTTCAAAAGTTTATAAACTTTGGAGAAAACAAATCTGAGTTTGAATTGCCTCCCTGGCCAACCATGAGCTGTATAAAAAATGACTTAAAATCTTTGAGCTGGTTTTCTCATTTGTAAATGGAAATAATAATATCTATATTTAGAGATGTCAGGATTTGAAAATTCCTTACACATATAACTGTATATTCATATGCACATATATTTATAGTTTTTATATATAGTTATATGTGTATATATTGTGTATGTGTGTATATAAATATATGTGTATGTGCATATATGCTACGCATATGTATTTGAGTATATATATATACAGATCAATCAGGCGCTCAGTACTTACTGGATTCTTTTAATGCACTATGAGTTATACATATTCACAGCACCTTTGTAAAAAATAAATATATTTCCAAATGAGCTGAAAGTTTCTGGAAAGCAAGTGGACATAGTAAATGAATGTTTTCCTTATCTGGAACCAGCCGCTAGGAGTAACAAACTAGATATTAAAGCATCCTGACTGGGGCGCCTGGGTGGCTCAGTGGGTTAAAGCCTCTGCCTTCGGCTCGGGTCATGATCCCAGGGTCCTGGGATTGAACCCTGCATGGGGCTCTCTGCTCAGCAGGGAGCCTGCTTCCCCCTCTCTCTGCCTGATTGTGATCTCTGTCTGTCAAATAAATAAATAAAGTCTTTTTAAAAAATAAATAAATAAATAAAAATAAAGCATCCTGACTGTAAATTAATTATGCCTTTTTAAAATCAAGATCACTCAACAATAGGTCAAAGTTCACGGTAGTCAATGGCTATTCCACGTACCTAACCATTCGCCAACATTTGGCTTGTTACAGCCTTTGCAAAAATCAACCCAAAAGGATTTCTGACTCCATCAGGTTCACCTCCCCACACATTCATCAGGCAGGTTGGTCGCTGATGGCAGCTGCCCACAGGAAGGATTCATCTTCCTTTGGCTGACTCCTGGGGAATGATCAGAAAAATTGGAGAGGGTATCGATACTATTTTGAAATTTAGAGTTCCACCCTGACCATCACTGGATCTGATACTTCTTTCTTTCCCCTCACAGCAGCCACAGGATGGTCTAACTGGTACATGCCCCACATGGCAACTTAGCCAAAATGGGGTTTTATCTGCTTTGCTCATGGTGACATCCTAAGCTGCTAGACAGGTACCCGACATGGAATCAACTATCGACAAATATTTATTGAATTGGGAAATGAATGATATGAGTAACACAAAGTATTCTGTTACTTTTCAGTTCCTTAAATTAGTTTAAGATACTTAATATGCTTATACATTTAAACGGACTTTGTTCATTTTGACTCCCACTACCATGCCTTATAAGAATAAATGATTCTTGATTCCCTCTACTGATGGACAGTTAGTTTGCATGGACCGGCATGGAAAGATCTTAAGAACATAATTTTTTGGGGAAAAGCATATTTCTGAATATACAAATATGTAATCAACATTTTCGTAATGCATAGAAGAAATATATACTAACTTCTGGATAGTGATTTCTTCTGGAAAGAAAGACGAAAAGGGATTAGTGGATGGAGGTACAGCTAATTTACAATTTTGTATTTTTTTAAAGGTTTATTTATTAATTGAGAGAGAGAGAGAGAGAGAGAGAGAGAGTGTGTGTGTGTGTGTGTGTGTGTGTGTGTGAACGGGGGAGAGGGAATGGAAGAGGAAGAAGACGACTCCCTGCTGAGCAGGGAGCCCAATGTGGGACTTGATCCCAGGACCCTAGATCATGACCTGAGGTGAAATCAAGAGTCAGATGCTTAGCCAACTTAGCCACCCAGGTGCCCCTGTATTTCTTTTCTTTAAAAAAGAGAGAAAAGAGGTGCACCTGGGTAGCTCAGTGAGTTAAAGCCTCTGCCTTCGGCTCAGGTCATGATCTCAGGGTCCTGGGATCGAGTCCCGCATCAGGCGCTCTGCTCAGCGGGGAGCCTGCTTCCCTCGCTCTCTCTCTCTGCCTGCCTCTCTGCCTACTTGTGATCTCTGTCAAATAAATAAAATCTTAAAAAAAAAGAGAGAGAGAGAGGGGCGCCTGGGTGGCTCAGTGGGTTAAAGCCTCTGCCTTCCGCTCGGGTCGTGATCCCAGGGTCGTCGGATCAAGCCCCACATCGGGCTCTCTGCCTGGCAGGGAGCCTGCGTCCTCCTCTCTCTCTCTGTCTGCCTCTCTGCCTACTTGAGATCTCTGTCAAATAAATAAATAAAATCTTAAAAAAAAAAAGAGAGAGAGAGAGAGGAGAGATTAAGCAAAGATTTTTCAAATGTGGACTGTGGTTACAAGGATTTTTGCTATTTTGTTTGCATTTTTCTGTACATTTGAAATATCTTATACTCAAAACTAAAAAATAAATTTTAAGTAAGTGTTAGGGGCACCAGGCTGGCTCAGCAGGTAGAGCAGGGGACTTTTGATATCCGGTTCATGAGTTCAAGTCCCAAGTTGGGCATAGAACTTACTTAAAAAAAATAAAATAAGGGGCTGCCTGGGTGGCTCAGTGGGTTAAGCCTCTACCTTCGGCTCAGGTGATGATCTCAGGGTCCTGGGATCGAGTCCCACATCAGGCTCTCTGCTAGGCAGGGAGCCTGCTTCCTCCTCTCTCTCTGTCTCTACTTGTGATCTCTCTGTCAAATAAATAAAATCTTAAAAAAAAATAAAATAAAATAAACAAATAATAAAAAGATGATAGTTTCTGGCTTTAACCAACTCCTTAAAACATAAGAACTTAAGCTCAACCAAAGAAGAGTATACTAACATAATTTATACTCAAAATGAATGATTTCTAATAGAATAGTTTTTATTTTTATTTGCATAGAAATAAAATATAATTAAGTTAAAATTTTTGGGAGAAATGCCATCGCATTTTCCCATTATGTTTATAGTCTCGTATTCTTTAAGATTTTATTTATTTATTTATTTGAGAGAGAGAACACAAGCGGGGCGGGGGTCGCAGCGAGGGACAGAGGAAGAGGGAGAAGCAGGCTTCCCCACTGAACAGGGAGCCTGACTTGGGCTCCATCCCAGGACCCTGGGATCATGACCTGAGCCAAAGGGTGACACTTAACCAACTGAGCCACCCAGGAACCCCTATAGTCTTGTATTTTTATAAATACATTATCTTAGTATAATTTCTTATAATTTGAGTGGCTAGTAATGTCCCATTCCTAGTTAGTTTATGCAGGATTTCCAAATAAACTTAATTATACATACGTATTTAAGGGCTATATATTTTTGTGAGATCTGGTTTCTCCTCTCATAATGAATAATTCCATAGAAACATGTTTCTCCTTACTAACACTTTACTCATTACCTAAATCATTTAGATACGAGGGATTGTATTTCACTTAGAAAACCAGTCTCCTGTATTTTTTTTTTTTTAGATTTTATTTTCAAGTAACCTCCATATCCAATGTGGGACTTGAACTCACAGCCCCAAGATCAAGATTTACATGCTCTACTGACTGGGAGATACAGGCACTGCCCAGTTTTCTGTATGTTGCACCTTGTTTTATACAAGCCCCTCCAGAGACATGACTTGTCTGAAAGAATTCTAGCTAATTTAATAATATTAGTCTGCTATACCAACAAGAACTTATATTTATAACCAGAAAGAAGTCAGAGCTCTTTAAGTTGGCTTAAAAAAAAAATTAAAGCAAGTTAGAATCTTCAATAGTCTTAAGTTAAAAGACCAGGTACCGTCTAGATAGCTTATAATTTTGTACTCTTACTCCAAAGAAATGTGAAGATTAAACAAGAATAAGAGGAAGAAACAATGATACATCATCATGTGTTCATTTGCATTTTCCGCCACAGATCAGCATCCTGCAATGGTGAACAACAAGGATTTTTGAATAGTGGGCTGGTGCGTTTTTTATTCTTCCATTACAAATACATATATTCAGGAAATAGGGCCACGATAATGAAGAGTTTGATGTAACTTCTACAGATCTTCAGGTAATCGTACGTCAATTCATTTAGACTTTGACCGTGTATTTTTTCTTTATGGAGGAAGTGGTGACTGAGCAAGGAAGGATGGTCTTTCGGTCATTTATAGCCAAAGGACATGACTGAGAGATGGCTGCGATGCTCTCTGTGTTTTTCCCTTCACTAAGCAAATAGTTATTAAATACAGGGTGCAGAACACTGGTGTTTTAGGTGCTTTGGAAAATAAAATAGTCTTTCTAAAGTATAAACCCTGTTGTCAAAGTATTTTGAAACTAGAATGTCCTAAAGGGTTAGAAATCTCATCAGGTGCTGTGGCAAAGAGCCAAGCCAACCAGTCCCTAATGGACAGGAATCCAACCGAAGATTTTGGCTGGTGCACCGCTGTCCTCTGCCAGCTGAACCAAGTGGTTTGTGTGGTGGCAGGAGTGGTAACACGTGGGTTGTAATATAAGCAAGATAATCAAAGTGGATCTCTAGATAAAGATAGAATATATTGTACCACTAAGTGAAGCAAAGCAAGGAAACACAATAACTACAAAACCCCAAGCTGTTTAGCGTACAAAATACTACAAGCTCTTTTCTTTTGCTTCGATTAAACAAAAACAAAGGCCTCTGATTTCGGAAAACGTACCTGCCGTATATTGTTACTGTTGCTTACGTTAGGTTTTGTATTTATGTACCCCTTCTGACTAGTTAGTTCCAGGTTTTTTTGGTTTTTGTTTTTTTTTCCCAATTCAGCAGGCCAGAATGGAATTTTAAATTGTGATGGTGAGGGGTGCCTGGGTGGCTCAGTGGGTTAAAGCCTCTGCCTTCTGCTCAGGTCGTGATCCCAGCCCCACATCAGGGTCTCAGCTCAGCAGGGAGCCTGTTTCCCTTCTTCTCCCTCTGCCTGTCTCTCTGCCTACTTGTGAGCTTTGTCAAATAAATAAATAAAATCTTTAAAAAAAAATTTATAAATTGTGATGGTGATGATTTAGGGGTCTGCGAAACACTGTGTTCCTGGGATGACGTGTTTTTCTGCTGTGTTTACTTTATGTAGAAAAAAACTAATGTGCCAAGTGGAGGCAGAGAAGTTATTCTAACCCCGCTTTGCGAATCCCTTTGGGCACACCTCATGTACATTCATTCCTCTCATTCAGTTCAGCGGCTGGGTGAACAGCAGGAGCCTCCTTTTCTTCTTCAGAAATGTCAAAAGGGGGAGGGGCAGGCTGGATATTGTGACACTGTTTTACAATGATGTAATATGGAGTCCCTAGGCTTCATGTTTCTGGAAGCTCCATAACAATGTGGAATGTTATGCTGTGTTTGCCTCTGCCTGTATCTCGGAAGTCTGCGTGTGTGTGTGTGTGTGTGTGTGCGCACACATTGTGTGGTGACACAGATCACTGTTTGGATAGGTCTTGAAGTTAAAACCCTCACTTTACATTCTCAGTATCACTAACCTTGCAGCTACTTCTCTTCCTTGTGGAAGGAAATTGTATTTTACCCAAAGACACCCTCAAGACCATGTAGTAGACTGCCGTTACAGCTTCCGACCAAAATGACAGGACTCAACAGTAAGTTGAAATACAGGATTCGTGCACTAAAAAAATGCAGCAGGCAAGAGCCTGGTGTGACTCGCCTCAAGGTAAAAGCCAAAACTGGACAGTATTTTTTTTTCTTTTTTTTTTTTTTTTTAGTGTAGGAAGCCAATTGGAGATGTCTATTCGTAGTGGGGAATTACAGCATTGATCCCAGGACAGAGTAATGAATAACATAACTGTTTAGGGCACAAAATGTCTTTTAGTAAAACTCACTAAGCCCTTCACTAAACCTCCCTTTTCCTCCAAATCTGTAATAGGCAACGCTTCATGGGGGAGCTTAGGCAAAACATTTGTCCTAAACACTTGTCACCGGCCAGGCACAAAGCCCTTGGGGACGATGATGTCATGGTGTTGAAGCCACCCAGCACTTTCTTTTGGAAATCCCTCCTGATGCCTTAGGAAATGCTGTGCTTCAGGCCAATCTTACCCAACTTCTGGGGGGGAAAAAGAACCTATACATGTGTGTCCATTTCCCTCAAAGGCTGTAAGAAGCAAATTCATGTCACCATAATAATAAAACTATTATTACTGTTATAATCACCACTGACACAATATAAGTGCTTATTTTATGCCAGACACTAAGTGCTTCACATGTGTTAACTCACTGAAGCCTCAGTGAGGACTGTGAGATAGGCCCAATCGGTGAACGTCTTCTGCAGGTACGAAACAAGGAAGTACAGGGAGGCTAGGTAAATCGCAACAAAGTGTCCCAGCTGGTAAACCGGAAAGCCAGAACGTGACTGAGATGGTCTGAGTCTGTCACCCTTAAAAGCTGTAAAAGCTGAGAATCCTTTCTGGGGTGACTGCCCCTCCCCTTACCAAAGTGTAATGAGGTTCATTCTAAAGGTAAGCATTTTAGCTATTACAGTAGATCAGGGTGGAGTTTTATAAGCCCGAAGGATTATGAGCAATTCTCCATCATTCCCTCATGAATCAGGCAGGGACCCATGCTGCCACGAACGAGCTAATTTCAAGAGCTCTTTCTGAAGTTCGTTTGAAAATTGAATCAAGGACATTTGAAATAAATGTTACAAACTTTGCAAGTAGTTTAATCCCGGAACCCATATAATTGTAATAAAAGAGAAACAGGAAAATATCCAAGAGGCTTTACAGGATTTGAAGGGGAAATCCGTATGGCAAACGTACTGATTCCAGACAAGTGTTTAGGCAAAGCCTGTGTCAGTTTCGGTCTTTGTGACAAGGCATGGACAACTAGTAAAAGTAGTTAAAGTGTCAAATATGGTGCACGATGAAAATCAAAAAGGGGAAAATGTGAGAGTCAATGTTTGGACAATTTATATAAAAAAATATGGGTACAATATGGCAGAAGGTGAAAGAAGGTGGCCTCCCCTACAAATGCAATATGCTCAATGAAAGAATGTTTTATTTGGGCATGTCAACAGTCAGCCGAATCTGAAAACCCAACCATCAAGTGCCAGATGAGGAGTGCAAAAATGCCAAGAAACATATCAAGAGGTAAAGAGAGCCAATAAAAAAAACTTCCATCTTGTGGCAGTTTTATGAAAGGGATTTACATAGAAATCAAGGGCTAATAATGAGAGCACACAAATTACTGTGGAAAATGATGATTAGCGATAATAATTGTTCGAGAAAACATGTGTGTCACCTGCCTCTAAATGGTAATTTACGTTTGACTGATGAATAATTCAAGTTCCTAGGCTTAAGACAGGCCCTGCTGTTGTCACTAACTAGTTTTCTAGTCGGGCCAAGGGGACAGGGCTGTAACTAAATAGCCCTCCCCCCCCAGAATTACCTATCCCTCACAAACAATTTTTTCAATTGCCCCCGACTGCCCCGTCCCACCTGCTGAGGCCCGAACATCTTTCTCTCTCTCCCTCTCCAGCCCCCGCCCACTCTGCTTTGTTCATCTTGCTCGTCTTCAAAGTCTGAATCAAACAAAGAGCTTGTAACCCCCAAGTTTCCAGACACTTAAAAGGTTTTGTGTATATCACATGTAAGCCTTTTGAAGGAAACATACAAAGGAATAATCTGTTTGGTCTTCTCAGAAAGAAGTTTCATTCTGTTTCTCTGCAAACTCATGTTCTGAAAAATAAAATGTATCAGGCGTGCTGTTACAGACACTATTTTAAGACTGACAAAGACATTAATGGAACAGAGAAGTTACTATCACCAATCTTCCCAAATGAGAGGTGTCATGATATCATCCTGATAGGAAGAGAGCTATTATTTTTAAAAAAGGGGAGGGGCACCTGGGTGGCTCAGTGGGTTAAAGCCTCTGCCTTCGATTCAGGTCATGATCTCAGGGTCCTAGGATTAAGGTACCCCCCACCCCCGCATTGGGCTCTCTGCTCAGCGGGGAGCCTGCTTCCCCCCCTCTCGCTACCTGGCTCTCTGCCTACTTGTGATCTGTCTGTCAAATAAATAAACAAAATCTTAAAAAAAAAAAAAAAAGAAAGAAAGAAAGAAAAGGGGAATAGGCCTGCTATCATCTTAATCGTCTTAATCTTTGAGTGCCCACCCCTACCCCCAAAATTCCTACCTTGAAACCTAATCCTCAGTGTGATGGGATTTGGAGATGGACCTTTAGGAGGTAATGAGGTCATAAGGCAGAACTCTCATGAACGAAGTTAGCACCATATGAAAGAGACCCCAGAGACATCTTTTTCCTCTTCTGCCTTATAGCAATAAGGCCACCTTACCTATGGGACTTTGTTATATCAACCTAAAGCAACTAAGACAAAGCTCAAAGTTATCATTTTAAACATATTTGGGTAGTATTTCCAAACCTCTTATTTTCCTCAGTGAAGGGTCTCTATGATATTTTAATTGCGTGTTCACAAATTAATTTAGTAAAAATTAGCTATTAACTCTCCATAATGTATCTTTGCTCAAGGTATAGAAACATTTAAACAACATTTCTCTTTGTTTGTCTGTTTTTGCAATGGGGTTGTTTTAACAGAAGCAACTTTTTTTCCCCCAAAGATTCGTTTATTTATTTGGGGGTTATGGAGGGGTAGAGGGAGAGAGAGAATCTCAAGCAGATGCCACACTGAGCATGGAGCCTAATGGGGGCTTGATCCCACGACCCTAAGATATGACCTGAGCCAAAATCAAGAGTCGGTCACTCAACCAACTGAGCCACCCAGGCTCCCCTAGCAGAAGCAACTTTTTTTTTTCTTTTAAGATTTTATTTATTTATTTGACAGAGGGAGAGAGAGATCACAAGTAGGCAGAGAGGCAAGCAGAGAGAGGGGGGAAGCAGGCTCCCTGCTGAGCAGAGAGCCAGATGTGCCAGTTGTGATGCAGGGCTCCATCTGAGGACCCTGAGATCATGACCTGAGCTGATGGCAGAGGCTTAACCCATTGAGCCACCCAGGTGCCCCCAGAAGCAACTTTAACAACATCTCATACTAAAAATATCCTTGCTCCAAATGTTAAAAGTTTTGAGGAAAGTTTTACTTGGTTTTAGAAATATCCATGCAGTCTTACCTGTTAGAGCTTACAGAAAAACTCCTTTGTTCAACGTTATCAAAGTTTACAAATAAGCAAAGTAAGCAGTACCCTAGGTAGCAAGATTTCAAGGACACTGGCTTTAAAAATAATTCTCTCTCCTTTCCAGTTTAGAAAGTTCGTGATTAGAGAGGTTTTTTTTTTTAAACTTTCTAATTAGATACAATGTAAATATCTCTAGGAGATAGCTAATATGAATCTTTTACACCTTAGTAGGAAAGTTTATCAGATACTTTTCTACAAATGATTGAAGAACAGGGAGAGCCAGATACAAGGGGTGTCTGAAGAAGGCGAAGGAAGTGAAAGCAAATGGAGAAAAGACTAGATGTCATGCAGTTAGTTTTCCTTGACTTCTCAGTTTTGCCTAAAAAAGGATGGTGACTATTACTATGCTGTTCTAACCCATCAGGAAGGAACCATGTCAATTGTCTTTGTATGCAGAGCACCAACCAGAGAGCCGTTCTAGGGATATTTACTCAATTAATGGACAAATGAATGCAAGTATTTAATGGATAATATATTCTTGATATTTTCTATAATCCATACACATAACGGCTAGCCTCTAAAAAATTGCTTCTGGAGGCATGGCCTACATAACGAGCATTCTTTCCAAGGAGCTACTCCTCTGTTTTAATTTCTAAACTGGGCTCTGCCTTTCCCCCACTCCATTTCAGTTGCTGGTGAGAAAATTCCTTGTGTTTTTCGATAAGCAAAGCAGAACAGGCACTTTTTTGGTAGGTGTTCATGAAAGGTGGATAATGATAGAGACATCAGAAACATGAACCATATTACAGGTAAACATATTTCATAATTACTTACTATTTACTGAGTACCTGTCATGTGGTGAGTAAGGGGGGCAAAATCTCTGACCTCTTAGAGTCTGTATCCTAGGAATGGGAAGCAGACCAAAAAAAGTGTAAACAAATACAGAACATATTTTTGTTCAGAATGTTACAGGTTCTATTTTAGAAGAGAAGATGGCAGAGAAAGACTGGTGGGGTGGTGGATTTGTCCTGGAGATGCTTCCTGAGGAAGCAATGAGAAAGATACAGCCGTGTTAATTTCTGGGGACCAGGTTCCAGGGCAGAAACCAGCAACTGCAAAGGGCGGGAGGGACATGCTCTAGGGACAGAAAGGTGAACGTGGTTTTCATATAGGAGGTGAGAAGTCTAGTTTCTAACACAAGCCCCATCATTTAAATTGTCACTGAATGCTCTTTAAAAATTAATGAGTAAGAGTTAGAAATGGATCTTCTAAACCAGTTTCTAAATCCTAATTCTGATTTTGCCATTTTTCACTCAGCAGTCTTAGGTCCCAGAGAGGTATGTTCTTTCCCTATTGGGCTTTCTTCATATTTTCACTGATGAGTTTAAGCATAAAGACTGGCCAGAATTTAAAGAGTGGGTCTCTGTGGTGTGATTATGCAGCCATGACTTGAAGTTAGAAAAGAAAAAGCAGGCATATTCCCTCCTAAACACACTTATTAGAATTTACATCTGAACTAGGGAGCATGAAGGAACTGATTTAGACATTAACACATTGCTAATCATCAATACATGAGCATGGATTCATTTTACCACGTGATCTAATCATTGCCTTGGACCCTCAAAGACTAGAAGAAAGGAGAGCTAAGTTTGGTGGATGAAGGAGAAAAACAGGAAAGCTCAACACGTGAAGACAAAGTTATTTTATGCTCCTAAATTGTGGTTCTAGAGTATTTTACATGAGAGTACAAATGTTTCCTTACTTCAATACGACGTGGGAGACAAAAAGCAGAAGAACATTTTTTCCTAGAGCTAGGACACATTGCATCATCTCTGTGCACAAGCGTTATGATTGTGCCCACATGTGTCTTACTAGATGTTATGCTTTATCCTTAATTTTTAAAATGGTTGCTGTACTAAACACATCACGATGGTAGCTTTAAAATGTTAATTTTTAATATTATGGTAGCAAGTATTTTAATTTAATGTTATCCTAATAGTAAATCCATTGTGACTGTAAAGCAACATCTTAAAAAATAGGGACCATAGGAGACCTTCTTTGGAATTTCACATACTGTCCTAAATACTTGCAATGATGAGGAATGGTATTCAAGTGGGGATATCAGAAGATAAATATTTCTTTTTTCTTTTCAAAAATGCCATTGGAAGGAAAAATAAAGGAGCTCATTTTCTCATGTGTCTCAGAAGTCTATTCTAAGGACAATAGGGGTGGGAAGACGCGGAGGAGAAGAAGCGGAGAAGAGAAGGAGGAGTAGAAAAAAAGGATGAAAAAGAGATGGAAAAGGAGAAAAAAAAGGAGGAAGAGGAGGAAAAGAAAAAGAATCCAAATATATTGTAGGAAGTGACTTTATTCAAATAAGTACATAACCACCCGCAGATGAATACTCTGCATGCATATTTTGACACATTTATTTAAAATTTTTTAAATTTCCTTTATCACATGTCATAATGAACAGAGAATGAATCTCTTCATAATTTTATCTCATTTGTCTTAAATGAGATATATAAAAATACAGATATATTAAATACCAAAAAAATCTCTGAATACAAAGATGTTCTCTATCAGAACTAATAAAATTTAGTAACTTTTTTCCAAAAAAAGCATGAAATTTTATTGAGCTATCATTTAAGCTCCTCTATGTGTTGCCATTATTACATCAAACTTTGTGGGACTACCTCCTTTATAAACTTTATTCCTGGTGCTTGTTTTTCCCTCTTTATATCATTGCAATACATCTTCCACAATTCTAACCTCAAATTCTAAACTTAAACCATCAAGGAAAGTGGCAAAATGTTTGGGTTTCCTGCAAACGTCTGTGGAAATGACCAAGAAGAGACCCAGGATGCCAGAATGAACCCTCACAAGGTCTGGCTCTGCCTGTGAAGAGCACTGACGCAGTGGGGTGGGAATGCCAGTCTGTTTCTAGCTGTCTTTACTGGAAGGCAAGCCATCTTAGCTGTTCACTGATTCCACTGCTTTTTAGCCACAGCTTTCCCTTTTAATGGACAACCAAGAACCATAGGTTGAAGCGTACTGGGGAGTGTTGGGGAAACATGGCCTCACCTGAAAACCTTGGTGACCTTTCCTAAGAGCTTCTACCTAGGGTCCAGGAGAGGTGCTCAAACTCTGTCTCTGCCACGTGGGAACTCTGTACCTTTGTGAAAGTCACGCAGCTGTCTGCACTGCAGTTTTCAAACTGGAAGGACAGGAAGGAAGAGAGAGAAGCAAAGCTATCTTACATGGTTGCTGGGAGACTTCATGAGAGAAAAATATATAAAGCATTTAGCTCAATCCCCTGTGCTTTAAAATTATGAAATAAATGCTAACTGAATTACTGAACTCATAAGCCAAATACTTCTCAGATCTCCTTTTAAAAAATCAACAGATTAAAAATTAAGTTAAAAAACACATTTTTTTTTTCCATCAAAAGAAGTAGATGAGCAGGTAAATTCTGTCTTCCTCGTAGTTTTGTGGTTCTTTTGAGTTAACCCGAGAGAGAGAAAGAGATTTCCCATGTTTTGGACGGTGCGAGCGTCCAAGAGATAAAGGAGGGTAGGGAGAACCACTTTTAAAAGAATAAGACTCCTTAAAATGTTTCTGAAACAAGTGGGGAAACTGAGGCCAGGGGGAGCTTATCACTCGGCCACGTCAGCAGCAGCGGGTAGAACACCGATCTTCAGGACCTCGCCTCTGCAGGACACCCGCCCCACCCTTCTCACGACCTTGGTGCCCGAGTGCGCTGGCGTGTTGATCCTCCGCTCCCCTCCCAAGCTCCGTTGTCCTCGTCTACCCCGAGGCTCAGCCCAAAGCTCAGTCTCCCCCCGCGCGTCTTTGAACCGCGCCGAGGAGTCCGCTCCGCCGGAACTCCAGGGATGGACTGAAAAAAGCACTCGGAGGAAATGGAACGGGACCAAGTTGGAGGGTCAGTGCGGGAAGCAGCGCCACGATGGGGGTGAAATGCTTTCTGGGTTTCTGAGGCAGTTCACAGAGGTTCCAAAAGGGCCATCCCCCAAATCTGAGCGAGGCATTCGGTACCCTCCTGCCTCATTCAAAAGTTTCAGGACAGGAATCCAAGTTCATGCGGTTTGATTCCCAAGATTTCCCCAAACTGCAAGGAGGACCAGCAAAATAGACTTTTGTTACCGCTCAGATTATCATCATCGTGGTGGTCGTCGTTAAGGTGGAATGAGACATTGAGGGTAAAATAGGTAGTGAAAAATTCACTTGCAGACATTGGGTCCCACTCCTCAGTCTCCGGGCTGGTCTTCCTCCCTCTTCTCTACTCTTCACCCAAGCGCTAAAATTTTGCAATTTGAGAAAAAAGAAAATAGGAAAAAGACAGGAGAAAAAAGAGAACGAGGCTTTTCAGGTCCTTTAAAAAATATATGGAGTGGCTTAAATAATTTCAGATTTATTTTCTAAACTGCTTCAAACATAAAATCTATAACTCCAGCCAAAAAAAAAAAAAAAGGAATGTAACAGCCGGGATCCGGGAGAAAGATCCAGCACCATCCTTGAGCAGAGCTCCCACGCGGCTGCGGGCTGGGGGCCACCGGTCGCCGACCCAGCCGCGCCCCAGAACTTGCCAGGCCTTGGGAACTCTGAGCTTGCGACACCGACTCCAGGGCCGCAGGTCACCAATTCTCTCGAACTCCAGATTTATTTTTATTTTTTTGCAAATTTTCCAAATAAATTGTTTGGGAAAGGTGGTCGGTCCGATTCTCAGAGGAGCGGCCCGAAGACGCCCGGGAATTGGGTAGGAGGGTATCACCCGGCCTTTGAGTCTTTACACCCCCACAAGCAGCCGGCGTGGAGTGTTGGGGGGGAGGGGAGGGGAGGAGGGAGATAGTGGTCACTCGTTGGCCAAGTTCTCAGAGGTTCTAGGGGCCAACTCTTTAAGTTCAGACTTTTCGAAATCTTACTGGGAAAAGGTCCTGAACATGAACAATTTGAGAAGAAGGAGACCTCTTTAATAGTAACGCCAGGTTGCGGAATATTGTCAACTGGGAAACCGGCCCTGTCGCCGCTACCCTGGTGGAGACGTGCCAGAACTGGAATAGTGGCCTGGGGTGCCAGGGCCTGCCAAGCGCCAAAAGCTCGCTATTTTGACTCTCCAAGACAAATGTGGGGCTCCTCCTCATCGGCACCCACTTTTAAGTTGCCTGAGGAAGGCTGCTGTGAGCGCCACCAACAAAGGTGAAATTGGGACGCTCGGACCTGAGAGGGGTCCCTGGGGGCCCGATGGGCTCAGGGTTGCCCTTGGTAAGTCCTAGCTTTCAGGGAGAAGAAAAGTACTCATTTTGCCTTTGATGGTAGGGCAAAAGGGGTGCTACGTGGTCAAAGGTAAGGATTCAGGCTTCCAAGGACCCCAAACAGGTAGGACTCCGGTTTGGAAACTGCTCGAACCTAGGCATGGATTCTCCACCTCTGGACCCAGGTGTGCAGTCGCCCCAAGTGGTGCCAAGAATGATTTGTGCCACTTCATGGGGACACAGAGTTTAAGCAAGAAGGGCAGGAACGTGAGTTGATCCTTGGTTGGGCTCTACAAGTTTTTTTGTTTTGTTTTGTTTTTTATTCCTAAATTGATGGGGTTTCCTACTCCTAGGTTACAGGGAGCTGCTTCTGCGGTGGAGGGGAGGTTAAGGAAAATGCCTACCATCGGATGCCCTGTTGCTATGCGGGTCACGTCTGGGCGTTTTAAAATTGAAAATTGTTTTGTTTCCTGGTTACTTTACTGATGAGAGCATTTTTAAAACCATTACAACTCGCTTTTATCTATTAATATCTATTATTTTATTATTGCTTTTTTGATTGTAACTTCTATTTTATATTTGGGACTTAAAACGCTCATACTTCACTTAAGCAGTTCTCAATCCTTCCTCTTTGGTCTGCAGCGAAATACAGCTCTGTGAAACCTTCGGTCCCCATGGGTTCATTTCCAGCGCTCATTCCGCGCCCTGCTGGGGTACAGTACCCCCCCACCCCACTCCCCCGCAATGCAATCTGACAGCCTTGCTCGGAAGGTAGACACAGCCGCACCCTGTGGCTTGCTTCCGACTCTGGACGGTCCCATTCACAGGGACCAGTTCACTGGGAACCCAACGTCTCTTGCCCGAGAAAGGAGGGTGTGGAAGCTCCCTCTCTCGGCAGAGCCGAGCCCCCCTGGCCCAGAGTCCACTCGGAAACAGGGCCACAGCCCTGTGAAGGGGGTAGGGGGGCGAGGCCTTCCTCCTTTCGCAGCCTTCTGGCCTCGGCACCTTACTTCCAGCACATTTCCGAACGCGCAAAGCGGAGAGGAGGGAATCCCGCGAAATAACACAGTCCTCCTCCCTCGGCCAGCGCCCAGTTCTGCTCTTCCTTCTGCCACGGTCCAAACTTTATTCTGCCACCAGAGGAGACATTCCCCCTGCCCCCGCTGTCCTTCTCAGACGTGGCCGTCCCCTGACACAGGCCCCAGTCGCGCGTCCTGCGGTACGTGCCCGCGCACCCCGACTACTGCTCTCCAGGCGCAGATCCTCAGTCCCGGGCGATGTGAAACCAAGCCCAAGCCGGTGGTGCTCCCGGTGTGGGAAGAGGAAATGCCTCTGGTTCCCCGTATTCACCCCGCAGCCCTTAACCACAGATCGGGGCACCTCCTAAACAGCCTGGCACAAAGGGAAGAGGGCAGGCGACGTGCTGAAGGAGACCTCTGGGGAGGAGGGTCACCTCCACGTTCCTGTTCCGAGCAGCTCCTAATCTGAGCTTCGCCCCACGGCCCTCGGGGTGGGGGGGTGGGGATTAGTGCCTGCGGGGAAGGGAGACTAGGAAATGCCCTGAGGGCGGGACCCAGGAGCCAGGGCCCGGCCCGCACGTTTGGTTCACATGGTTTCCTCAGTCACTGTCAGACGGCGGAGCTCTGTGCTCCGGCCGGCGGGTCGTGGGATTTTCTTAGGGCCTCGACAGCTTCCGCGTTCCGCTGAGGTGTGCGAGGGGGGAAGAATAAAATGCAGAATTATATTTATTCCTAAAAACGAGCATTTGGTGTAAATTACCATGGTCCATGTTTTGCTTTTGACTCACACGATGCTGGGACGATCTTTCCCAAAACTTCTGCACTACTTTAGCTAACTGATTAAATAAACGGAGGTTAGACAAAAACAGGGCATTTTATTCTCCTGGCCTTTCTCTTTACTTCTAATATGTGAAAAGGCTCTTTTTGTGTTATCGTAACTAGTATTTTGGTGGTGTTTGTCTCCTATTTGCCTGAGGAGTGTGAACTCAAAGGCATCTGGACTGTTCAACACATCATTTGTTCTCTTGCTTTCCTCTTGTTAGCCAAACAAGCATCTTCCTGAGTTTTTATTCTTTAAAGCAAAAACAGGTCATGGGAGTACGGATGAACTTTGTTTTCTGAAGCACATTCTGATTCCCTCCCCTGACCAGCTAAATACCCCGGAGCTTTGAAAGCTCTGCTTTCCTTTAGGTCCCGAAGCCAAAGTTCTTGAAGCTCACTTCTCAAACCCTTTGCACAGGCTCTCCCTCCCTGTCCGAAAAGACCTGTAAATAACGACTTGTATTTAAAAAAACAAAACAAAAACCCAAAACCGAAAAACCGGGTTGGTGTTATATTTCAAATACACGGGAAGAGGTAAAGCCCTTGATCAACATCACTTGCTGAAGGTCCTTTCCTCCTTAAACCGGGGACTCGTGTACCTCCTTGTCGCTGAGCTCAGCGGAGATGCCAGGCATCCGCGCACGCTTAAGTTTTCTCCGCTACCGAGCCCCGCGTGCAGACTCGCTCGAGCTGCATATCCCCTGGTGTCCACTAGAGGTCACTGGCCCCTCGCAGCTCGCGGCGCGGCCGGCCGCCCCCCGCTCCTTAAGCTCAAATTAGCCGCGCGTTAATTAACACCCGAGTCCATCAAGGCGCGTTCTTCGGTACAGTACTCCGGCAGGGCTTATATAGACAACCCAAACCCAGCCAAAGCAAACCTCCCCAAACCCAACACTTCCAGCATGTCCAAAATGGGAGACAGGCGCCTGAGTAACCCGGGGCAAGGTATAGTGCCATCACGCTTTAACTTTTGTTCTGTGGGGCTTGCTAAATTGCTGTGAAGATACGTTCTCTGCTAGCGCAAGTTCGGCGGGGCCGGGCTCTGCGCTCCAGCTTTCGGAGGCTAGGCAGCGCGCGTTCTGGCCCCTTTAGCACACTGGTCCCCCGGGCGGATTTTTCCAACTCGGTAGCCACGGGGGAGAGGGGCCCAGGTCTACACCGTCCTAGGCGCACACGTATATAAAAGAATATTTATTTAGAGTTCGGAGTACATAAAAATGCCCAGATGGCTTTGAAATGGTTAGAGCAAAGAAATAGGAACGACGTCGTTTCTCATGCCTATGGATGTGATCTGGGGGAAGGGGTGGGGTGGGTGGTTGAGAAGGACACTAGGAAATCAAATCGACCCTGGTGATTCTGACCCGCGAGGAAGGGGGTGCCTACCAATGGCCAGGGAAGGTCCTTACCTCTTGCTGAGTGTGCGTGGGTTTTTTGTTGGTGGTGGTTTGTTTTGTTTTGCTTTAAAGATACACACAGAGCTTGACGTCTAGCTTTTTTTTTTTTTTTTTTTTTCCTTTCCCAATTAAAGCCCTCAAAATATTTTCCGCTAGGGACTGAGGAGATTGAGTCATGTCTTCAGGGCCTCAACTAAATCCCTAAGAATTGCATGCAACCGAGCCCAGGTTTATTCCAATAGCGCTGTCCAAATGTATGATATTTGTAAACCTCCACGACAAGGTCCTTTGATACGGTGTTCTGGTAGGTGTGGAAGGGTCACCTGAGGAGCTCATAATTCTTTTGGAGAAAAATCTCGGTAATATAAATATGGATTTTGATAGAGGAGTTTACGCGGTCGGAGGTCTTTTGCCTTAGCGTGGGAGTAGAAGGTTTGGGGAGGACTGTGGGTATCCTAGCAGTTTGGAGGACCGACCTTTTTTCTCAGTCATTGGTGCAGACCCCAAAGATCTGGACAGTCAGGTCTTTGGGAGAGCGAGATGCAGTGCATTAGCCACCGTTTATCCAAACTGCTCAGTTACAGGCAAAAAATACCCGATGTGCCCTCATTGTGCATCGGGCTTCTCTTGGGTTGCTGTAATAATGGCCGATTAATAAAGCCACTGGTACGCCCTCAGTGGGAAGGGGCATACTGTCACGCCACGCTGTAGGTACCTCCAAGGTCAGCATCAATAGCATCCAGAAGGTGGGTGCAGGCCCGTTAGTGAGGGCTCCCGGAGGGCCCGCAGCAGGTGAGTAGCCCGCCCTTAATACGGTTCGAGGGGGCGCCCTAAGGAGCCCACTCTAGCCTGGAGCTGCGAGGGACATCCGATGTCCCTTGAGAGGACTCTGGAACCGAGAAACCGCGGCTTTGATTTTTATGTCCGCGAGGTAATGGGGAGTCACCCTTGAAGTCTTCCCTCCGGGACACAGTGCCCACTCCCCCCACACACACACCGCGAGGCGCCGCCCTCCAGCCCCAAATTCGTTCCTCTTCCCCTTGGCCTTTGGCCCGGCGCTGCCAAGCCAACGTTTCAGGCCCGATCCGCCGCCAGAACCCGATCCAGCTCAGCACCCACACAGGTGTCAGCTTGAGCTGACATTATGTAATGGATTTGGCAGCCGGGGCTCTTACCAAACGGAATTAAGGAGGGTGGGGTTTTCTCTTTTCTTTTCCTTTTTCTTTTGACTACATCTGGTGTCAGGTGGACTTGATCCGTGGCAGCAGGTGTTTTTTGCAGGAAAAGACCAAGCGGAATGGCGGCCCTGGTCAAAGCACTCCCAGAGAAGGGCCCGAGGCAGGCCTGGGGGCTCTGTGCCCAGCCTCCAGCTCCCCTTCCAGAGCGGCTCACCTGAGGTGGTCCTCCGCAGCCTCCGCGGGTGCTGGCTGAAGTCCCGGCGAGAGGGGCGTGCGGGAGGTTGCCTCTGCTCGCTCTGTTTTCTGGTCAAGCCCCTCTGGTAAAAACTGTGGGCTTCCAACCTATAACTATTTGCCTTTTATTAGCTTACAGATCCCCCTGCGAGTGTGGCTGAGTGTAACACAGGACGGAATATCAGGGGATTCTAAGTAAAATACCCTCGCAGGTGACAGGGAGCCCCGCCTTCATGTCGGTAGTTTCACCTGAAAGCCAGCTCGGCGGGAGCAGGTCTCTAAATACCAAAGCCAGCCAGTTCAGGATTCTTGATAAGGACTCCTGCTCAGTAGAATTTTGAAAACATTCTACCAATTTTGGTACGCTGTAGAAGGGGATTGCATATAATGAATGACAGACTCCATTTTGCTAGACAGAAACGAAAGAAAATTTAGGAAAGGTGGCATCTCCCTTTCCAAACCTTCAGTTTACTTGTGGAGCTCAAATAGTTGTCTTCATTGAATTTAACGCCAAGGACTGGTTTGAACTATAAAAAACCTTCAGGAGGGTTTGCCCCTTAAAGGGCCAAATGCTAGATTTGGGGTATTGGGCTTCACCCGGAATGATAAAATAGCAAATAATGTTTAAGTGACCAGCTCCAAGGTTAAATCTGAATCTCCGTGTTCAGTACCAAAAGGACTAATTCATATCATTAAAGATGATGTGAAGGTTAAAAGCAAAGGCTGGAAGAGTTGACAGTAACTGTGAAGACAGTGGCCAGGCGCTGGGTGTCCAAATGGTTATTTACAGGAGTTTTGGGCAAATATCCCAACTCCTTAATTTGGACTCATGAATTCAACTGAGAACTCACAAAGACCTGCGTTCCAAGCACACAAATAAAAATCTTTCTCTCTCTCTAGAGTACCTCTCATATACAGAGGTCAAGCTGCCAGGTAAAGCTGGCCAACCCTTTACAGCAATATTTACCAGACCCTGGGGGTCCCATGGCCTCTGTGTTACTTGTAGCATAACCTCAGCAATGACTACCTATAAATGAGATTTTTTTTTTTTAAATCTAGTGAAAATAAGCAGGGAGAAGAGTAATATCTGTAGGGAAATTTTTAGAACAAAGTTTAACCTGGCTCCATTAAACATGCCATGGTCAAAAATATTTAGTAGTGAATTCTTGCTGTCCTTGGTGCTACAGAAGCCACTGATTGTTACCACAAGAGCTGTTAGCAAAAAGAATCAGGAAACAGCACCCCCACCCCCACTCTTTTTTTGAAAGGCACAGGAGTTTCTTCACGAGTTCTCTTTGCTGGATCTCATCTGCAAGCTGAAGATCCTGTAGTGATCTGGGAAGGGACCAGCCCTGACACGCAGCCGTCTGTTCCTGGGAGGAACTTGGAGATACAACTATGATCTCATGCCAAAAGGACAAAATGATTTTGCCCAGAATCAGGTTGTGTTTTCAAGTTACCTTTCGGGTCTAACCACATGGTAGTTAGAAAACTGATAAACATACAGTGTGGTCTCGAGTGAACCAGTTTCCTTTTGGGGTTTTCCTTGAGTCCTCTTAAAGGGTCCCAAACCTTTGAAAGAGGCAGGCCTACATCGTTGGGCCATTGGTGGCTATTGGGTGTTGAATTCAGGCACTGGGGGCATTTTGCTAGTAAGTAAGATGAAATCTTCAAGGTCGTCAGAAAAGATTTAGTAGGGAAAAAAGAAAAGTAATTTATAAAGTTGACTACTTAAAATATAAAGAAGAAAACTTTTACACAATGTTAAGCCTTATTTAAGCATAACCAAAATTTCCTCTGTCATCTTCTACCTAACAGATAATCCATTACTTTCTTTTACATTAATTGTTCCGTATCTCAGAGCTGTACTTTGTTGAACCCGCTCCCCCCTCCTCCAGAGACCCTAATCCTGAGGCCTCAGGATTAGAAGCAAACAGTGGCTAATAATTTCAAAGAAAGAAGCAAATTCCCTAAAATTGTCTTCAACAAGCAGAGCACTTTAATTATTAAGCAATTGTTAAATAATGCAAAAATGATTTCTTTCTCCATCATACCATTGTACTACAGCCTGAACATTGCCCTTATACAAATACCCACTTCTAAATGCACGGCTGATCCACGGAGAGTGTACTCTCATCCTCAGAAACCAAGCTCCAAACCGCGCCGGTGCGCGACAGCTGGGGTGCTGATGTATGCGGTGTGCGCTGGCAGCATAGCGACCCACTTGTGCAGGCTGGGCTGGGGTCTGAGTACTTCCTACTTCCTCTCCTATCACCGCTCTGCAAAAGAATTTTTAAAACTCAGACTGCACACCGGCTCCTTTTGCTGAGGGGAAATATTTTCATTTGCCTACAAAGAACAGTTTTTCAAGAGCCACTTCGTTTGCTCCATTTTCTTTCAAAACTATGGTGGGAACAAACTAGCAACATTTTATCATCCTTATTCTGGAACAAGATTTGGCAGGTAAATGGGTTCTAAAACACGCCAAATGTCGAGCAGTTTAACATTCAGAGATTTTTGTATGCTGCAGATAGATCTATAGCAATAATAATCCCTTAACTAACTATACAAATGCATTGTTCACCCAACCATCCAGTGGTCTCACTGCAGTGGGAGAAGGAGGGTGGTTACCGTGACATCATTGCTATTATTTAAATTAAACTGCTATGGTAGAATATAATTGTTAATAAAAGCCTTCTTTTCCCCGCCCCTCAAGGTTTCCCCTCCCCCTCTGGCATTTTATGACGTGCCATCCACGATAAATACAAGCAGAATTATGTCGATCCTGGTAGCCTGTTCTGTAACTGTAATGTCGCGTCTACAGGTCAGCAAAGAAATGTGGAGGATAATTACCTTCTTTAAAGAATACTTTGAGAAAACACACTTTTTTATTAGTTTAGGGTGCTGGTGTTCAAACTTTTCTCTTTATAAATGTGTATGTGTATATACAGAGAATTCTATAAACGCTTGTGCACACCCTCTGTAGTATTCCTGTGTTTGTACATTAAATGCTGCCATGTAATCATTCCATTGGGCGGGCTTAATGCATTTAACAGAACTAACGGGTCGTCTGTGCGGAAAAGCATGCTCCTATTTTTTAATCCCGTCACGTAATAAAACGGTTTTGTACCAGTCTGAGACTTCCACCTTTACCCATTATAGATGCTCTTGTCCCAGAAAACCCTTTCAACAACTTTTGGTTCCTGACTATTGCTAAAACATCCCCCTTCTTTCTATGCAATTTTCCTTTATTTTTAAAGCCTATTTTCGTGTTTAATAATAATAACAGACAATCCTTGCAGTATAAGAAACTCGGTTGAAATGATCCAGTGAGCTCCCGCTTTGGTCCTTGCTGCTGAATCTCAAATACTGGATATGATCCTACTTGGTCGTGGGCTCCAAGCTGCAGGAGACCGAAGCTACTTTTTCGTGCCGGATTTCACCTTCTTTCTAGCCTGGAGTGTGTGCGCGCGCTACACACACACACACACACACACACACACACACAAAACCCTCCCCGTAAAACAAGCGGAGGGGGTGCCCCAAATGTGAACAGAGACGCGGGACTGAGGCTGAGCCTGGGCGGTGGGGAAGCAGCCCGTGCGAGCGTCGCCCGCACCAGGGGCTCTGGCTAAGGTGGGCGCCGGAGATCTGGGTGAGGACGCGCGGGGACTGTGCGGGCTTCCAGCTCTTGTCTGAGACGCAGGCGAAGATGGCTAGGTGCCCGGCAATGAAATCAAAGTTCCGTGGAGCTTGGAATCCCTAGATAGCCACCCC
The DNA here is from genome assembly GCF_002288905.1 of Enhydra lutris kenyoni. Classification (NCBI taxonomy): domain Eukaryota; kingdom Metazoa; phylum Chordata; class Mammalia; order Carnivora; family Mustelidae; genus Enhydra; species Enhydra lutris. The sequence goes on along the minus strand of NW_019154103.1, from coordinate 13,546,750 downwards.
TGTCCGGGCGGAGGAGAGCCCTCCACAGTCCGAGCTTAAGCGTGGAGCGGCCTCTGGCGCTCAGTCAGCTTGGGTAGAAGCCTGAGAAGGGGGTCCCGCGGCGCTTTTGTACTGCCCCGCCTTGGCCAGCCGCGATCTGACGCACCGGCTCCCCCGGGACGCTGGGGGCGTCGCACGGCAGCTGGGTGGGGAGCAATTTATTCCTCGCCGTCCCATCCCAGCCCATCTTAGGTTACTCCACCCTACCCCTCCCATCCCTCCACCTCCTCCTCCTCTTCCTCCTCCTCCTCTACCTAAGCCTTCACTACCTCTGATTCTCCACCTCCTCTTCGTCCTCCTTCCTATTTCTCTCTCCCCTCTCCTCCCTCCCGCCTCCCTTCCCTCTCCCCCCTCCCTTTCTCTTCTGAATAAGCAAGCTTTTGCTTCTAAAAGTCACAAGTAATCCTCGTGTGTGACAGAGAGAGACACACACACACGAGCCTGCCGAGAGGAGCTGCAGGCAGGAGGGGAATCTGGCACAACGGCTGGGAGAGGAAACTTGACGCTTCTGGGCCACCATTTGCCAGAGCCTCGCTCGAGGTAAGTACTCTGGGGACAGCGGAGTTCGATTCCTGGCAGGGTCCAGCCTTTGCCCGTATCCCAGGCCCGAGAGATGGGTACCATTACCTGGGGCTACTCAAATAATGATGAAAATGGGGGTGGGGTGAGAGCGGGCGGGCTGGGGGTGGGGGCGGCGGGCAGGGTTCCAGCCCGAGGGCGGGGGCCAAGAGGATTCTGTGCGCCTCGGAGGCTGAACCCCGGGTTCTTGCCCTGGGGCACCCTGTGCGTCCTGCCAGGGTTCCAAGCGACTACGAGAGGCTGCCAGCTACCCGATTTCCCTCTCTGTGCTGCGCGTTCCCACAGCTTCCCTCTTTTACACGTTCGCGTGCAAATGAGATCCTGCTCTGTCATGAAGGGGCAATCTGCGCCTCGTTCAAATCTCGGAAAGGGAAAGTTTGGCAAGGCGGGGGCTGCGCAGCTCTGCGGTTCCCTGGAACCTAAATTGGGAACCAGAGATTTGCGCAAGAAATTGATAGTTTTCATTTTTTTTCCTGTTTAAAAAAAATTACTTTTAACGAAAAATTGTATGTATTCAAAAGATTATTGGATTACTATGCCTGATCAGGTGCTGATTACCTACCAATAAGCGTTTTAAACACACGCACATCCTCGCGCGCACACATACAGACACACCAAGGGCTATGTGCGGTCGGGAAGGCCATCATAAGTAACCAACAATTCAGAGTCGCGAGGGCTGTTAAACGTGTAAAGATTGTGTACGTGTCCTCCATGTGTGCAGAGAGCAGAGGGAGGGGGCAGAGGGAGCACGCGTCGGCTCGGCGTTTTCTCTGTGCCTGTGTGTTTCGTGTGTTGTCAGCTGGTTTGGTTTCTAAGCGCTGAATGCTGCCAGGGGCGGGGGCCGGCATCCACCATCCACCTCGGCACCCTAGTGGCGAAACAGGACTCATTTGTTTGGTGCAGAGCGGTGACGACCTAGAAGAGACTAAAGTGTGGTTAGGTCGGCCCCCTGCCATCCATTACACCTGCGGCAGATGGCTCAAGTGGTAGAATGGTTTTGTTTGCGGGGATGAAGGAGGGAGGAGGGGGAGGCTAGAGCCTCGCCCCATTTTAAGGAAGTACCATAAAGAACCAAAGACATGAAAGAAGCCATATTCGTACCATCAAAAGCAATAATGTTACCGCGGTCCATGAGTGAACCTGGGACATGTTACTGACCTTGGCGCCTGACCCCAACTGATGACATGGCAGAATTTTAGGACCAATATATTTTCAGATGAATTTTTGATGAAGCACCTCCTTCTTCTCTCACACACACACACACACACACACACAAACACAACACCTGTCTCCCACCAGATGCACACAGGTGAACTTGGAGCTCTTGGCTCCCTGGAGCCAAACGTCATTGAGCCCCTGCAGATTTCACCGTAGTTGAAAGGGAGGCCACTCCAGAGGCAGGGAGCCTCTCCTTTCTCCCCAAACGATTTTTGCAATCAGCCTGCCAGCTACAACACATAAGCCTCCCCTCCCCAGATAACCAACTAGCTGGGATTTAGCTGGATTTCTAATGTATCCATCTCTTTTTCACATACAGTGATGTGCCTTTCTGAGCAATGTTCTCATCCGTGCATCCCTTTCTTCCTTCATGCTCTCAACAAGCAGGAAAGGAAGTACACACACACACACACACACACACACACACATCCTCCCTAGGCGAGCCCTGAGGAGGGCAGGTGTGACAAAGGAACATAGATACAGTCTAATGATAGCTTAGCCTGTCTTCATTCCTTAATTTTCTAGCTAAGAAACAGGAGTTAAAAGAGAAATATAAGGAAGACCTAAATAGAATGAAAAGCCTCATCTCCACCTTTAGTTCACACACACATCACTGTAACAACCATGGATATATATATATATAGAGAGAGAGATAGAATATAGAATTTATATTTATATGAAATATATATTGTATATAATATAATAGTATGTAGGTATTCATGTTGTGGAATAAGAAACAATTTCACTGGCCTAATTTTCTGTTCTCAATATAATTAGGGTTTAATATGCTAATGCTTTGATTGTGATTAGGTATACAGAGAATTTCCACCATTTTGACACTTAAGTCCTATTTTTCTATTTTCCTTAGTGATAAGCCAATAATTTTTAGATTCAATAAAACTGAAGAATATCAAGCAACAATGAGAACTCATTCTAGCTAAGATTTTCAAGTCACAAATAAAGTTGCATTCTAGAAACCTAATTCTTCCCAAGAAAGGGAAAAACATTTCAACCCCTACATTTTCCAAGATGCGTTCAATACGCAGAGCCACCTCTGAAGTGGATTTGGTTGATGGGTGTTTGTCATGTGCCCAGTGTAATTTAATTTTTCTGTGATCATTTTCTTTTCCTATGAAGGTTTCCATTTTAGGAGAAGAAAGTTGAGTTTGATATGTGCAGTGGGGTGCAGAATTCATTGAGAGAAATGCCATTAGGATATAGTTCTATTTTATTCATTATTAATAATACAGGTTTGTTCATACGCTATACAAACTGCTAAGGGCCTGCTCTGGGATGTGAATTCATATGTTTTCAGAACACATTCAGATACATTTGCAGGATAAAAAAGAAGAAGAAAATATTGCAAACAGTTGAGAAGTGGCCTTCTTGAGCATTTTAGAGAGTTTTTCAAATAAAAAAGAGGAAGAGATTGAATCTAAAACTCTTCACATTAGAGGCACTAAGAGATTCCAATCTTATTTAAATAAATCAGAATTAGTAAAACTGCAATGGTAGAGAATGCAGACAAAAATCTAGCCCTAACAAGACTTCTTTCCCCCTTTTCCTCAAAACACTTTATTATTTTAAAAATTTTAACTTTATTCAACTTCATTTATTTATTTATTTTTAAAGTAGGCTCCACACCCAATATGGGGCTTGAACTTAGGATCCTGAGATCAAGAGTCACAGGTGCTACAACTGAGCCAGCCAGGCACCCCTCAAAACACTTTAGAAACCCTAGTTTCCACGAGTATCTAAAGCTAAGTAAAATAATTTTCAGGATGAACTCGAACTTTCTATAGAAGTTTTTTTTTTAATTCTGCAATTTTAATGAGCGATATTTTAAATAGAAAATTTCTAGGATGCATATTAGTTCAAATACCCCAGTCTCTCTAGGAAAAGAAATATATATTTTAATACTTAGGTGAGTTAACACCCGAATCACACTAAATCATGTTTCTTAGGCCCAGGTGAGACTCAGAACCCAAGGCAGGAAACGGGAGGTATCTAAGAGAGAAGTGGCTAAGATCCCTCTTTCCTCCACCCTTTGCTGGGACCACCTCCTTTTCATAAGAAAAGACCATTTGCTTGAACAGAAAACACTAAGAGAAAGTAAATCTGCAATACGTGAATTGGTTTCTTCCCATCCTCATACTTACTAGGTTTTCCTCAGTCCCCGCCATCCCTTGGCATCCTCTCCCACCCTTCCCCACCAAAGCCAACAATCGAAGCATTTACATTTATTTATATGTAGCAAGATCTATAAATACCCTTAGGTCTCGAAAATATCTCCACCACCCCAAATTTGCTTTTACTTCCGGCGTAATTAAGAAGATCGTAATTCTTAAAGAAAAACCACCCAATCTCAATCCCCGGGAGCGGTGAGGGTGCTCTCAAGGTGCAAGAGGCTGGCGAGGAGGAAGGCTCGGCGGGTCTGCGTTCCGGGAGCCAGCCACTGACTGTGAGTCTGTGTCCTTGACTCGCACATTTCCCCTCTTAAGGGAGGAAAATGAACTCTCCTAGGTTCCTAATTTGCAAAGATACCATCTTTAGTCAGCGCTGAAATAGGGGTGGTGGAGAAGAGGCCTGGGTCATGAACCCGAAGAGGTCAGGGCTCCAGCCTCTGCCTGAGTCTCTCATAAAACCAGGAGACCGTAGTCAACTGCACTGCGGGTCCCTTCGGTATCCAGAAGAAAGAACCTCAGGGGGGTGGAGCCTGTGTGCCCGCATGAGTGTTCAGTCCCATCCTACAATCCCCTTGAGTCTCTAGAAGCTCAGGCTTTGCCTTCCCGGAGGCAGGCGAGGCCTAGAGGGGCAGGCCGAGCCTTGGGTGCAGATTCTTGTGGCCTCCCAAATCCAACGCTGCCGGGCACCCCCAGCCCAGGGCCGCCCCGACGGCCCCGATGTCGTGCCCACGCGGCCAGTAGGTGTCGCTATTCCCCTGCTGGCCGGAGCCAGGAGCCCCGCGCTGGCCCCCAGCGCCACTCAGCCTTCCGCGCCAGGCAGGTTCACAGACCCACCAGAGCTCCCGAGAGAGGGCCGCTACCCATCTGGGACTGTCCCCTCTCTCACCTGGCCATGGCCGTAGCGACAATGACCGGCCTACGGGAGCGCCTTGGGGGAGAGAAGGAAGAGAGGGGTCTGTTGGGGCGAACGCGGGGCCCCGACGGAAGCTGCTCAAAGCCACAAACTCTCCCTCCTTTCTCTTCTCTTCACGTGCCGTGGGCAGCGACCGGGCACAGGGAGTATCCTGGTAAAATCCCCAGCTGGGGGATTCAACCGGGGCTCCAACCCCGGCTCCACGGTGGCTTTAAAAATGAGGTTGAAATCCCAGCTTCGAGGGAGCTAGCCACACAAAGAGTGGATTGGTTTCAACTTCTTGCCTCCAAACAATTAGGAAAAGAAGGAAACCTGGGCCTGGCCACTTGCGTGAGCTACATACCATCTTGTGCACACGTCTGCACGCAGAAATGCCGGGTAATCGCGACCGCCCCTCTCCTCTGGCTCAGGAAGGAGTCAGTATTTGGATGTGGTTGGCTTCTCCCAAAGCATTGCTTGCCAAATATCATCGCCTTTCGGAAACCTAGCAGTTAGCACGTCTTTGGAATCTGTATTGAAATTCTAGGTATTGAGAATTCTGCGCCCTTCTCTGGCGTCCTGCGGCTCCCTGCCTCCCGCCTCGGTGTGCCGCGTAAGAGATTATTAATCAGAAGCGTTCTTTTTGTGTGTGTCTCAAAAGGAGGAGGTTTGGCTTATGAATACCGAGAGGGATATTTACAATGGGTGCATCCAGTAGGTAACTGGAGATTTTATTATAATTCTGATTGTTTTATACAGGGAAATCACTGTTCTGATTTGAAGATAGGGAGGGGGGACCGCACTGAAAACGCTAAATTCAGAACTTCGAGTTACTGAGTTAGGATGCAAAATGGAACTGGCTTTGTATTTAAACTAACGTTTAAAAGCCAAAATCTTCATTTAAAACTTGGGGATATTTTGCAGTAAAAAATTTTTAAACCCCACATTTGATCTATATATTTTGGTAAACACGATCAGTTGGTGAAGAAGAAAAATGTATCAATCAAATATCAAAGAGAATGAAATAATAATTCTTACTTAAAGTCCAAAATATTTCGAAACACGTCTTGTTCCTGACTCTGGGCCTTGGTCTCACTGTTTTGGGGGACATGGCTGGGGAAATGCCTGAGTATTCAAGGCAAGCCTTTATTTTTACCTTGAGGTGGCCAATATCATCTTTAAATGTCATGCCTTTTGTTATGTTTCACAAAATTGGCGGCTTTATGTTAAATCCTATATCTGTTATACAATTTTAAATAATTATTTATGATTGAGACAGCAAATTAATCATTCATTGATGTGGGAGGGGGGAGAAACACGTGTCTAATTGGAGGTTGTGAAGTTCAGTGAGGTGATATTTTTAGCTTGGAAAGTCCAAAATCAGATATTTGGGTATCTCTTCCCCTCCCCTCTTTTCCCCACTGCCTCCCTATTTTACCCCTTTTCACCCAAACCTTTGGGCTCCCCTCTCTGCCCTCTCCCCATTTCCTCAGTCTCTGTCTTCCTTTCCCTTGTGGCGCCACCCCCCACACACACCGCAGTGCCTTTCCTCTTTCCTTTCCCATCTCTTCTCCGCCCCCCCCCATTCTGCTCCCCTTCCTCTGTGCGTGTGTGTATCTCTCTCTCGTTTTCCACCTCTCCCCCCCATTTATTGTCTGATCCTATCAGTCAAGTTAATATAAAAGTAGCAAGTGGGAGGCCAGAACCTCTCTCCCGCGCACCCAGGACACTTTGGGGAGGTGTCGGTCACTGCCAGGTTACCGGCTGGAGTGGTGGCCCTTGATGCAGGGCACGCATCTTGTTGAGGAGTTGGGGTCTGCCTGGGGTTGCGGGGCTTATTCAAATGCCGCCCGCTGCTGCTGTGATTCGCAGGGACTCGGCCTCCATATGGTAATGCGGGGCGGAGTGGGGGGAGGCGCAGAGGGTAGAGGAGGGGAGGATGGGGGTGAGGGCGGGGTGGGAGGGGGCTCCGGCACCGCGCGCTCGGCTGCCGGGCTGGGACAGAGCACCCGGACCCGCGGCGGCGGCGGCAGCGGCGCTACCCACCCTCCGCCACAACACCCACTGAACAAGCGAGCCACCGAGCCACCGGCCCCAGGGGTAAGCCACAGCGCGCACACGGCAGTGACGGTGATGGTTGAGATGCTTCAGGTTACTACCATGAGCCAATAAGGGAGATTAGAAACAGAAAAGGAGATTACTGAGAGATCAGAGATAAGAGGTGTACCTCTCTGTGTCCCTTGTCACACAGCGCGCGCGCGCACGCACACACACGTCTGTACACACATGCATGCACAGACATCCGTACATGCACACATTCCTTGCTAGTACCATCTAAATATATGCACCGCCACTCTACGCCCTGAATGGTGGCGGGTGTGTTTGTCCTGATCCCTGCATAAAGGCAGGCAGGTATGTTCGAGAGTCTAGGCAGGAACAAACCGCCACGCACGATTGAATTGCAGCCAAACTCGAAGAGACATTTAACCTGCCGAATTGTTTCGCTCAGCCAGGTGCCCCCCAGAAACCGGCAATTCTGCAGCCAGTTGTGAAATCCTGCATAAAATGTGCTGAAAATGTACTTTAGGAAAGGTAATCTTGCTATGTATGGCAAGGTAAGGGCAAACGTAAAGGATGAGTGTGTTTCCGTTTTTTAATGTTTTACGTGTAGCCATCTGACCACTTTTTATTGGGTGACATATCATATGAGCACTTTGGTGTAGGCTTGGGAAAACTACAGCCAGAGGTAGGGCTGGAAATGCCATAAGAATTAAGGGTGCTAAAAATGGATGCTGGATAGTCCAGCATGAAAGATGGCATACAGCTGTAGGTTTAAAATGGGAGAAAATACATGTGAATATTTATACATGAAAGGCATTGGGGAGGGGTGAAGCTTGCCCTGAGTATCTGTGCAGGTAAGTCATTCATAAGAAAACTAATTACCTGTGCATGTACTTGGACTTGTTTAATTGAATAAGCTGCATGTGTGCATACTTGCTGTTCTTTGTGGCTATGCAATTATGGAATCAGTCTTTTAAAAATGATAGCTTTGGGGGAATTTTAAAAGTGGACTTCATACATATATATTTTCCAAAAGCCATTGTGTTGAATAGATGTATTGCCAAAGGGAAATCTGACCCTATAAACAAGATTACCATAGCTTGATATCTAACTCAAGGCCTATACAGTTTAGGGTAAATCAACTGGCTTAATATAGTCAACTGTTTTGTTTATTTGTTTTCATTTCAAAGTCAGGAATTAAGGATGCTTTTCAATCGAGAAAATGTGCCTGTTTCCAGTCACATAAGGTAAAAATGAAACTCAGTAAATTTTGAGTGCAGCAGATAAGGTAAAACATAGAACATGGTTGAAAATGTCTTCCTTGCAGAAGGCTCTCCGTTGCTCTGTCTACACATTTTAAAATAGATTTTTTTTTTTTTGCGATAAGAAATGCTATAAGGCAATAGGTAACAAATGCCGCAACTCTCAGTTAATCAGCACAAAAATTCTTTAGAAATCTTTGGAGTCACTTCCCTTTATACATACATTATCTCAAATGCGCTGGCCCGAACTGTGTTTTTGTTAATATGAAGTTAATTAGATAATCAAACTTTGAGCCTTGAGCGATGGACATTACAGCTAACCAAGGGGGTATGTCAGGAAAAAAAAAAAAGTGTCTTCTCTTTTATGATCAAACCAAGAGGTTATACAGCTGGCATTACATACATGACAGATGTGCATATTTGGAGCCTTAAATACACAGAAGCAGGGAAGCAACTGTGCATATTATCTAGCAAGAGACCGCAACAGACACTTGCCAAAAAATACAGACAGAAAGGGACAAGAGAGACAGACATAACAAGATAGCAAAAAAGGAAGGAGGAAATCAATAAAACGATACAACCTGAACTTTTCGCGATTTAAAAAATGCAAATATATCTTTACATATGCATCAGTATTAAAAATAATACACGCTGGAACCAACAGGAGCGGGAGGAGGAGGAGGAGGAGGAGAGGTGGAGGAGGAGGAAAGGAGGAGGAGGAGGAGGAGGAGGAGGAGGAAAGAATGGAGGCGCCGCGGAGCCCTGATTATGCATGGGCTGGAGCTGCCTCCTCTAACCTGTTCTTCTCCGAGCCAGGCAGCCGGCGGTCCTCAGCCGCCCACAGAACAGGAGCCGAAACAACCGTTCCCGAAGGCTACAGCGTTTATTTTTCTCTTTTGGGGGTTTTGGCGGTTGTTTCAGGGGCTCGCCAACTGGCCCCTTTAATTAAAAGCTTCAATAAAAGGCGATCGCGCCAGGAATGCACCGGCTCCTCTCCGCGCAGGATTTGCATATTTTTTTAATGCCCTAATTTCCTTGATGTATGTAAATGTAGCCGGACGTAGAGGGAGACAGGGAGCTGACGTCAATGGACGTGACCTCGCAGCTAAACCTTGAACGTGAAGCCGGGATGGGGGAAAACACGGAGCGGCAGCCCGCGGAGTCCGCTAGCGCGGGCGGCGGCAGCGGCCAAAACCAGGCCGAAGAGGCCAGGGGGCCCCGTACCGACCCGGCGGAGGACAAGCCGCCGTCTTCTTTCGCCACCGCCTGGCTTTCAGCCTCGCCAGCCTTCCGGCCGTACACACAAGCTCTTGGTCCTGCGCCTCCGGCGCCAAAAATACAAGTTCTTTTGCTTCCCCCAGAAAAACAAAACACTCAAAAACAACAAACCAAAATCAACAGAGACCAGACCAAATCAGATCCCCCAATGTTTTAGACCAGGGCTCCGGTAGCTATCAGAGAGACGACTCTGACAATGGAACATGATTTGTTTGTTTGTTTGGCTTCTCTCTACAAGAAGAGGGGGAGACCGCAGACAACACCAAATCATTTCTAAAACACGATAAGCTACACGTGTTTCCAGTAGGGAGATGTAAATCGCCCAGCCGACTGGTGGGAGCTTCTCGGTTTGGTACCTGTTCACCTGTGCACTCATTAAGCCCGTCGGCTTCATAAACTGCCATGCTATTAACCTGTGTTATAATGTGACGAGGTGTCTCGTGCGTGTGTGTGTGGGTGTGTGTGTGTGTGATGGAGATGCTGCGAGCGAGATGAGAGCGAGATCGGTGTTTCTCCAAGGCCACCTCTGGGACTTATCTTCAGGGCCACCTAGGCCAGAGCTCCTGGGCTGGAGTTCGAGTTTCACGCATTTGGGAAGGCGGGGTATGTCTATCGGAGAAGGCTGTCTCTGAACAGCCAGGCCCTTCCTCTTACACCGTGTGGGAGGAGGTCTTTTGAGGTGTGAGCCGTTCCTTGATCGCAGCCCAGGGCGCTGCCTTGCGGATTCATTCAGCCTGGTGTGTTTTTATCTCGGAGCTCAGCAGCCTCAGCGAGGAGGTAGCGACTCTTGGCTACGCGGCAGGGAGGCCTTCAGACTATTCCCCACCCCCGCCCCCCACCCAGCCCCGCGCGCCGGCGTGTGCGTGCCTGCGCACCGGGCGGGAGCCGCTGGCACCTCCCAATGCACAGCCGCCCCCGCTTCTGCTCGCCACCCACTCCTAGGTAGCTAAGAAATGATCCTCGACCTCTTCTGGGCCGGGGCCATGCGGAGTCCGGGGCGGAGGGCCGAGCCGCGGGTTGCCAAGGAAGGAGCGCCGGAGGCCGCGGTGTTGGTTGGCTTCCCAGTCCTGCCCTTGGCCGCCAAGGCTGCGGTTTCTTCGTTCCACCTCGCAACCCTAGCTTTGTTTTCCTGACATGCTCGTGGCCACCGGGCCCCACGCCTGCGAGGGGAATGTGTGCGTGTGCGCGGGGGGCGGGCGCGCGCGCGGGCGGGGGCCCTCCCGCCAAGGACACGCATGGCTGTCTGTCCTCCCGCTGCACTTGGCGGGAAAGCTGGGGGCCGCCGGCGGGACTGAGCGCCTGCAGCTCTCATTACCACCTCCCCGCTCCCCCCGGGCCGCATTTACATACGGGCCACTCGCCTGAATTTTTATAGCCCCCGTTCCGCCCCCGGTCGCACGCGCGCAGGCTCGGAACAAGCGCCCGCGCGCGCAGACACCCGCGCCCAGGTTGCGGCCGGCTGGGAGCGCGAGCAGGCCTAGGGGTGCAAGCCGCCCTCGGCGAGACGGATTCTTGCACCCTCCCTCTCGCGCCTACACCCCTGACAGCCTCCCGGCTCGTGTTCCAGGAAGCCCACTTTCCCTCAAGGCCCCCACCCTTCTCTCCCTGCACACTCCCACCCACACCCTCCCACATCTCTCTGCCTTTGCCTGGAACACACGCGCGCGCGCGCGCGCGCACACACATACACACACACACACACACACACACACACTCACACGCTTTTTCTTCCCCCCTCAAATAAAAAACCCTATAGGGAGTCCCTGGTACGTTTTGAATAGCTCTGGAGTTTAAAGAATAAAAATCCTTATAACGTATTGCTTGTCTTTAGCCAAACACATTTGACGGCCACAACAAAAAGAGGAGGAGGAGTAAGGAAGGGGACTTGAACCAAAAGACCTTTCTTTTTTTAAAAAAAGTCTGCAAGTCAAAAGGTCATTCTCCAAGTTTGTAAATAAAATTGCAAAGGGAGTTCTTAAAGGAAAAAAGGAGAGGAGAGGAGGAAGGTAGAAAAGATCCACAAGTTACATAAAATGGTGCACTGGAAAAACAAGACGGGCCTATTCTTTTAAAAAAAAGAAGAAGAAGAAGAACAGGAGAGAGAGAGTCTAAAGAAATCAAGAGAAAAAAAACTGAAGGAAAAAAGAAAAAGAGGAAAGAGAAAAATAAAAGGTAGAAAAGGCAAGAGAAGTTTCCAAAGAAATGTGTTCTTTACATCCTACAATAGGAAAATGTAGCCATTGCCTTCCTTCAGACGAGACATTTCTAATTTGTTCCGTCTGTCAGGAGGGGACTATGAGAGGTTTGGGTGCAAATTCATTATCTCTGGCAACGCAGAACGTAGTGTGGGGACTGAAAAAGACCGTGGCAATGGATGAACAATAGGGCTTCAGTTCATCAGTAACAAAAGCAGTGGGGAAATTGGTTGAGTTTCAGAGCACGTCCTCCTCGGCAGAGGGGGCTGGACTAGACCTTGGACAGCCCCCCCAAAAACTTGCCAAGCCTCGCACACACCACTTCACTCTCCACTCCGAGGCTCAGGGAGCAAGTGCCTGGCGTGGGGGGGAAAAGTTGGCTTTTTTCCTCTTTCGTCTTTTGCGCCCTTCTCTCTCTCTCCCCAGAAGGGAATATCCGTTTAAACTATTTTAGACGCAATCAAGCAAGAATCACCGTGTGGAATTGAGCGGCAGTTTTAAATGTGCTGTGGAGAGGAATGATCTGAAAAAAATTTTTTTCTTTTTTTGAGACGCCGAAAGGAGCCTGTTTGTGTACTGCGGCCGCTCTGTGACTCTGGATCTTGTCTTCTGGCCGGCGCCTCGATTCCTGCCCAGCTGGATTTGGGGGGCAACACCGCCTGGCGCAGGAGGAGAGCAAGTGAGTATCGTGGCGGCCCGCAGGCGGCAACTCGGTCGGCGGCACCGGGCCAGCAGTGACCGCTGCAAACCCCGCGCCCGCGCTCCTCACCTCGTCCCCGAGCCGGTGACCGCAGAGCCCCGCTGCGGGCCGCTCCGAGGGCCAGTCCGGGGCTTTGCTACAGCTAATTGATTGTGAGTCTCGGATGCTAAACCTGTTGATCTCTGGAGTCGTCTGAGCCAGAACTGTTAATTATCCAGCGGTTTGACCCCCAGTTGCAGAGAGATGCCAGGAAAATTTAGCGTTGAAAAGGGGAATTTTGTATGTAGTTTTGTGTTGTTGTTTAGCGGCACTTTTTTCTTATAAACGAAAGGCTAAATACAATTGTATTTTGCGTTCCTGGATTCAAGATTTGCATTTTGAATGATTCTTTTAACCACCTCAAAGTTGCAATCATCTGGCAACGAAGTGAGGATCTGACTGGGTTATGGTGGAAACTTAAGGTACACTAGCTAACTAGATGTAGTGGATTTCCACTTCCCTTTTCTCTAGCCTTTTGGATTCTAGGAGGCGAGAGGCCGCTTTACAGGGTTATCCCAAGTTCAGATTCATCAAGATACAGCCATCGCGGCTAGTTATTGGGACGTGGAACATTTCAGCTTCAGATGCTTCTGGTATCTGAGGGGAGCCGGTCTCTGCAGTTTGCTTGGAGCCCAGACCCCGCTGAGGGAGGCAAGATCTTCCTTCCGTGGCCTGGAATTGTCTGAGGGAACACCGGGAGGTGGGAACCCACGCACTGTATTTGCATTAGTGTCTGCCGCGTTTTCTCTTGCAAACGTACGGGCGCTGCTTGAATGGGGGACTGTCTTGAGGGGTCAGGGCAGCAATGGTATTGATCAGAAGTTAGACCGGAGGCCCTGTCAAGTCACGGCCATGGCCCGGGGCTTTTTTTGGGGCTGTGGCTGCTTTGGGCCCAGAATGGCAGGGTCGGATCCAGTTTCCTCCCTCTCCTGGTGCCCAGCTCTTCCCAGCACCCTCCTTCTCCACCTTGCCACCAGTAATTAGGGCGCTGTCTCGGAAACGGAGCTCCCATAGTCAGCATAATTGAACCAGCACAGTACTTTCATTTTGCAAAACCAGTAGCCCCACCCCACTACTCCAAAATAACAATAAGCATTTAAAAAATCATAAAAGAAAAGCAACCTATTTTTGAGAGAGTAAGACTTTTTGAATATCGAGTCATGGAGGAATGGGGGAAGGGAATTAAAAAATCCACCACTTTACAGCAATCAGGTTTTACATTATTCATTGATTTACTGAAGGAAATAGCCAATCAGGAGCCATAGATATGAATGCACATCTCACCGTGCTGTGGCCTTACAGTAAACTATTTGCATCTTTCTAATGGATTAGATGTTTATCTAGGGATTCCCATTGTTTGAAAGGCCTAGAAATCCAGTTCCTTAAACATTTAGAAAATATGACTTTGTTCCAGTCTTGAAATTCTTACATGGAAGAACTCTCCCTCGTCTTTTGTATGGCAGGTTACAGTGTTCAAATCCCTAATGTTTTTTAAGGGTCCCTCTTCCTTCCAAGCTAAAAATAAAAGAAAAGAAGAAAGAAAAAATTAATTTCCCAAACCCCTCCAGATTCTGCATATTTTGCATTCCTATTATCATGCATGTCTCCATTTAAATGCAAATTAGCATATTTAACCCTATGGGTGCTGAAGCCCAGCATACATTGTACTGGGGCTTTCTGTAATCTCTTGGCATTTTAAAGGATCATGGTAATTGCAATACTTTAAAATGAAGCCAAATCTAAACATGATTATATAGCTATATGTATATATTAAAACTGTGATCATTTGTTTTCTTGACTATTTTTCAGATGAGACTACAAAGAAGCATAAAATGAATAGACAATACAACCAACCAAAGGTAATTTAAAATTTTATATTTGGTCAAATCAAAATGATATACAAAGCCAAAATAGAATATCATTTGCTGGATGGTAGGCCTCCTGTGTATTGCATATGTCCCAGTTCATCCAACAGATACGATTCCAGAAAAATCTAAGTTTCCATATGTGCAGTTTTTTTCCCTGTGTGTAGCCTTTGTATACTATATATCAAGAATAATGCAAACATAACCTGTAAAGGCCTATAAAAATGAATTTCAGGATACAGAAGACATAACAGGACACTTTTATTAGAAAGTAAGCCAGTCAAGTACCTTGCCTGAACTATACAAACTGCTGTAAATTAAATGGCTTTTATGTAGAAAATGGTAGTCTTGACTGTATTAGTGAACTGTGGTTTACTTACATAAGAATCTACAAACTCAGTATTAAAAAGGGATTTAGTGATAGGCCAATTCTTTATACACTCTGCAGTAGTCTGAATAGGACTCAGAGAGGTGTTCTAAATATATATGAGTGGCAAACCTGATTATTTGCATTTATGGAATAGCATAATTCTGATCCAAATATGTGGAAAATCATAACTTTCTACTTCTAACTTAAGCAGAGATTGTTTATTCCCAAGAAAACCAGGATGTTTCAATTCATGTTTCAGCCATCTGGAGACCTATAAAAAGATTAGAAAACAAGCATGACAATCACGTCCTAATCTACGAGCCATTAATGGGAATTTATTAGAGAATGAGCAAGCAAGCCATTTGAATTCAATATATCCTTCAATATGCAGATTTCAGAAAGGGTATTCTGTATCTCAGAGAAATGGCTTTCTGAAAAACAAAAATATCTGAAATAAAAACATGTAGGTGTTAATAGTTGCTCATAACAATGTATGGCAGGCATTGCTAGGAATCAGCCCAATTGTTTCAACTGGCTCACAATCCTAAGTGATAATAAAGTCCTTGAAATGTATATGATAAACCATGCCATGGACCTTGGGAATATTCAAAATAATCAGGTGTTCGGTGTTAAGCCTTGCTGTGTATCTTTTATTTCTCCATACCTTGAAAGGGGATGGAGGGGTAAAGTGTTTAATTGGCTATATGGCTAGTGAACAGACTGCCCATAATCTTTATGTTGGCTATTTTCACTTTGGGGGGCTCTCACAATGAATCTACGGTATATGTGACATGTATGAGGGCCAGTCCTGGAGTCAGGTGATATGACTATGTGGCATTGCTTTAGAAGATACTATTCTACGACAGTATTTTCTGTAGCTTCTAATTGTAGAAGCACTTCAAATGTTCAGTGTCTTGGCTTTCATGATAGTCACTTGGGTTCTAAAAATGCATTTAATTGTTAAATGTGGGAATATAGCCACATTAATTTGCGAATTCACACAAATATGGGGTGACACACATACACAGACATACATGTATCACATCTCTCCACTTTCACCAACCCCCACCCAGATGTATATAAAGCAAAAAAATATTCTAAAAATATCTGGCATTTCTTAGGGTTTTGACTTAAAGAATTGAATTCACCTGATCATATGCTTGCTTTATGTAGTACATGCCAAATCACTAATGATTCTGCTTCTAGGTCTTGGAAAGCAAGGCCAAAATACTCTCAATCTTCCAATGCAGCAAAGCTCATTATGGTTTTACATAATGTCCAAGAGGCATGTGCCTCAGTCATGTGTTCAGTTCTGTCCATTAGTTTATGTTGTGACCTCGTAGTTCAAGAAGGAACAGTAACTCCATGGAAGTGTGTTTCTCTGAATTAGTTTGTAGTCTGCACGTACATTTTATATGTAACCCAATGCAGCCATTTCTGATCACACTTCTTATACCAAGATTGATAAGAAAAGTAGATGAGTCTTTTCTAAATAATCAGAACACAAATGCTCACCCAAAAAAGTGAATAAAAAAATCTAAGGGAAAGTTGGCATCTGTGTTTCTAAGTTGTATCTTTAATTGGTGTGATATTATTGTATGAACTGTAGATTGGGGGCTTTTCTTAGCAATTTTGGTTCTCTTGTCAGTCTTTTTAAATAAGATTTACACATATGTGTTCTGTACATAACTTGGTAAGCGTATTCACACTCATGTCTTATAAGAATAAATTACTGAATTAATGAAAGAGTATATATTAATTCTGAAAGTGTTTTAGTCATTGGGCAAAATAGTCCACCTAAAGAAATGAGAGTATTGTGATAAACTAGTGATGTGTGAAATGAATATGAAGATTTATGCCATTCACGTGTAGCATATATTTTAAAGAATAGCAACACCAAACATGACTCCCAATTTTGGGAAACAATCCATAAAGTTCACCCATGGTGAATATGCATCTTACGTGGACTGCACCTTAGCTATTCTGTGGAGGGACAGCTGGGGATTAGAACTGTACGTATCATAGATGCATTAGACATAGATCACCCATTAACGGAGGAGAAGAAAAGAGCTCTTCAAAGTGACATATTTACACTTTGAAAAGTCCTAAGAAAAGGAATGAGGCTAATTAATAA
The DNA here is from genome assembly GCF_002288905.1 of Enhydra lutris kenyoni. Taxonomy (NCBI): domain Eukaryota; kingdom Metazoa; phylum Chordata; class Mammalia; order Carnivora; family Mustelidae; genus Enhydra; species Enhydra lutris. Next base: position 13,529,932 of record NW_019154103.1, on the reverse strand, counting down.
AATAATATCCCCCTCTAGATAGAAAAAAGGTGGGGGTGGGGAAGGGAAAGGTGGGGTAAAGTTATGCTCTTAACACTCAGGTGTTTGGTCGTTTTCATGAGGTAAGGATACTTTTTTCATAATTTCATAAGGAAGACTAGTACGTTTTGTCCTTTATGAAAACTGATTTTTGAAATGATAAACAAAGGCTCAGCGTTTTTATTACAGCAGAGTTGCGTACAACAGTAGAAACTAATGCTGCATTGTTTACCTGTGCTACCTTCGAAGGCACACACCCCATGCAGAGTCATTTTTTAAGAAATCAGGATGAAGTCGGCCTGCTTAGAGCATTCCGTTTGAACTTACAGAGCAAACCAAATACGCTGCCCTATATCGCCATGGCACATAGATACAAAACATGCCTGAGCCGTGAAGCCATTAAAAACACACCACCAGAGCAAATTGTCAATGTAATCACACATCGACTCACTGCGTAATACAGATCTGATTCCCAGCCCCAGAAAGCAAGGCCCTGCTTTAAGCAATAGCAAAGTGCTCTCCATCTGTCTGCCCATGCAATCTGCCAGAAGAGAAATGCAGGCAAAGACGTTCCCCAGATCTGAAATGCTTTTATCTGTCCTTAGAGAGAGATTTCTTCCAGTCTTTGGATATTAGAGCGATCTACACTAGCACCGAGGAGGTAAAAGGCCGCGGGTTGCTTTTCCTGGAGCGGTCGGTAGTGCTGGCGGAAGAGCTGTTGATTCAGAAAATAGGGCTTGTTGCAAGGCTGCCGCCGCCGCCGCCGCTGCCGCCGCAGCCGCTGCTCTGGCAGGAGGCGTGGGGCAGTTGGCTGATCACTGATGCATATCAATAACCGTGTACTTGAGATTTCTCATGACATCATCATTACCTTGGTCTCCCGCGGTCTCGAACCTTTGACCTTGCCGGGCTGGTCCACATTTTGGCAGTGAAAGCCCCTCCAATGATGGCCCTTTTCTCCTTCTTTCAGACCGGGGGCAGCAGCACGCCAGCAAGACGGCATCTTCTCCTCCCCAGCCTAGAAGCCCTGTGAAATCGAGGATCTTCCCCCTAAAACACACACACACGAGATATGTGCAATCAAGCTGCCACCGCTTGGTAAAAAGCTCACGGTGCCTAACCCAAAAGGATCAGGAGCAGATCCTTGAATCAGCTGTCACCTCTTCTATAGAATGGGATGTTTTTTTTTCCTTCCTCCTTAACCTGCGCTGGAAATTGCCGCTGGCTTTGTACATCTCTATAGAGGGAGGCTAAAGAGTCTTGCGTGAGAATGAAGCAATTTACAATGCAAATAGAGGCCTGTGGAGGGACGGATGCTGCTGCTCACTCGTAACCGCTTGCTGCACCTTAATAGCTGGTTTTATTTTCTGATATTAATAGATGAATTGTTGGCTAACGCTGCCGGAGATTACTTGCTGAAAGGAAAAAAAAAAAGTTCGGAATAAACTTTGAAAGCAACAGATCTCGTTTGGATGTTTTAGCCGCACACACGAACAGAAACCAGGTCATATTTACATGCAAGAAGGAATCTTATGTACGACACGTGTCCTGGAGGACTACTCTTCGGTGCTACCAGAGAGATCGGGATCTGGAGTCTGGCCAGAGGAAGACAGAGGCGTGTGAGGGAAGCGAGTTGTTATCTTTGGTTATCTAGCTGTATGAGTGTATTGGTCTTCATAAAGCTAGATAACCGAAAGTAAAAACTCCTTCAAGATCGCCGGGGAGCATGTGAGAATGAAAGACTACAGCCAAGAGACAGTAAAAACCAGAAAGGTCAGGAATACTTATTGAATCTAACTTTGTTTTTGTTTTTGCTTTTGTTCTTTTTCCTTATGACTAAAGGTGGGATTAGAGGAAATTGAGTGACACACAGATGCCACAATATGAAGGTGCCAGATACTTTGAGAGGGGTTGTTACAGATGCAAAGGAGAATTGTATGGTGCTAATAAGTAAAGATGCATGTGTAGTTTGTCCTGCTTTAAGACAAAAGTTTATATGAGGGTGGTTGTTTTATGTTTGTTTGTTTGTTTTTTTTCCTTAGAAAGCTGTTGTAGAGATGTCTGGTGTCTAGTTTAAAAATGATTTCATAATACATAGATGTAGGCTATTTCCTTCTGAGGTTCCCCACCCCTGAAAAATTTGAAGATTATGCTTGAGGACTGTATGTATTGGGGTTGTATATCAAATTATATTAAATTAGACTTTCAGAAAAGTTTATAATGGAAGGTTAATAATTTGTATCTCTGAGGACATACAGCTAGCAGAGTAAATGCAAAAAAAAAAAAAAAAAAGCAAAGGCTGATTTTTATTCTTCTATTCAAAATACAAGGACAGATGCTTCTCTGTTCCAAGAGGGTTTCCTTGAGGAAGCTACTGAAGCAGAAAGACATGATGGAGACGAGATCGCCTCCCCTCTTGTCAAAGTGTTAAAAAAATGTTCTGTCTTACTCTGCGCCTAGCATTGGAAATGAAAGTGACATTTACGCCACAACCCACGTGTGCGCCTCCTCTCTTTTTGTTTAAGGATGATCAGGTCTATCCAGGAAACAGCTCTGGCATCCCAAACTGAAATAATTAGGACGTATATAGACCTGACAAAAATGGAAAGGGGGTGGGGAATCTGAGGGTCTGTCTTGCCTAATTGATTCCGATAAACGGAATGCAGGAGATGTGAACGGCAGGACGCTCCGATTCCCACGCTCGGGGGCAAGTGGTAAAGCGGGCCGGCAGCCTATGACAGACAGCCCTGTTGGGGGGGTGGGGGTATGAAAAAAACATCAAGTGCACACACCATACTCATCTCCATCGCCTAAGAAAGTAGAGGCATTTCCCACCCACAGCCATCTGCAGCCTCCCAAATGGTAGCACCAACTGGTCTGCAGTTGCTGCATACTGTCTGTTTCTGTTAATTTTATAACCGCTGTTTAATTTGTCCATACTTAAGTTCAGCTTTCTTCTTTGGTTAAGGTTTTCAGTATTTAAGAAAAGCTAGTGGAAAGCAGCTCCCCAAAAGTCCCATTTCTGCCTGCTCTCCACGTCAGATTCTCAGTCTGTACTTTTGGCCTTGTGACCACCTTTTGGCTTTTGTTTTGGGTGGATTATATCTAGACAACACATACTCTATAATGGACATTATCATCACTTCATCAGGCTGTTTACCCCGTAACATGATATATCTAGGAACTTGGCCCAATTATGCTAGTAGACACCCACTGGAAGTAAAACTATAAAATCACCAGCCTACAGAAAGCTAATTACAGTAGTAATATGATAAAAGGTTGTTTTGGTATGGTCCCAGTGAGATGCATTCTATACAGCCATTTTTATTGAATCTAAAAATGACTATACTTAGCAGGAACTTTGGGGCTTTGGAGGTCCCCACTGCCATCTTTTCATAAAAGTTCTTACATTTTCCCACATGTCAAAGCAAACATTTGTATAGGCATTAAACGTAAATACAAACATCGCAGTAAGAAAATGCCTAAAATGGCCTGTTCTCTTCCATGTGGCCTGGATTACTGACAATCTCAAATTCCAAATACAGAATTTTTCTTCAAAAGCATTACATTTTCCTTTGTAGCTTCAGCACCTTATAAGATTCTAGACTGGAGAACCCTGTAAACCCACTGTTAGTTTCAGTTAGAAACTCTGAGAGACTTTATTAACGTAAATTCTCATTATGGCTGCTGAACACGTGCCAAAGTTTTACTACTGTAGTGACCGTTGAGAAGACCCTTGTTTATTTACATTTGAAGCACTGTTTGTGCAAACAACCTTTCATTGTTAAGTGCCTGTATTCCTTTCATTTACTTCATGTCCAGGGGTGCTATTTACCTAGGACCATTGTCTACTACAATTAACATTTACATTACAAAGTGTGTGGTTTTCTTTCTCAAGGAGGTTCAATTAAGGCAATAAGATGTTTGCTAGGGAAACCTATTGTTTACTGAAAGCACTCAATGGAGTCAAATTACTGAAGCTTTTGCTTACATCTTGGTCTTTTATGTAAATGTGTTAAATATAGCATCTAAGGAAAATAAACAATATTATAATTATGTGTTTGCCATTGTCATATCAAACTTGCTTTGTACCACACTAATGTTACATGACTTATCGATCAATAAAAATACATTTCAATGTTATTATTTTCATTTTATTTTTTGCTGTTCCACTATTCCTGCTGCAACATGTCCCAATTTTTCTTTTTTCTATTGCACATCAAACTTCTGACATTTTGTTTTATTTGTGTGTGTTGAAGAGAGGTACTATATCTGAACATGGGTCTGAAGGATGTCCAAGGTAATCTCTACAATGACCTTATAATAAGGTGATATTCCTTTGAAATCTGAAATATTCCAAAGGCATGTACATATAAGTCAAAAGAAGTGTAAATATCAGTTAAGTAGTTCTTTGAAAGCTAGTTTTAACATTGGCAGAAACCGGATCAAGTTTATTTAGCATACCACTGCATTGTAAAACAGTTGGAGTGAAGTTGCAGGTTGCGTGAGTATGCATGTTAACTAGTGGGAACCAAGCGCAGTCTTTGTGAAAGGGGAGCAGCAGATTGCTGTGCAAGGCCAATGTTAAAAAGGCAGCTGAATTTAACACCATCTGGAAGAAAAGATCCCTTCACGACTTTCTCACACCGTCAGACAAAACTAGTGTCTCTTGTTCCGAGCCCTTGTCTATGCAACCATACAATACTGAGTCATTATACTTTTGCTGAGAGAAAATTTGAGAACACAATATGGGTAACCAGTGAATGACCAAGTTTCATTGTGCCCGCTTAAGTCGATTGAAATCTACGTCTAGAGCTATGAATGGTAGTATTGTTTTCCTCACCAGGGCTGTACTAAATGTCAGCACAGTGTAAAGAAAAACTTGAAGTCTGCAAATAACTTACCAGATCTCAATTATAATATTTTCCCACACTAGAACTAATATCATTGCGAGGGGCTACATTGCAGAAAATACAAAAAGAAACGAAAAGAAATAGAGAGTTCATTTAGAAGTTATTTTATCCAGACAAACATTTTAATTTTCTGATGGGAACTTCAGTTCAGGCTGCAGCCTGGGTTGAGAAGCAGAATTCATTACTGGGAAGTTCAAGTTTCAAAAATGCTTCTTGTGCAATTTAAAATAGAGTAAAACAAACAACTACTCCCACCTGAAGCCCTCCCTTCTTAGATGTAAAGATCTTGACTCTACTTGGGTTTTATTGCTTTAGCTCTGCTTAGAATTATTAGTATGCATCCAACCTAAATTTTGCTTGAAATTTTGGCAGACACTGCTCTTTCAGAGTTTGCCACTATGATTGACATTGCAAAAGAACATCATAGATGTACATTTCCAAAAATATGCAACATTCTGGCAACTCCCTAGTTGGATTCTGGTACTCTCAGGAATACACCTCCCTTTGTGTTACCCTCCCTCCCCATTTTCTAACTTTCCTTTTCTCATGATGTGTGTGAATCAGTTATTATATTTGGATTTAACATTCACGTTTTCGATTTAACTGTAAACAGTCAGAAAGAGAAAACAAAACAGTTCAAAAAGAGTAAAAGGAGTTGGTTGTATATGTTTTATTGGGATGTCTACTTTAAATATAATTGACTTTGCAATTTTGTTATTGTGTCACCAAGTGTCGCATAGTTCTTAACATGTAAGTGCAAAACAATGAGTAATTGCTGTTTTGCTGAATAATACATCTGAGTTGCCAACGTCAAAGGTATTATTTTGTGTATTTCTAAACAGGAACATTAACTGCAGGTTTTGACATCTAGAATCTTTTCATGAAATACTTAAAAATTGGCCAATAAAGTGACACCTGTGAAAGAAAATATAAAGATATAACCAACTAATTTTCCTTGTCCTACTTTCTACTAGAAAATTAACAATGAAAAGTCACTCAATAATAGAATTATGAAGGATATAACAAAAAACCAAATTCATACAGAAAAATCCAAAACAACAACAAAAGTGGAAACTGGGTAGAGGTAAAAAAGATACATAGGAAAACTCCTGCAATATCCTTGCAGGATGTGAGTGGACATATCCACCAGTATCAGCCCCCTAGTGAAGTTACCATTAAAGTGCATAATAATGAGATAAAAGCATTATTTACATTCAAAATAAATCGTTTTCTCAAAGTGGCTTTTCTTTAAGTCTTCTTAAACAATACATTTCTACCAGTGGTCTGTTTAGTTTTTAAATTAAAATGATTTTCTCATTTGGAAAAATATGAATTATAATTTGATTTTGTGTAGTCTTTGATGAAAATTAAGAAACCACTTGAATACGAGATAAGGATAAATATATTTCACGTTCCTAAATGTCCTTCCTATTTGTAGACTACATTTAAATGGTACAAGAGCGTTTAGCATTTTGAGAATTTTGAGTTTTTAGAAATGGAGAGATAAAGCCAAAGGTTTTATTTTCTAATGTAGCTAGAAAATGTATGAAAAAGTGTATAACTGTACATCTAGTCCCCACCCCCCATGGGTTTATACCTCTGGAAATGCCCTTGTGGCTTAAGAATATTCATACCCCTTTCCCACTCTGTCTTGCTATGACTTAGCTTTTCCCTAATATGTTAGGGTACGTAAAACACACCTTATATATGATGCTGCATTTGGATGGATGCTGGGGGTGGAGGAGGTGGGCAACAGAGACAAGATGTCCTTTAGAAGTTGATGAGGAAAAAGACATCTATAATACTGTCCCAATTGTTTTAACGTTAGTACTTGGAGACAGCTAAACAGGTCCTACAGTGATGGGGCATGTAAGGTAGTTCTTCAGTGTCTCCAGATTTTAATGGATGGCTTTGTTATCCTGGTTTTGTATTCGTCGGTTTCTTAGCACAAGTTAAACTAGTACAGAAATCAGCAGAAACCTTCATTCTCATCTGCGTAGAGAACCCATCTCACCCCTTTTGGGAATCGTTCGACTTTATAGTGGAATTAATTCTAAAGATGGTGAATGGAAATGAAAAATATACAGTTATGATTTCTCCTAAAGAATGTCTGCTTGCCCTCAATCAGGGCCATGAGAGTTAGTGCACTTCCTTAGAAAGGTGATGACCATCTTTGAGGTGGGAGCATGTGGCTTTCGGCTTTACAGCCAACTGCCAGACCACAGGGGGTAGGACTTTAAAAAGTGAAGATAATCGACTTTATTCAGGGAAATATGGAGTTCAGAGCCATATTTGTTCAAAGAGAAGCACATCACTGTGTTTGGTGGTTTGACTGGGGTTTAGCTGAGCTCCCGCACAACGCATTCTTGAGATCTAAAAATAGCCGGGCTTAGCAGTCGCATTGCAAGGTGCTTGGCGTGGGCGGTGCACAGAGGAGACAGCCGGCTCTGTGACTGGCTGCGGAAGTGGCTGGGCTAGGCAGTGGCAGCGGCAAAGGCGGCAGGCTTGCCGCCGGGCAGCACGACGCCTCCCGGTGACCGCCAACAGCCAGAGTCCTCCTGCAGCTGTGGCTGCTCGCAGTCCTTTCCTGAAGCGGGCATCTGATTGGTGTTTCCCGGGAGACGGGCTGCCAGAGCTGCCAGAGAGGCTGGAGCTGGTGCGCCGGCGCGCGCGCTCCCGGGGGTGGCGCGCGCTCCTAACTGGCGAGCGGCGGAGCCGCGGGGGGCGCGCTGCGGCCCAGGTAGGCGGCCGGGAGGCCTCATAAGTTCGCGCGAGCTCAAGTTCCCGCGCCCGCCCTCCAAGGTTTGAGAAGCGTAGAGGGGGGGCCGGCAGCCTTCCTCTGCCTGGCATGCTGAGTTGCATCCGCTAGGGCTGCTCTGTTTTTTTTTTTTATTTGCCCGCCCATCGGCCCCTCACCAGTGACCTCGGTCCTGCTTCTGCGCCAGCTCCGGATTGCGGTTGTTTAGGAATCTGAGTTGGGCTTGTGCATGGGGGTGGCATCGGGGTTTAGTCACGCCAGGACGTCGGTTGGAGCGAGGGATCTAGCTGCGGCCACCTCCTTCGCAGGGCCCTTCCTCAAGCTAGCAGGCAACTTGTGTTTAAGGGGCTTTCTTTTGCTGATACTGTTTCTCAAGTTCTGTCCAGGAATCTTCCGTGGATATGATCAATATCACGTGTCTCCCCCCCCCCATTTTTTAACCTAGTGAAAAGCTGACGGGAAAAGCCCCCCCCCCCCCCCCCCCCCCCCCCCCCCCCCCCCCCCCCGAACAGCCTTCACCCCACATCCTGGGAAGCTCTTAGAGAAGAAAGTTTTCAGAATCAGGAACCAGGGTTGGTGACCACACTGCTCTGGGCCTTTCCCTGGATCAACTTCCACTTCTGCCCCATGGCCCATTCGAGATTCAGCGCGCATCTTTCCCCTATCAGATTTGCAGGAAATATTAATCTCCCTGTTGGGTGGATACAGTAGAACTTGTTCAGAGTTTACTTTAAAAAGAGATCTGGGTCTTAAGCACTTACTAAAGCCAGTTAATAACATCATGCATGGACATTTAAACTTGTTGTAAGTTGCAGAGAGGATTAGTGGGAAGTCACGCTGTGCGCAGCTAATGATACCATCTTAACTCTAACCGGGCTAAATCCACCTCGTCCGGCGCAGGTCCAGCTCTGCGGCCCTCGGGTGATGTTGGGAAAAAGCAGGGTCTTGAAGCAGCACGAGGAGGACGGAAACAGGAGGAGCCACTCTGGTCCTCGCTTCAGGTGATGGTCACTGGTCCTGGGAAGTTGCGGGCGATCTTGCTGCTGGGTGGGCACGAGCACCGGGACGAGGGCACAGGCTTCCTGGTGTACGTGTACGCGCCATAGCCCACGGGCTGTGCTTTAGGGACACTAAAGGACACTTACCTACATGTAAAGCAGGTTTGATTTCATTCACTAAAGGGTGCACCAAGGTCTGTAGCAAGCTCAGGTGAGGTTGTGGGATTCCCACGGTGGTGGCTTTTTGCTACTGGTCGATTTGCATTACAAAGGCCGTTTACATTTAGTTCTCTTACAGAAGTAGTCAAGCTCAGTATTTCACAGGTAAATTTCGAAGCATATTATTAACAACTTCCTGTCATAGGCTTGCTCAACTGGTTTCAAACTGATTACTGTTTTAAGGCAGTTTTCGACTACTTTATGACAGGACCAATTAGAAATAATCTTGGGAAAATGCTTTGAAAATGCTGCGTTATTAAAACACTCACCTAACAATATTCATTTGGTTCTGTCACTAAGTAGCTGTCTGACAGATACCTTGTGTTCTCAGAGTTTCTTTTCATAGTCACTGGCCCTGGGAAAACAAGCTATCAGGAGAATTTTAACTACAACCTGGGTCTTGGAATTTTTAAATTTTATTTTACTTTATTTTTTTAGTTTTGGATTCAAACTTGACAAGGTTAAAATGTTTATATCTTATATAATTGCTAGTGGGAGACTGGAAATAACTATAGATGCTAATCACTATAATAATTGGTGAAAACTTGTAAATGAACCTCTTGGGAAAAAGAATGTGTGCAAATAATAATTATAATGGTAATAATAATAATAATAATAAACACTTTCTCTGAATCAGTCCACAAAAATGATTTATAGAATATTACCTAGAATATCTCTCAAATCTTTGCCTTTTAGGGGAAAAATATAATCTACATATATAATCATATGCACACATATAGATATGAGTGAAATGTACTGGATTTGAAGAATTTCAATAAGTATGATTAAGAAATATTTTCCCTGAGTAAATATTTCAAATGCAATTAATTTATGCATTTATCGACCCTGATCTAATGAAAAAAAAAACTTACTATAATTTATTTGGAGGTAATGCCTTCATGAGGACAATAATAGATTTAATATCATTGAAATTCAGAATCTATGCAGTTACTTCCTGTCAGGACTAGATTTCTTGTGTAGTAATAATAAAAGTGTACTTAGTCCTTATTTTTAATTCAGTGAGCATTATGAGGGTACCCGAAACTGTCACATGAATTTAACAGTCTTTGAGAGGAGCTCAAATAATGGATTTTAGGCCTTATTTTTAGAAAGCACATAGTTTGTACATAGAAGCTGCTCGATATGTATCATTTTAATGTATTGAATTGTTCTTGAACTATATGATCTATGTACTAAGTTAAATTAGTGGCTGACAAGAATCTGAAGTTGGGGATGTTGAGCAGTCTGGAATAGTTTGAAAACTATTTAGGAGCTTTAAATATAAAGTTATCACCATGACAAATTCATGAAAAGTGGCTTTGAAAAGACTGGAAGAAAAATAATTTAATAGGTCTTCATCTTTAAGGTCTGTACTACATGCCTCTTGTGTGATTCTGGTAGTGAAAATATCTAGACAGCAAGGAAATAGGGATTAACTGATGAATTCATATTTGCATTGTTTTATAAAGTAACTCATATGACAATTTGTAGGTACTTAGATTAATACAAAAAATAACAAGTTTAGCTGTCCTCAAATAAAGTTAGAAATTTCTGGGTAGCTTAGATTTTCACACTCAAGTTTCATGCTCAATTATAGTCTAAAATCTGAGTTTGCAGATATGACATGGGACTCTAGTGATTCAAACATCATAGTACAAATACTGCATATATTTCTGCCAAATTTGTCTCAGATGGACTAGCTACTAAGGAAGAATCCATAGCATGACTGAGCTAACAGAAACGTGTTACCTTTCCAATAGGTAATACCTCCATTTGCATGCGGTGTTCACTAATAAGAGAGAAGACTTGGATTTCTGTAATTTTTCTGGACACCAGCCTTAAGGTCTATATTGTCAGTTCAAAATAGAATGAACAGTAATTTATGCTAACCAATAATAATAATAATTATTATTATTATTTTTAAAGATTTTATTTATTTATGTGATAGAGAAGTCACAAGTAGGCAGAGAGGCAGACAGAGGGGGAGGGGGAAGCAGGCTCCCTGCCAAGCAGAAAGTCCAATGTGGGGCTCGATTCCACGACCCTGAGACCATGACCTGAGCTGAAGGCAGAGGCTTAACCCACTGAGCCACCCAGGCACCCCTAACCAATAATTATTATTAAGACAAAATTATTTTCTTGGCCAATAGAAATAGATATTTGGGGGGCGCCTGGCTGGCTCAGTGGGTTAAGCCTCTGTCTTCGGCTCACGTCATGATCTCAGGGCCTTGGGATTGAGCCCCACATCAGGCTCTCTGCTCAGCAGGGAGCCTGCTTCCCCCTCTCTCTCTGCCTGCTACTCTGCCTACTTGTGATCTCTCTCTCTCTGTCAAATAAATAAATAAATAAATAATCTTTTAAAAAATCTTAAAAAAGAAATTCGGCTTTATTTAAGTTCAACTTCACTAGATCCATTTTATTAGAGAGCGTCTAATTCAATTTTGATTTTTCAAATTGCTTTTTATACTACGAAGAACACTTCTATATAAAATGTAGTTTGAAAAGAGAAAAATTTTATGCTTTTATCATTTTTAGTGATCAAATACTGCAGTGCTAGATATTAGAATATCATGTGCATCAATACATTATTAACTTAATCTAATGCTCAGAGTCATTACCACATTCATGGGTGTCTTTCTGATATCTCTCCAGTCCACTGGATTTTGAAGTGTGATTATGTAAATTTTCTACTGATAAATAAATGACTATAATTGTACTTGAAATACCACTCAAATTCTTAAGACCATGGCATCTAAATAATATATTATGCATTCCTTAATTATTTATCGAGACTAATTCAAAATAACTGTAGGGTAAAGCATACATTTATTTTTAAATAGCCATCCCCTTCCCCAATTTTTTCTGCACCAGGTTAAAAAATATTCCAGATGGTGAAAATATGGAGAGATGAGAAAAAGGTTGATAAGTAGAGTAAACAACAAGTCTATTCCTCAAGGAAACATCTCTGGTCTGGCCAATAATACTATCACCATGATGCAATTTTTATGGCATGTGATTTTAATACCAGTTCAATAAGGGTATTTTGGTGACAGAGGAAATTATGTTTAAATGTTAAACATTAGTGTAGAAAATTCCTCACCACTACTTGACAAAAGAAAAAGGGAGAAGTTAGCAGGAAAAAAAAATACACCGATGTGTATTTTTTTAGGTTCTTTTATAATCATAGTAGGGAGATTGTAATCTTGAGTTATAAAATTTGAGTAAGGGTTATACAGTCAAATGACACTAAATGTAAAGTATGGCTTTCCTTCATTTAATTATAGCTATAGAAAATCACAATAACCGAATGGTACCTTTTCATTGTTTAACATCGCAAGTGTGTATTCAGAACTCTTGTACTGTGCCTTTAAAAGAAGCATGGGGTGTGTGTGTGTGTGTGTGTGTGTGTGTGTGTGTGTGTGTGTTTTACCTACATAAATTCTAATTGCAGAATCCACTCTAATCACTATGTAGAAATCATCTGAAGCCTCATAAGTTCATGAGCTACACACTTTTCTTTTTTATTCTGCAGACCACACCTTATCTGGTTGCTAATGAAATACAGGAGATTGATTGCAGAAAATCTTCAAGGGAATATTTGCTGTACCACATATAGTAAGCTCCATTTGGTGCATTAGCATTTAGCCATTTTATGCAAATTTAGAGAAAATGACTCATGTATATGATTTAATATGCATCAGTGATAACTCATACCACCCTTATAAGAAAAAAGAAATTAAAAATTCATTAGAAAACTAGACTAGTGTCACTACATGGTTAAAACATTATTAAAGCATATTTCAATGTTTTGCTTACACTAGTGTTCTCATCATGGTGCCACCATTTCATGACAAAGGCCGTAGAGGAGAAAACATTCAACTTAAAATGTCTGCTGGCACACATCGCTGGATTTGTGTGTCACTAAACAATGAGCGAGCATAGCCTTGAATACCAACTATTTAATTAGCACTTTTGGAAACCATGCATAGAAAATAGCTCATTTACATGCATCTGCTTAGCGATTAGTCCCATAAAAAGCTACCATTTTTTTTTTGTTGTTTAATATAGCGAGCATTTTACCATCGGCCATGAAAAAAATCAAAACATATGTTATTATTTTCAAATCCTGAAATTCAGAGATTTAATTAAAACAGGCAAAATCTTCATATTTTTCTTCAAGGTATATTTAAATTATTTAATTTAACCTTAAGTGTACCATAAAAGGCTGGATACAAGTAATAATTAAGAACTTCAAAGGGCAACGGAAACCCTCTAACAGTCCTTGGTTTAATTAAAGGCTATTATTAGAAAGCTCTTGAATATACAGTTACATTTAATGACGAGTGATGGCTAGTAAAAGCTGTGTTTTAAAGTTATGAGTATCTTATTCTAAATACAATTGATAGGCTATAGAAAGTATTGCTATCATTTCATTTTGAAAGTAAATGACATATATTTCTTGAAAAATCAAATTGATAACATTAAAAACCTGTTAGTTTAAGATGCTTTGCTTTTCATTAATTCTCTAGTCTACACATACCTGTCATGATCACAAATTAATTGTATGCTTCTTAAAAAACATTTTTCCCAATTTAAATGTCTTTAAGAGGGTATTTTTTTTAATACAGTGGTATATTTATGAAGCCTTGTATACAAATGTGTATGGATGCATTAACAATAAAAGTGGACTTTACTAATGTATTTTGAAATGTAACTATTTTTCAGAATGTGGATTGTTATTTAATGTAACAGTAATAAATTATTTTTTAGAAGTTTATATTATCTATCACATTTGTGTGAGTAGAGGATTGGCCCCCAAAAAGGTGATTCTAAATACATTTTAGAAAGTGTATAAACCATATAGAAAATAGGTATGGATCATTTATATAAAATTTTGTGTTTATCATGAGTAATTATGCTCATTGTACTATTTTGCTTTGTATATATTTATACAGGGAATTTAGTTGGAATTTGCATAAACCTCAGGACAGATGAGTGAGTAGAGTGTGTGTGTATATATATATATCTATAGATATGTATATGTATTCTGAAGTGAAATTGAACAAATATTTTGAGTTTATTTAGAACATTTTACTGATTCTGTTTAATTATCTTTAGAAACTGGCTTATAAAGCATTTACAGTAAAAAAATTGCTTACTTTTAAGCATATAAAATTTTAATTTTATGAGAAATCTAGTATTTTAAAAATGTGATACTATTTCCTTTATTCACTGTGGGCCAGTGAACTATATCATGAAATGTTTGGTCTAAGAAGGATTGTGTGGATTAAAATGTAGCTATGAATCTCTATCTGTATAGCTTATCTATCTAGTTACATAATCTACCTAGTATAATATATATATATGTATATATACTGTGTAAGGAAAGTGTGCTCCTGATGTGCCTTTTCTGTGGCATATTTCTTTAATTTGAAATTTTTTTTACTTCAAATTTTTTTAACGATTTTATTTGTTTATTTGACAGATCACAAGTAGGCAGAGAGGCAGGCAGAGAGAGAGAGGGAGAAGCTCAGCTCCCGCTGATCAGAGAGCCCGATGCAGGGCTCAATCCCAGAACCCTGAGATCATGACCTGAGCTGAAGGCAGAGGCTTAACCCACTGAGCCACCCAGGTGCACCATTACCTATTTTATTTTCCTCACAACCAGTATTATTCTTTATTTGCTTTTTATACTCACCCTACTTCCTCCTGCATAGACACTCAGAATTTAAGCTTTGTAAGCAGAAAACTTACTGGTCTTGTTCACTGCTTAATATTCTGTACCTGGACAGTGTTGGACAAATGGATGCTCAATGACTATTTGTTAATCAAAGAATGAGTACATTTAAATATGAGAATGATCTTTCTGAGATAGCTGTTGCCCAGTGGATCTAAGGAATTGGTTTAGATAGACTGGTTCTCCCAACATGGAAGTCCTCTTGAAGCTGCCTAGGTTTGATGAGATTATCCTTCCTGGACAGAGTAAAACCACTGTTTGGTTTTGGGGTTAGTAATGACTGCAAAGAAACCTGTAATCTAGATTTCAAAGTTCAGTTGTAGGAGAGTTACATATATATTTGAGATTTTATCTTTGATATAGGGAATATCAAGTGGTTCATAGAACAGGACCAAGTTAACTGGACACATGGGAACTAAATTCTAGAACACAGAATTATTAAAAACATATTCCAAAGAAATATTTTACAAGGAATTTTAATATTTTTATTTTATTTTGATTAAAATATGTAATTCAAAAAAGTGTGCTGTTTGTAAAAGGTCTGAAATGCTTACAATTTTAATGATAGAAGAAATAGATGTGAGTCAGTCTCCCTGGGACCTGACCTTCTTCTTGACTATGTTAGGACCATTTTTGAAACTTCCATTGGTTTCCTTAGAATATTAGGGAATTATGAATAAAGATATGGTTATGTTACTAGACAATGCTCCTATGACTTAAAAATTAACCTGAGTGTCTAACCTGCAATCCAATAGTTAGATGGAGAATTTAAATCATTGATTATAATTTTGAACAGAAATTGGAATATATCATTTGGTATAATCAGTGAAAATTTCTTTTCACATTTTCACACAACATGGGTTCCAAGTAACAAATGTAATATGCCAAACTCAAATCAATGAAATGTTTATTGGGCTCTTAACCAATAAGGTTCCAAGGTTCTCAGAAAATACCAGTAGTAGATTGTTGAGTTCATAAAACAACAACTAAACATATTCATAAGACCAGGTAGTTAGAAAAGTGAGTCATCAAAAAAGCCCAGCCCTTTACTGTTTATGTACTATTAAGAAAGAATGTTCTTTCCCCCTCCCCTATCCCCGCAAAAAGATTTTTGTTTCCATTTGGTCCACGGTTTGGGCAAAGGTTCCAGGGTGGTTAAAAAGCTGCCTAGTCTGGGCGCCTGGGTGGCCCGATGGGTTAAGCATCTGCCTTTGGCTCAGGATCGAGCCCCCACTTGGGGCTCCCTGCTCAGTGGGGAGCCTGATTCTCTCCTTCTCCCTCTGTTACTCCCCCTGCTTGTGCTCTCTAGCACTCTCTTTTTCTCTCTCAAATCAAAAAGGGGGCGGGGGAGTGGCCTAGTGGCTGTAAGGAGAGGCTCAGGCAGAAGCCCTGGCATCAGGGGTTTGCCAGAGGGGCCTCTTAAAGGCTGCTGGGCTCCGGAGGCTCCTAGTCATGCTTGAGGGTGAGCCTTTCGAAGACAAACCAGCCCAGCCCAGCCTGCAGGCCAGCCTGTCTCTGAGGTTAAACAGGTGGTCGCCATGTTCTTGATGAGGTTCACCTCTTGACCTAGGAAGTGGTTCTTTAGAAAGTCACAGAGAAAGGCGTCTGCGCAGGTAGAACCGAGGGCCCGCAGGTCCCAAAGGACCTGGTTCCGGTTCTTCTCCAACAGCCGCGGCCTCCGTGGTGTGCAGGGTTTTACCCCATTCATCTTCCGACCGCTTCTGCACTACCGGAAAGAGGACGGAGCAGCAGCAGCGCCCATCACGCTGGTTTTACGTCTTCAGGAGACTCTTGGGCCCTCTCGCTTCTCCTCAGCCGACTGGGCAGAAGTGGCCTATGCCCTCCGGAGCCACATCATCCTGGTCGAGAGAGAAGCCCCGAGAAAGGTAGGTGTGTAGGAGGCGTGCAGACGCATGTTGACCAGGCGGCTGACGGCAGCCTCCACCTCTTTGGAATGATTCTGTCCAATCTGGAAGCTGCTCACGGTTGACTGGCAATAAGGAGCAAAGCTTTAAAAAACTGTGTTGGTTGATTTTGGGGACAGGGGGTGGCTGAGAAGATGGCTCCCGAAGTTGCTACTGGAAAAGAGGTTAAAGGGTGGCCAGAGGCTGTAGTAAATGGCGTCCAAACACTGTTGAATTAAGAGATGGATCCGCAGGCGGCAGGGTGCACTGCCAAGAAAAAATGTTAGAATTTGGGAGTTTAATCAATTTGCATTTGATTAAGCCCATTAACTCTTTCGTATTATTAAGGTATTATTGTAGTCTGCGAATGCATTTTTGGAAGCTACAGTGGATTTTAGATTGGTGCAAAACAGCCACCAAATGATTACCTGGGAGATACAATAGACTTCTCAAGTCATGTGTCTTGAACATCGTGACTGACTGTGGACTCTGGGTCCAGACTCATGTTGTCGACAGACTTCATCATAAAGCAAAGCAGAGAATTCATGTTATGTGTTTTATCTAGGTCATTTTCATGCTTCTGATTTGAAATTAGAAAAGAAGTCTCCACTGTGTAAGTGGCCATACTATTTACTATACTAAAGGTAGAGCTAAATTTCAGGAAATCAATGAGGAATTTCTGCGCTAATAAAAAATCTGTTAACCAGAAAGTATTTATTGAGTGCTTTATCAGAGTATACAGTGGGAAGAGCTAATTATATGTTTGGGAGTATCTGGTTGGGAGATATAGAGATGGAAAGCTTTGGAAGAGAACTCAGAAAAAGTGTAAGAGGGGCACCTGGATGGTTCAGTCGTTAAGCGTCTGCCTTTGCCTCAGGTCATGATTCCAGGGACCTGGGATGGAGCCCCGCATCAGGCTCTCTGCTCAGTGGGCGGAAGCCTGCTTCTCCCTCTCCCATTCCCCCTGCTTGTATTCTCTCTCTCGCTGTGTCTTTCTCTGTCAAATAAATAAATAAAATTGGGGAAAAAAAAGTGTAAGAAATGATGCTAACTTTAAGAAACCTAACATCTAGTTGAAGAGACTAAATTAATAAATATGAAAAATTAGTGAATAATGTTAAGGCTTGAATTCTAGGATACTCATTAATAATATTATAGGAATGTACAGTAAAGATAAATCATTATCAATACCAAAAGAAAGATTAGTAAAGAAGGTAATATTTGCAGCTTTGTATTTGAGCTTTGAAAGAGTTATAGAATTAAGACAGATAGAAGGGAAAGTATTGTGGCCCAGAAAACCAAAATGATTTATGATGACCTGAATGCATCAATGAACAAAGCATATTTTTGAGAGTGAGAAAGAAGGGCTTTATACTCAGTAATGGTGATTAATATTTGTGGTTAGGTAGAATAAGGCCAGATTACTTATATTCTTGAAACTTGGCCATTAGAGAGAGACACGAAGATGAAAATTATGGTGCTATTGCGGATTTCTTCTTTGATATATTCAACAAATATTTATTGAGCATCTACTATATGCAAAGTACTGTGCTAAGCACTGGGAGAATAGTGGTGAACCCAAACCAATTCTTGTCCAACCTCATGAAATTGTATTCTAGCAGAAAGGCTAGACTTTGAACAAGTAGCTATACAATTGATTAATTATGGCTATAATTAGTTCTACAAAGAGCATGATACAGGGTATCTAGTCTGGAACAGGGGTGTGGTGTTAGGGATGTTTGCCTTAAGAAGTGATGTTTGAGTTGAATTAAAGGAGTAGAGAGGACTGAACAAAGGGGAAGGAGGATAAGCAGAACTTGATAGAGGAGACAATACATGTCAAGGTCAATAGATAGGGTGAAGCCTACCATGTTTGAAGAACTGCAAGGTCAGTGTGACTAGACTACAGAAATAGACAGAAAACAATATAGAATGGTCCAAGATGAGGTTAGAGAGGTAGGAGGACAGGATCATGCAGACCTCGTAGGGTACTGGGCTTTGAACAAAATGTGGTGAAAAGCTATTGAAAAATTTTTAAGCAAGAGAGTGGCATGTTTGGCTTTACATTTTTAAAAGATGATTCTGTGTGTACTACGGATTGGAGGAAGGGTAGGTAAGGGAAACTTGTAATGAAGCTGAAATAATAGTTAAGAGATGTTGGTGGTTTGGACTAAAGTGGTTGTAGTGAAAATGGAGGGACACGAATTAGGTGTTTATGAGGCAAAACTGATCACATAAACAAAATGAGGAAAGTAGTCTTTATTTATTTATTTATTTTTTAAAAAGATTTTATTTATTTATTTGACACAGAGAGAGAGATCACAAGTAGGCAGAGAGGCAGGCAGAGAGAGGGAGGGAAGCAGGCTCCCTGCTGAGCAGAGAGCCCGATGCAGGGCTTGATCCCAGGACCCTGAGATCATGACCTGAGCCAAAGGCAGAGGCCCAACCCACTGAGCCACCCAGGTGCCTCTTATTTATTTATTTTTAAAGTAGGCTCCATGTTCAATGTGGGGCTTGAACTCACAGCCCTGAGATTAAGAGTGCTCTAAGGACTAAGGCAGCGAGGTGCCCCAGACAAAAGTGGTATTTAGAGAAATGTTCACTGTCATCAGTTTTCAGGTGGGCCAGAGTGGGCCTAGTATGGATATAGGGAAACCTTGGAGACTGTTGCAGTAATCTGAGAAGGTGATGAGAATTGAAACTGGGAATGGAGAAAAACAGACATATTTAGAAACATTCCAATAGGGCAATACAGGATTTTTTGACTCAAAAATTTTAACCCTAAATGATTTTAGTAGACTTAGTAGCTAGAAGAAGGAATTAAGACAAGGAGAAAAGTGTTGAGTTTGTGGTTTGATAGTTATATAGGCAGGTACAGAAGTATGATTCTATTTGGGAAGGCATCAGTAGAGATTTGTGATTGGATTAAAGTTGTATAATATGTGTGAAGTCTGCCAAAGGCACATTATAGAGAGTAGAGAATAGTAAGTCAAGGTACTGATTCTGACATTGGTAGAAGTAAGCAGGTGTCTCCCATGGGTTAGCTTACATCTGGAAACAGTTGTGCTCAGTAATTCCTTTTTGAAGGCAATTTAGATTTTACTGTTTAGTGTGTGTATCAGTTTAAGAAGAATCCTCCCCAAAATGTCTGTAATTTGCCCCATTTAAAAATGTTACATTGAAATAAGGAGAGAAAGAGAGGAGAAACTAGTTGGGAAGTGTTCATATAATTTTAGAAGTAATTGGAATTTAAGTAATGCTTCATAAACATTTAATTAAAAATGATTACCAAGTAATCCAGTACATGCTCAAGTTCATAGTCATTTCTTTTAGAAAAAATGTTAGCTTATTCTTTCATTCTGTAAATATTTATTGAGAGCTTACATGTTTGGTACTGTTCTTGCTCCTACTGATTTTACTTCTGATTATGGAAGCTACATTTTATTTATATTTTAATTTCAATTTTTTAAGCAAAAAATTGAGCTTGAGCTCATGACTCTGAGATCAAGTCTTGTGCTCTACCAGCTGAGCCAGCTAAGTACCCCTGGAATCTACATTTTAAAGGAATGAGATAGTCAGTAAACAAAATAGAAGAAAATAATCAGATACTTATAAGTGCTGTGATAAATAAAACAGGGTAATGGAGCTTACTTTTGTTTGGGTGGTCAGCCAAGGCTTACCTGAGGAAGTGGTGTTCAAAATGGCAAATGAAAGCATACTTAGGCTAAGTCTATGAAGAGGTGCATATACTTGTCTGGTTGTTTACATAAGATTAATGATCCTATTTAGGTTTAATAGCAACAAAAACTTTGACATAATCTCTTTTGAGATCGAGAAAAAGATTAAGATTGGGACACCTTGGTAGCCCAGTCAGTTAAGCGTCTGACTCTTGGGTCAGGTCATGATCCCATGGGTCATGATTTCACGGGTGTGAGATTGAGCTCTGAGTTGGGCTACAGGCTCAGAGCAGAGTCTGCTTGAAGATTCTTTCCCTCTGCCCCTCTCTCCGCTTGCATGCACTCTCTGACTCAAATAAATAAATAAAATCTTTGAAAAAAAAAGAAAAAGATTAAGATCTTTTTCTATTTCAGTGTATTATGAGTTTTTTAACTTATTGAAGTTATCAAGTATAAGTTTTCCTTTCAAGATATTTCTTAACTGCCTATATCATAGTTTTGAGAAGTCTTGTTTTCTAATTATGTGTGCTTAATGTAGGTTTGGGAATCGACACTCTGATTTGAATCTGTTGTTTAACAGTTTCAACCAATTTTTAAAAAATAGGTGTGCATACACATGCATTAAAGAAGTTAAAAGTTCTAGTCATTTTGACAAGTGTAAGGTGACATCTCATTGTGGTTTTGATTTGTGTTTCTCTGACGATTAGTGATGTTGAGCATCTCTTTATGTGTCTTTTGGCCTTCTGGATAACTTTGGAAGAATGTCTATTCTGGTCTCCTGCCTCAAAAAATTAAAGATAGAAAAAATAGAAATAACGTATGCTTCAGTAATTCCACTACTGGGCATTTGCCCAGAGAAAATGAAAACACTAATTTGAAAAGATACACATATCCCTATTGCAGCATTGTTTATAATAGCCAAGATATGAAAGCAACCCAAAAGTCCATAAATAGATGAGTGAATAAAGGTGATGTGGTATACATACACTGGAATATTATTCGGCCATAAAAACGATGAGAGCTTGCCTTTTGCAACAACATGGATGGAGTTTGGAGGTTTTATGCTAAGTGAATTAAGTTAGAGAAAGATAAATACCATATGATGTCATTTATATGTGGAGTCTAACAAACAAAACAAATGAATAAACAAAAATAAAAACCAGATTTTTAAATCCAAAGCACAAACTGGTGGTTGACAGAGGGGTGGAAGATGGAGGAATGGGTGAAATAGATAAAGGGGATTAAGAGGTACAAATTTCCAGTTATAAAATATCACAGAGATGAAAAGTACAGCATAGGGAATGTAGTCAATAATGTTGTAATAATGTTGTTCAGAGACAGGTGGCGACTATACTTGTGGGAAGTACTGAGTAATGTAGGGAATTATTGAATCACTAATTTGTACACTTGAAACTAATAAACTAATATTACACTGTATGTTCTACTTCAAATATATATATATATATATATATATATATATATATATATATATATATATTAAATAAATAAAAAGTAAAAAGTTGCACAGAGACATATGGTAAAAACTGGGCTCCCGTTCCCTGAGTTTCTCTAACCAGATGTAACTGGCAGTTTCTTGAGGTTTGGAAACTGTTCTAAAATTAAAATTGAAATTACCTTGCTTATAAGAAAGTTCCTCAAATTACAATTAGGAACATTTTTCTGCTGTTTCACAACTTTCTCTCAAATGTAATGGTAAATATATGCCAAGATTGGATTTAAACATAAATCATTAAGGGCCTCAATTGTTGAGGATATCTTTGGTAAAAAGCTAGGCTTCAGTGAGTTCATATTGTTTATTCTTTTTGAATTCGTATTTCAGAGACTTAAAGGAAATTTATGGACAGCCTTCCTCCAAAAGGTATTTATTTATGCCTCAAGGGATCTCATGAACATTGTTGTGAACACAGGGAGTTCACAATTATGGTTTAATTTGTAAGCAGTCTCCCTCACAACCTCATGTACTTGACCAGTTTTCAAAATGCCAAGGTAGTTAGTGATTCTCTACTGACCTTGAATCAGCTAATCTCTAAACTTTAGCTTAAACCATCATCAGTAACCTTCTTGCCAACTTCCAAACACTTAGGAATCATTGAAAAATTTCAGGACAGGTCATGGAATCAAACGAAGATGCTGTTTGATCCCTCCCCTCTGTCCAGTGGACTCTGCAACCACAAGAGAAGCCACAGCAGAGGTCTGATGTCCCGTCGGTCTCTTCTTCCGTTAGCAGATTAGTGGTTGATGTGTCTGTTCTACTGACATCTCCTGAATTCTATTTGTCCTTAATAACTTCGTCAGAGTTTAAGTTAGATTCACATATTCTGTGAAGCTGTCAGCTTCTCTGTAGTCCTAAAGGTAGTGCCTCAGTTCAGATCCTTCATCTTGGAGTAACTGTGGCTGCCAAAGGCAAATTTCACAGCAGCAGTAGCACAGAGCATTCCCTGGTAGAATGGAGACAGAGCATTAGGCAGTTAGGTGAATAAATAAATGTCTTTGGTTTTCCCGATCGCATATTATAAAGAAAACTTCGAACATCAAATATATTGTTAACCAGTGCCTAAATTGGGGAACAAACCAAGGATGTAAGCAACCATTTCTTTCTCATCCATTACAATTACTCTGACTCTTCTAGAACTGACAAGGAAAGAGAGGTGAGAAGAAAAGAAACCTTATTGTATTAGACACTGTGCTGGGTGCTTTACATACATTGTCTTATTTAATCTTCAGGAAAACTTTGTAGTTTATATTAGCCTCATTTTTCAGAGCCAGAAACTGAGGCTTGGAAGGTTACTTAAAGCAAGTAAAGAAAGGAAGGGACAAAGGAGGAATGAATAGCTATAAAATCAGGGCCAGGATATTACTTATATTTAAACAAACAAAAACTCATTAGAGAATTTTATTATTTATTTCTCTGTCTTAATAGTTAAGAAAAGCTTCATGTTAGTAAAACTTTAGCACTTTGAATTCATAAATTATCAGTTCGTTTAAGGGAAAAAACAGTGCATTCAACAGAAAAAAAAACCAATATCTTCCAAATGAATTGAATATTTCATTTTGCATTCAGTTGCTATGGTATCTTGTAGGTATAATTTATAAATTACATAAACTTTACACATTTAGAAATTAAATCTATATATAATTTTAGCACTTGTATTTCTTAATAGGAATTACCCATTTTTATGTGTGAAAAAATTTTCCAGCTTTATTGAGATATAATTGACAAATAAAAATTGTGTATATTTAATGTGTACAACATGATGATTTAATATACATATATACTGTGAAGTAATTATCACAATCAAGTTAATTAACACATCCATAACCTTACATAGTCACATTTCTTTTTTTTTTTTTTTTTGCATCTGTGTGGTGAGAACAGTTAAGATCTACTCTCTTAGCAAACTTCCAGGTATATAATACAGCATTACTAACTATACTCACCATGGTATACATCAGATTCCCAGAGCTTGTTCATCTTAAACTGAAAGTTTCTACCCTTTGACTGACATCCTGATTTTCCTGACCCCAAGCCCCTTGAAACCACTGTTCTACTCTTTGTTTCAATGAATTTGACTTTTTTAGATTCCACATATAAGTGAGATCGTATTACTATTTGTCTTGCTGTGTCTCGCTTATTTCATTTAGCATAATGCCCTCAGGGTTCATCCATGTTGTCACAATTGATAGGATTTCCTTCTTTTTTTATGCTGAATAATATTCCATTAGATACATATATCACATTTTCTATATCCATTTATCTGTCCATAAGGTTGTTTCATACCTTGGTTATTGTTAATATTACTACAGTGAACGTGGGAGTACAGATACCCCTTCAAGATCCCGATTTCATTTCCTTTGGATATATATACCCAGAAGTGGAATTGCTGGGCCATATCCTATTTTTTAAATTTTTTTTGAGGAACCTCCATACTGTTTTCCATAGCAGTTGTACCAGTGTACATTCCCACTAACAGTGCACAAGGATTCCCTTTTCTCCACACCTGTGTCCAAACTGATTTCCTTTATTATTTTTTTAAGATTTTATTTATTTATTTGACAGAGAGAGAGAGAGAGAGAGAGAGAACGAGAGAGGGAATACAAGGAGGGGGAATGAGAAAGGGAGAAGCAGGCTTCCCACTGAGCAGGGAGTCTGATGTGGGGCTCCATCCCAGGACCGCGAGATTGTGACCCAAGCCGAAGGCAGATACTTAACAACTGAGTCATCCAGGCGCCCCGCCTTTGTTTTTGACAATAGCCATCTTATAGGATGAGGTAATAGCTTATCGTGGTTTTGATTTGCATTTTCCTGATAATTAGTGGTACTGAGTACCTTTCCATGTACCTGTTGGCGGTTTGTATGTCTTCTTTGGAAAAATGTCTATTTAGGATATTTGCCCTTTTAAAAATTGTGCTATTAGTTTTTTTGCTATTGAGTTGTAGGAATTCCTTATATAGTTTGGATATTAGCCCCTTAACAGATATATGGTTTGCAAATATTTTCTCCTATTGTATAGGTTACTTTCATTTTGCTGGTTATTACCTTTCCTGTACAGATGCTTTCTGGTTTGATGTAGTCCTTCTTGTTTGTTTTTGTTTCATTGCCTGTGTATGTGTGATATTTTTATCTTTAATTTCATGGAAAGAAAATGGGCATGGAATTATATTTGTCATATATGGTCTTATGACTGTACAAACATATTAACCATAATGTTAAATAAGTGACAGTTTTGTTTTTGCTTTATGTCTAAGTATGTGAGGAGAGGTGGCTTTGATGATCAAAAGAAAGTTGAAATTAACATAACCCACATTTGTCACTCAAGCATTGCTTGAGTCAAATATATACTAAGATTTTTTTTTTGACCCCTCTAAGCCTCTGAATTTAAACACACACTTGAATTCATGCTTCTGCATGCTCTGCAGAAGAACTGAGCAGGCTATATTGCTGCAGTTTGACATTGCCTAACAGCATGGAAGGCAGCTTGATACTGAACAAAATTGTGAAGTAAGGGACGTTTGTAACTTGGGTTTTAGTAATAGATCCTCTTTGTTCTGGGTCTTTTCTCTTCACAGTCGTTTTCTCTTTCCACACACTTATTCTCCTTAAAGATGTCCAATTCTTTCTTATCTTCTCCAATTTTATACTATTAACTTTTGCTCTGGGGATAAGATTGGAAGAAACTAATTCCTGAGATGAAAATGACTGATACGGTTTAATATTTCTTAAAACAGTGTAGATCAAAGGAATAAAAATTGTTTAACAAACATTAATTTACTGTTCTGTGTTTTATAAATTTTAACTTGTTTAATTCTCACAATAACCTATTAGGTAGGTTTTTAATTGTGAAGTGTCAGGTGATCGGTAAGGGAGAGCTTGGGAAGCAATTGATCCTTTTATCTTTGAAATCATTTCACAAAATGAAATTCTATTTGTATGGCCTGCCTCGTTTGTTACTCTCATGATAGTAATCATGAACCAAGGCAAATCAAGCACAAAATCTTATGGTCAGTCTTGTTCTCTGTGGGGCAGTGATGATAGAACCAATGATTAGATTAAATTGGACCTTCATGACAGGAGTTTTATGGGCTCATACTATAAGTAGAAATGTTCACATCTATGTTTAAAAAGTTTTGCAGAGATTTGCTAATTGAAATTTTGCTATTGTTGTAATTGAGATGTAAGTTAATTTTTTGTTATGTGTAATGTTACTGACCTTTTATGTTTATTATTTTAAAATGTTAAGAAGTTTATTTTTTGACCTTTGGAGTATCTTATTATAATTCCAATTTTAAAATGAATTATCCGTAAACAATAATAGCTTTCAGTTTTTAAAAATACATCTTCTGTGGGGCGCCTGGGTGGCTCAGTGGGTTAAAGCCTCTGCCTTCGGCTCAGGTCATGATCTCAGGATCCTGGGATCGAGCCCCACATTGGGTTCTCTGCTCAGCAGGGAGCCTGCTTCCCCCCTCTCTCTCTGCCTGCCTCTCTGCCTGCTTGTGATCTCTGTCTGTCAAATAAATAAATAAAATCTTTAAAAAAAAATAAATCTTCTGATGAGCACTGCAACTGATGCTGTTCCATGCAACTGATGAATTACTGAACTCTAATGATGTTCTCTATGTTGGCTAATTGAATTTAAATAAAAAAAATAAAAACACGTCTTCTTAGAGAAGCCCTTCTTCATAAGAATGAGAATGAATCGTATTTTTTTGCAGTAGTGCTATACAGGGGTATAAATATGTTCTAAGGATATCATAAATTGTTTTTTATTTTAGTTACTTAACACTTTAATGTGTGACAGTATTTAAATGTGAAATACATTGTCATTTTAACTACTGAATGACGATAATCTATTAGGAATCTCTAAAAATCCCTTCTAAATATGGGAAAGAATTAAAGAATTATAATTCATACAATATTCATTTTTATTGAATTTCTCCTTAGCTTTTTAGAATATGTGAAAGAATAACCAAGAAATATTTTGTGAACAATGAAGGCAACAAAGGAAAAAGTAATAACAATAGTAGATTGATTTTAAGAAGTATCAAATTTCAATTTTAATTGTAGTCATTGTTTAATTTTCTCAAGTCTTACATGTTGAATTAACTGATAGCAAATTTGTCCACTCTGAAACTTATTATTTGTGTAGTAATTCCAGTTGTCATTTGATTTCTTAACTGCTAATTTCTCAAAGCAGTCTTTGGAGAGGGGCACATGGTGGTGCATCCGAGTCTTGGTTTCAGCTCAGGTCCTGATCTCGGGGTTGTGAGATCCAGCCCTTTACTGGGCTCTGTGCTCAGCATGGAGTCTGCTTAAGATTCTTTCTTCCTCTGCCCCATCCCCTTCTACCCACCTCCCCCATCTCTAAAGTCAATCAATCAATCAATCTTTTTTTTTTTTTTTAAAGATTTTATTTATTTATTTGACAGACAGAGATCACAAGTAGGCAGAGAGGCAGGCAGAGAGAAAGGGAGAAGCAGGCTCCCTGCTGAGCAGGGAGCCCGATGCGGGGCTCGATCCCAGGACCCTGAGATCATGACCTGAGCTGAAGGCAGAGGCTTAACCCACTGAGCCACCCAGGCGCCCTCAATCAATCTTTTTAAAAAAGGAAGTCTTTGAAGAAATAGTACAACATTTTGATTAAGGTCAATACACACAGGCCTGTTAGTAATTATCAAACTGTACTACATTAATGTAGAATTAAGTCAGACCCAAAAAATAGTGCAACTCAATTTATCATTGTTCATTTAAATGGTTAAGTCATAGTCTATGAAACATTTTGTTGCTACTGTCACATTTATATCCCCTGGGCAACTAAACTTCCCAGGATAAGGGGTACAAGGGATAAGGATACAGTTCCAGGATAAACTAACTGTACACACTGAAAAGGGTTCAGCCTTCCTTATGAACATTGTTTAAATTCAGAAAGTCAGTCATCTATCTTGAAACCTCATTTTGTGCTTAAGAGATGTAGTTCTAGAACTAGTTTTTGCTGTATTGATGCTTGTGCATTCTCTTTTACAACAATCCCAGGTTTAGGGTGTATTGTGAGTTAGTGAGTATCTATATAGTTATGGCCAAGCCTTTTTTTTTTTTTTTTTTTTTTTTTTATTTTTTTTTTTTCATAAACATATAATATCTTTTTATCCCCAGGGGTACAGGTCTGTGAATCGCCAGGTTTACACACTTCACAGCACTCACCATAGCACATACCCTCCCCAATGTCCATAATCCCACCCCCCCATCCCCCCTCCCCCCATTAACCCTCAGTTTGTTTTGTGAGATTAAGAGTCACTTACGGTTTGTCGGCCAAGCCTTTTATTTAATGAGAAAGACTACTCTTTAAGCTAACGGTTTGAAAATACGCATACCCTAAAAATTATTAATTTTAAACATATATAAAATAGCCAATTGTGCTGTTTCTTCTGCAACTTGACTAAGTGTTCATTTGCTGTTGTACAATGAGTAGGAAAAAAGTCAGTAATATTGACTTACTTCCTAATGAGGCCCAAAGAGCCAGAATACATTTAAAATATTGAGAGAGAATCCCATACTAGTTTTTAGACCAAAGAATAAAAGAGGGGTTGCAACCAACTACCCAGAAATAGAAACCATGTTAAAGGTGATGTTTTGGCTGTTAGGCTTTCTTCAGGCCATAATATATAAAACTAACATTTTTATATTTCTTCTTTTGCCCAAGGAAGCCCTCAAAGACAGAATGCTGCCTTTAACCTTATTTTATATTCCACAGAGTATTTTAAAGACTAGAAAAATATTGCTCGGGCAAAAATGATTGGGGCTCTGAAAGATCAGAAAAAAATCTATCATTTTTTTTTTAAAATAAGCAGACACTGAGAACTTCATCCACAAAGTTATTCCAAATTCAGTGTTCTAGCCAGGGACTTTTGTAGTAAATAAATAAGATTGACCTAGAGTTCACCATATTTTTGGATCTGAGTGTTTCTTTTAGATTGGTTTACTTGAAACTTTACCTACATTTCTATAATAGTTTTATTTATATTTGAATTTTAAGTTAAATATTGAATTCTAAAATGATTTTAATTTAGACTACTGAGTTTTTCAATACAGTTTACTTACTTTTTCGTAACAGTCTGAAAATATTAAGTCATATGAAGATATTTCTAGAAATTATTAAAATCACAATATTTTATATTTGTCATTGAATTTTGTTTATAGAATTTTAAAAACAAATTAAACACTTGTAAAAAATTAAAATGACAGAAATCAAAGCATTGGGTTGCCTGGGTGGCTCAGTTGTTAAGTGTCTGCCTTCAGCTCAGCTCATGATCCCAGGATTCTGGGATCGAGCCCTATGTCTGGCTTCCCGCTCAGCGGGAAGCCTTCTTCTCCCTCTCCTACTCCCCCTGCATGTGTTCCCTCTCTCGCTGTGTCTCTTTGTCATATTAATAAATAAAATCTTTAAAAAAAAGAAATCAAAGCATTAATTCTAAGAAATACTAATAAGTAGGTCTTCATAATTTTGTATTGTCTAGTGAGCAGGTATACATGCTCTGAATAAAAATCTTTATCTTGGATAGATATGGCCCAGGTGTATGCATGGATTTTGATATTCAGTGAGGAATTCAGGACAGTGCTCTAAAAACTAGATGGCTGCCAAAATTACCAACTGTGTTGGTCATTTGTGAATATCTAAAAAAGGAAGAAATACCTATTACAGTTTAAGGAAAGGGAATTGAAAAAAAGAGAGGCACTATTGATTACTAAAAGCTGATTCTGAACGATGGGTTTTGCACATATTATCTCATTTATTCCTCACAGCCTCATAAGAATTAAACAGCTGACCTGTTATTATACAGCTAGAAAGTATCACATCCAGCACTGGGGTATTTATTCTCAATGCCTGCTTTCTCTACACAACACATAGTTACCTCATAAATATATACCAGGTAATATTCATTCATTAATTTGATGGGAGCAACAACTTTATAACCAGTTTGCTATTTAATTCCGTGGAATGTATTAATGTAGATTTCATGCCATATTTTTAAATACAGTTGTAGACTTTTTTAAAATTTAAATTTCTGTCTTAAAGTTTATTTTGGGCTTCATTTTTATGATTTTCAGTGCTGATATTTTATAATATTGATGAACTTCAATTTGTCATGTTTTACTGGGATAAAATATCTAAATGTAGCCCAAATGGCTAAGTAAAATTGTAAGTTCTTATGCAATGAAGAAACCATTCAGAAACTTGGATAGTCTGTTAGAAGTTGCATATTTTGATGATGGTAATTTTTGTCTCTTGTTAATTAACTTTTTTAGTATTTAGTGAAGTTCTTTTGAAACTGCCAAAGAATTCATCATATCTTCATTTTAAAAAATATTTTGTTATTATTTATTTATTTATAGTGGAGGTTGGGGGAGAGGCAGAGGGAGAAGTAGAGAGAATCTCCAGCTGACTCCATAGTAAGTGCTGAACCCCTACACGGGGCTTAATCCCATGACCCTGAGATCATCACCTGAGTGGAGAGCAGGAGTTGGACCCTCAACCAGCTGAGCCACCTGGACCACCCCTTGGAATATTTTATATTTCATTCACTAATAATAAACCAAGTCAGTGGATGGATTTAATACCAAGTAAGATTTTCAAATGATTTGTAATGATTGGGGGGTCTTGTGTTATTTTTCACTGTCATAGTATCTAAAGAGCAGTACAAAGTTCATGTCAGGCATGTATGTCTTAGTAGTTTACTCTTTATATCATCTAAAGGTGATTTACTGATCAAACACACCAGGGGATAGAAAATATTTTCTCACTGCTTGGGTTTAAAGCCCTTGATGAAATTAACTATTTCTACCCAGCCGTAGAGCACTCTACTAAGAATGTGTGGTGTATAAAAAAAGTTACGTTAATTTCTGGGGATGATTGCGTAGTGGACATCTTGGAGGATAGATTAGTTAACTTTAAATGTGTCTTAATGATGGGACCAAGGTGGAGAGGCATTTTCATTTTCAGTGATGTTTGATGAACAGATCATTGGGTATGTTTTCAGTTCTTTGGGTCAAAGCCAAATGACCAACACAGGGCTGATATTCAGAACTCATCATCTGTCTAGTTTTGCAAATAGTGCAAACAATACTTGGAGTAGTTACAACATTCTATCTTTGTGGTCACAGTCCATGACTAAATGTGCCATATGTTTATTTGTTTTTGCTTAAAACTGTTTTTGCTTAAAACTTAAAAATGAACTAAAAATTTTGCTTGGAAATTGTAAGTAATTTTTGTAATAAAATCTAACATGGACATTTTAAAGAATTCAAAAATAAGAGATTGGAATAAGTAGCTTAGAGTCACACTGCCAACGAAAATTATAATGAATAGTTTCCTAGTGATAAGTTCTATATATGACAACCCTGACTGATTCAATAGATCCTAAGACTATGTAAGTGATAGCTACAAGAGGATCATGAGCCAACTTTGTAAACAGCTTTTTAAATGGCTTTTTTCTCATGGCAAGTGTTGTTGTACTTGTAGGAAAAAACAAAAATGTATTTGTTAGTATGCACAAATACTTTTTTAATTAGAAGAAAATTTTTTTTTAAGATTTTATTTTATTATTTATTTGACTGACAGAGATCACAAGTAGGCAGAGAGGCAGGCAGAGAGAGAGAGAGAGAGAGAGAGAGAGAGAGAGAGAGAAGCAGGCTCCCTGCTGAGCAGAGAGCCTGATGCGGGGCTCCATCCCAGGACACTGGGATCATGACCTGAGCCACCCAGGCACCCCTAGAAGAAAATTATTAAATTGGTACTATTTAAAAATATTTAAGTATTGCTTTTAGGAAATTAGTTTGTCCATGAATGCTTATCTTCAATCATCCCTTTCACTCTGGATAGTTTGATAATTTGGTAAGAGAAGGGAAATACAGCATACTGTGCGTATTAAACCACCTGTCAGATTTATTTCCAAACTTTGTTTTCCTCCCTAGGAAGGACTTCAGCTCATGATTATTGAATGAATACAAAAGAATCATCTAGTAAGTATGGACTTCTAGGGTCCTATTAGATTATTATCTGAATTGGTCTTATGATTGTGTCCAGACTGAGTTGCTGATTTTCCAATCCATAGTTCAGTTTTCTTTTCCTGTAAAGACAGTCCAAGCCCTTTATGTGTATGTGTATCTTGACATTTCCATTTTATTTTTAAAAGTAGAGAATTCCCCATTTTCTTTATCTAACTAAAAATTCATAATGAAAATTAAAGCCAAATATGGCATGGCTAAAGAAAGTGCTCATTTTCCAAAAATGAAACAGAAATGAGCGAAAGACCCCAACAATTTGGTAACTGTCTATAGTACTGAGACATTGTGACAAATATCTGTTCCTCAAGATATGCTCCCAGGCCCCCCAACCCAATCTTCAGTGACTGTGTGAATCTGTGGAGGCCAGGTAGAAGTGGGAATGAGGATATTTTATTTGAAGAGCAAATTAAGTAGGTCTAAACAGTGAAGCAGTGCTCTGAGGAATTGATGAAGGCTTTTGCATGAAGAAGCAGCAAGGAAAAAATATGAAATGCATAAAAACTCTGCACAGCAGTTTTAGAGCTTTGATAAAATATAAAATGTCTTTAACCCCTTTGCTGTTCTTGCAAACGCCTGCAATTCAAGAATTTTATTATTCTGGGGCTAACGTAGTTTAAACCTCAATAACTGAATGTTTCCTTTGGGATACCTTCAGGCAAACTATATATTGATTTTCTCCGAATGCACTGTATTTTTCATTAGTACCAAGGTTTGGTGGATATCTAGTCATTTGTTCACCAAATTCCTCTGAAAATTAAAATGGACTATTCCATTTTGGCTGTGGAGTCTTCAGAGCATGGACATTAATTTTTTTCTGTTGGACACTACCAGGATACACTGTTTGACATTCATCTTGTCCAGGCCATATGATACCAAATCACCTTTTAATCTGGTCTACCATTTTGCTCTAAATACCATTCCCTACTTGCCTCTGGGGTTTGATGGCACATTTGACATTGCCAAGATCAAAATATTTTTCTGACTTATTTATTTTTAAACTATAAAGTTGCAGATTTGCCTACATAATGCAAGTAAAGTAAGATCCAGATCATCCTTTTATTCGAATTATCCAGGAAATGTAGTTTTAAAAAAGGCATTCTTCTTGAAGTGGCTCAGTATTCATTGTTTCTTCTGTTGGTAGAAACTTAGTCTATGAGATAGGTGATACAATTTCACAGTTGGAAGTAGAATTACTGAAGTAATTTTGGTGTACCTTCAGTCTTATCCATTATGAACCACTTCTGTTTTCCTGAGTGAGGGGATCCCCAGCCTTTCTTAAAGCCTTTCTTAAAGCCTATGCTGCTCAACAGGTCAGATTTATATATTTGAGGTCATATATTAAAGGAAGCTTACTACTTATTTTGTCTTATACTTCTTGGTACCCAGCACAGTTTTGACTCAACTAGCCACCCCCAAATATATATAGTTTGAATAATTGATACGTTTTTTGGGGTATACATTTAAATCATGTAGTTGGCCAGTGAGCGAGAAATCTAAGTCTCCTGAATTCATATATCAACATGGGTTTGTGGTTATTATTTAAGTTTCATGATAACCTTCTGAAGTAGGTGCATATTAATGTACCAGTTTTACAAATGAGGAAACTGATAAAATTGTGTGCTGTGTTCTAATTATAAATTCCTAATGCTTCTAGAGGAACTGAGGTATATTCTTTGGAAATGTCAAGTATCAGCCATGACAGGAATAATTCAGGGAATCTAGGAAAGGCTCAGTGCAGACATATACTTGCTGTTTCATATTTACTATGATGCATCCTCAATTTTGAATTTCCAATTTCAAAATTTTGGAATTTTGAATGCCTTCTGTGAATAGATCACTATTCTAGGCATGGAGGATTCAAGGATGAACCTATACAGGAAAGGCCCTTGTTTTTATAGAATTTACATCCAGTCAGGGAGAATGGCAGTCAGCACAAAAAGAAACAAACGAACAAGGTAATTTCAGGTAATGGATAATGCTTTGAAGATAGTGAGACAGGGTGATGTACAAAGAGGGACTGAGGGACACAGAGTTGGGCTGGGACTGGTGAGAGCTGCTTTTAATTGGTTGATCCTTTACTGAGGAAGTGAAATTTGTGTTTGGTTTTCAGTGATGTAAAGAAGCTAGCCATGTGGACATCTGGAAGCAGGGAAAACAAGTGAAGTGACCCCACTGTGGTAATGAGCTTGATGTGTGTGGGCAATAGGAAGAAGGCAAGTGTGGCCAGAGAATAGGGTGCAAGGTGACAGCATCATTAGTATGAGATGAGGTCCTTTATCCTCACTTAATCAAATTCATAATTTGGCTGTAATGATGTGACTTCAGGATTCAAAATTTAAAACTTTTAGGTCAATCAGTGTTCACCTATAAGATAAGATTTTGGATCAAATATCCTTTTATAAGAATTAATGTGAGAAGGAGATAAAAAATTCAACTTAAAGTTACAGGAAAAAATCCATTTAATGAAGTATTGAGCACTTCTGTGTATCAGACTCTGAGCTAGGTAGAGGTAGGTGTATGAATAAGGCATAATCCTGCCATTAAGGAAGTTCCTGAGAGGTAGAATGCAGGTTAAAACGATTACTTCTCAGTCAGATATATGAAAAATCAATCGAACTCAGAAGATATCCCCTTGTATCTGAAACTGCACTTAAGTATCTGCTCAGTTGCAATTAGCTTTTCTTCTCTGTTGTCCACTGTATTTGTTTGAAATCAAGTTTAAATTTAAGCAAAGTAAATTATACATTGTGGGTGCTTATTAACTAGTCATTTATTAGTTTTATTAACAAAACCTGAGAGATTAAATATGTCCTATTTGTATCAATTACTACATCCGTGCTGTAATCATAACAGAAGGTAAGGTAATAATGTAGAATTTTTAATCCATTTCTTTTTTTTAAAAAGATTTTATTTATTTATTTGATGGGAGATCACAAGTAGGCAGAGAGGCAGGCAGAGAGAGAGAGATGGAGGGAAGCAGGCTCCCTGCTGAGCAGAGAGCCCAATGCGGGGCTCAATCCCAGGACCCTAAGATCATGACCTGAGCCGAAGGCAGAGGCTTAACCCACTGAGCCACCCAGGCACTCCTTAATCCGTTTCATAAAACGATTTCCACATATCCTGTCAGTTGCAATGGCATATATTTTGTTTTTAAAATCTGACTGTAATTTTTCTAAATTTTCTTCTGAATTTCTAGAACTGATTAGTTTTAGGACAAATGTGGGTTGACACATTAGTAGAGCCCCTTAATTTTTTTCTTCTTTTTATTTAAAAAACAAGTAATAAATTCCCATGAAAAAGAAAAAAAAATTACAGGAATTTGTAAAAAGTCAACATCTGGATAAACTGACCCTCCTCTCCAATTCCAAACCACAGAGGGTCACCAGAAATAGTTTGGTATATATCTTGAAGTTTTTTTCCTACTTCTACCCCTTCCTTCTCCATAGAAAGGCTTTGTTTAATTTTCTGTTTATGTGAATAAATCATACTCTGTGTGTTCTGTGACTCATTTAGCAGCCTATTACCAGTATATTTTAAAGTTAATATGCATAGATTTTTAAAAAAGATTTTATTTATTTACTTGTCAGAGAGAGAGCACAAACAGGGGGAGAGGCGGACAGAGGGGAAAGCAGGCTTCTCACCGAGCAAAGAGCTGGATAAAGGATTCGATTCCAGATCCCTGGGATCATGACCTAAGCCATAGGCAGATGCTTAACTGACTGGGCCACTGAGGCACCCCAAAACACATAGATTTATACCATTCTCTTAGGATGGCATAGATTTCCATAGAATGAATACCTCATAATGTGTTATTATTTTTGCCTTTTAAGATTGTTTATGTTATAAACAGTCAGCATCCAGACAAGAGTGGAGAATAAAGTAATAATATTAGTTAACACCTGTGTCCATAGCACACAGCTCCATCATGTATTTAGCAAAATGTCTCTTGATGGGAATATGTATTATTGCTAGATTTTAAGTATTAGAAACAATGTTGGAATGAATAGCATATTTGAACACCTAAAATTTATGCAGGTGTACAAACTAGTTATGAAAAGTCAATGCCTAGAAGTGGAATGGTTGGAACAAAGGGCATATGCATTTGAAAATTTGAGAGACTCAGCAAAATTTTCTTACAAAATGGTTGTGCTTACATTACCATTAACCATCAACAATGGATGCACATGAGGTCCCTTCTTGAACATGGTATACTTACATAATAAGGAATGAAAAACAGCAGAATTTTAATGTAAAAGGACAATTTTTAGAAAAATTATATTAAACTTCTAAAGTGATACTATTAAACTCAGAACTACTCAGCTGTTTTACTTTTATAACTTTATTATCAGTCAGTGCCTCAAGTTGATGTCTGCTAGCTCCTAAGTTCAGATTTTTTTTTACAGAGATAGAAATATTCTGAAATGAGCAAATAAATTTAATTCCAAAGGTTTGCTGCCTATAGTTTGCATTTGCATATTTTGTTAGCACCTACTATTGTATCTACACTCTGTGAAGTGTTTTTTTTTTTTTTTTAAGATTTTATTTATTTATTTGACACAGAGAGATCACAAGCAGGCAGAGGCAGGCAGAGAGAGAGGGGGAAGCAGGTTCCCTGCCAAGCAGAGAGCCCGATGCTGGGCTTGATCTCAGGATCCTGATACCATGACCTAAGCCGAAGGCAGAGGCTTAACCCTTTGAGCCACCCAGGCGTCCCAAGTATTTTTATGTGGTATTATTATGCAATATAAGAGATAGCAAACAGGATTTTTCTTAACTATTATAATTGGAATAATTCCAGTCTAGCCTTTTAATGTCTAGGCACTGGGTGAAAAATCTTTCCCTTGGTCATAATTCTTTTTTTCAGAAATTCCAGCTTCTATTTCATTTCCCTAATCAATAGAAATGTTGAATTTAGTTAAACACACAAATTTGTATTTCAAACTCAGCAAATTAGAATCAAATTTCAACTCATTTTTTAAAAATTTCAACTGATTTTATTTTTAAAAATATTTTATTTATTTATTTGACAGAGAGACATAGCGAGAGAGGGAACAAAAGCAGGGGAGTGGGAGAGGGAGAAGCAGGCTTCCCGCTGAGCAGGGAGCTCAATGTGGGGCTTGATCCCAGGACCCTGGAATCATGACCTGAGCAGAAGACAGATGCTTAAGGACTGAGCCACCCAGGCACCCCAAAAATTTCAACTGATTTTAAAATACATTTGCTTACTGAGGAATGCTCTAAAAAATGAGTATGTATCACTCATGTCATGTTAAGAAACTATATTAAACAAAAATAACTATAAATTTTAAAATTAGGCAGCTTTAAAGTGAAGAGAGGCCTATTTTTAGAGAATTTAAGAGTCAACTCTTCTTCGGTTGTTTTCAAGGAAGATAGGATAAGGATTTATTAAATGAATTTATCATCTCAAATCCACAAACGTTTATTGAGCTCTGCATATGTGGTACTGTGTTAGGTATTGTTGAATTCAATAATAAATGAGACCTGCCCCCTACAATTCAAGGAGCTTACACTTCAGTCAGAAGATAGACTTTGGTCTCTCTTCTAGGTTGATAACAGTTACCTATTTTTCTGCAGTTTTCTAACTAAGATAAAAAGTTACGAAGTTGATTGGATCAATGCTTAGATGAAGACAAACTACTTATGGTTCCTGTCTTACACTTTCTTTCCATTGGAAACCTTCTGTTAGAATCAGGAAGCTTTTTCTTTCAGAGTAACACGAGGTCCAGACTAACACAAATTGTTCACTAATTAATTCTTTTATGGACTTAAGTACTTCTGATTATGAGGAGAGTGTGTTCACTGCGAGAAAAGCAGAGGCATGGAGATTATGCATATTCTGGGGAATCATCAGAAGATTGAGTGGATACCTACGAAATTTGGAGCTTATGATTTATAGTTTTTTTGTTGTTAAAACAGGTATAATTATCCTCACCTGCTTACAGAAACTGTGAGGATTGGTTTAAAAATAAAAACAAAAAATATGTCTCCAAAATTAATGCTCTTTAGATAAACTTGAGTCCTTCAACTACTTCATTGTAAATAGACTCAGTGATATCACAGAGAGTAAACTTTTATGAATTAAACATATTTTATATCCCGATAGCATATAGAAATAATAAGATGAAACAAAGTCCAAAAGTAACTAGAACTTTCTTTAGAAACAGTTTGCCTTTATAGGAACATCCCCTGAGTGTTCTGCTCATTAATAATGCACATGTAGACATACCACTACAAGCATACTTTTTTCTCAACCTGACCCTAAAATTAAATCATTCAACCATTAGAATTAAAGCATTAAAGGAATAAATATTTGTGTAGTCACAATTAAAGAATGGATGAATTCAAGTCAAATTTGTGGTTAATTTCAATGTACTGAAACTAGAACTAAATATTTTAAGGCATATGTGTCAGAACTTAGTAAAAATTATATTTTCTTTATTAATATGATTTATTTTCATGGTGAACTTGAAGTAAAATGTCCTGTTATCTCTGTGAACTTAAATTAACCTCAAATTAACCTATATTATTATTTTAAATTATTTTTCAGTGCTCATGAAATTACAGAAGGTGTTTTGCTCTTTATTTCTTCCAGGATGCTGAATTACATCCTGATTGTCTGAGGTAGTTCTATGTCTGACAAAAACAAGCATTTTTTCCCCCTGGGTAGGTTATCACAACTCACTAAAGCAGTGGTTCTCCAGTGCTTTACGTTAAAATCACCTGGGGGAATCTTGTTAAGAATGCAGATTACCAGGCCTCTTACCCTAAGATTCTGATTTAGTAGGTCAGGGGTGAAGTTCAGAAGTCTTTTTCTCAGCCACCTATTTCCATTTTGATGCAAGAGGTTGATCCAAGCCTTGCATTTTAAGGTTACCGCAAGAGGCCAAAATCTAAAATAGACTTAGTGAATTATTTGCAGTAAAACATAAATATTTTCATTACTTTCCACTACTCTAGACTTCATGTAGAAATTCTCCCATCAACCTGTTTGCCCTCAAATTCACAGTTAAGCAGTAGATCTGGTCTCTTTCCTTTCCCAAGGAAAGTACTACTTTTTTCATTTTATAATCCTCTAGTAAAGTTTGTGCAGACACAACTGGTTGTCTTTATGAATAGAGCTAAGGCTTTGCAGATTATGTTTTGCTTCCAAATGTTTTCTCTCTCAATTTTTAATACCTTTGTAAGAAACTGATGAGAAATTAATAACTGTATAATAATTGACAGAATGGTTGGCTGAAATTACTAATCACATCTTCCTTTTTTGAAAACGATTTTATTTATTTGAGAGAGAGAGAGCATGAGCGGGGGGGAGGGTAAAGGGAGAAGGAGAAGGAGACTCCTCTGCTGAGCAGGGAGCCCAATGCAAAACTCAGTCAGGACCCTGGGATCGTGACCTGAGCCAAAGGCAGATGCTTAACGGACTGAGCCACCCAGGTGCCCTATTAATCACTTCTTAAAAAATAAGCTTTAAATTTTATTTTATTTTATTTATTTTTTTTTAAAGATTTATTTATTTATTTATTTATTTGACAGACAGAGATCACAAGTAGGCAGAGAGGCAGGCAGAGAGAGAGGGAAGCAGGCTCCCCGCTGAGCAGAGAGCCGGATGCGGGGCTCGATCCCAGAACCCTGGGATCATGACCTGAGCCGAAGGCAGAGGCTTAACCCACTGAGCCACCCAGGTGCCCCTAAGCTTTAAATTTAGAGTAGTTATGGATTTATGGAAAAATTGTGAAAATAGTACAGAGATTTCCCATAAACCCCACACAATTCCCTCTGTTACTAACATCTTGTGTTAATATGGTGCATTTGCCAAAGTAATGAACCAATACTGATATCTTATTATTAACTAATGTCCAACTTTATTCAGATTTCCTTATATCCTTTTTCTGTCTCAGGACCCTATCCAGGATACCACATTAAATTTAGTCATCATGTTTCCTTAGGTTCCCTTTGGCTGTGACAGGTTTTAATACTTTCCTTGTTTTTTTTTTTTTTTTTTTTTTTAAGATTTTTCTTATTTATTTGACAGAGAGAGATCACAAGTAGGCAGAGAGATAGGCAGAGAGAGAGGGGAAGCAGGCTCCCCGCTGAGCAGAGAGCCCCATGTGGTACTCGATCCCAGGACCCTGAGATCATGACCTGAGCTGAAGGCAGAGGCTTAACCCACTGAGACACCCAGGCGCCCTTTCCTTGTTTTTGAGGAGGACCTTAATACCTTTGAGAAGTACTAGTCAGGTATTTTGTAGAATGTTCCTCAATTGTAATTTGTCTGATGTTTTTCTCTAAATTAGACTGTAGTTATGGGTATTGGGAAGGAGGACCACAAAGTAAAGTACCCTTTTCATCCCATCATATCAAAATTATGTACTATCAACACGACTTATCACTGTTGACCTTGATGTTAACTTTGACAACCTGGCTTGGATTAAAATTAAACCATAGAGTTAATTTTCCCTCCCCCTTTCACAGTGTACCACTTGCAAGAAAGTCACTATATGTGCTTGCACTCCAGACTTAAGGAGTGGGGAATTATTAAATTTTATTTAATTAAGTTTAGTTAATTAATTAAATTTAAATTTAATTACTTGAATTTAAATTATTAAATCCACCTCTTTGAGGGCAAAGTATCTACATAAATTATTTGGAGTTTTTCTGCATGGGAAATTTGTCTATTATCCCCCGTTTATTTATTCAATAATTTATATTTGGGTGGAGTTATAATTCAATAGTACTTTATTTTGTTGCTCAAATTGTTCCAGCTTTGGCCTTTGGGAGCTTTTTAATTTGATTCCTATGTTCCTTTGACATATCCCCATCTGTGTGTGTGTGTGTGTGTGTGTGTGTGTGTTTATGTGTTATATTTTCTTACTTTATTTCACTGCAAGATGCTTCAGGCTCATCTTATTTATTTCCTACTTGAGTTCTAGAATCAGCCATTTCTCCAAGGAACTCTGGTTCCTTTTATTGGAAAATTAAGTTCTGGGGACTAGGTATGCTTGTTGCGCCTGGGATGTCTTTGCTTCTAGAACCTCTCAGCTGAAAAAGCAAGAAAATGTATGTGTACATGTTAACCCTTGTATATAAAAATATCTATAATATTTCTAAATAAATCCATTTGTATGTATATTAAATTAAGCAGAAATTTATGTTGTCTTTAATGTTAATCCATTAACACATAGATCATTCTAGTCTTTTCTCTGCTTATCTGTATATAATCACTCGCTCCAAAAGTGGAAACCTGGCTACTACCATTTACCATCCTTTTGTTTAATTTTCCAATTCTAGTATACATGTATAGTAGTTTCAATAACTTTATCAACTAGAGCACAGTATTTATGTATAGTTAGAGAATTCACTCATTTCTGAATTACTTAGGTCAGCAACTTTTTCGTCCCATCCTCTTCATTGAGGTTGTTTTGTACATTTGTGATTTGATTAGATAATTTTGTCACAATCTGCATTCCTTCTAGATGATTTTTTTAACATTTGCAAATATTAAGGTTCACTCTTTGTGCTTCAAAGTTCTGTGGGTTTTGACAAGCGCATACCATATATTTGCCATTTCAGAATCATATAGATAGCATCACCATCCTAAAAAAAAAAGTCTCTTCTTTACTTAACTCTCCTCCCTGGCCCAAAGCCCCTGGTGACCAACTGATCTATTTATCGTCTCTGTAGTTTTGCCTTTCATGTCATATAAATGAAATTATACAGTATATAGCCTTTTCAAACTGGATTTTTTCTCTTAGCAATATGCATTTAAGATTCATTTGTCTTTACATGGCATTAATTACTTTTAATCAAATAAGATACTAGAATATATTTATTTCATTATTTGTGATTTTAATTTGTTGGAATCATATGTTAGCTGTAGGGCAAGGAAAGAACAGTGTGCTGGTAGAGGAGGTGATTCACTCTTGAG
Source organism: Enhydra lutris kenyoni (assembly GCF_002288905.1). Lineage (NCBI taxonomy): Eukaryota > Metazoa > Chordata > Mammalia > Carnivora > Mustelidae > Enhydra > Enhydra lutris. The sequence goes on along the minus strand of NW_019154103.1, from coordinate 13,488,184 downwards.
GTATGTAAGGAAAAGCTTAGTGAGGAGAAGGAGAAACTTGGGTTAGGCCTTTTATCTCAATAGTGTTCATTGTAAAGACAATGTTAAACATACATGCACATGCACACAGTCTCACCACCTTCACACAAAAGGGTAGATTTCATTTGTGTATAGATTTTCAGTATAGATGCATAAATTTTTGAAGCATTGTCAGTAAAATTTTAATATTTTTTACTTAGTAATACTACTAAAATACTTTCATGTTCTCATGTACTTTTTACAATTATAATATTGCTATTTTTTTTAAAAGATTTTATTTATTTGAGAGAGAGAGTGAGCTAGAATGGTGGGGAGAGGCAAAGGGAGAGGGAGAAACGACTCCCTGCTGAGTAGGAAGCCCATTGTGGGGCTGGATCCCAGGATTCCTAGATCATGACCTGAGCTGAAGTCAGACGCTTAACCGACTGAGCCACCAGGAACCCCAATATTGCTGTTTTATATTTATTTTTATGTTTATAAATTATGTCAAATTTTATTTTTCCTTTATATTTCAGTAAAGCTGGAAAAGTGATTATACATGTCAATTTTGATTAAATAAATATAAAGTATAAAACATGTAATTCTATTAACTGCAAAGGCAACATTTCAGTGTATTTTCAAAAAGTCTTGCTTGTGTTCCCTCTCTCCCTATGTCTCCCTCTGTCAAATAAATAAATAAAACCTTTAAAAAACAACAACAAAAAAACCAGTTCTTGGCCTTTGGTAAGTGTTTAGTATTAACTATTGTTACATGGTAAATGTCAGTGGGCTATGTCTGGATTTTTCATGTGGATAGCCTCAGGTCTAATTCATCCATAAGCTACTTTTTAACCCCATGGGCTTTAAAACCTTCCTAGTTTACTTGAAAATGTAAGAAATATATGACGTTATTATTGTAGCATTAAGCATGTTTTTAGGTTGATTAAAAAATTAGTTTTAAGTGATTCTCTCAGAGGCGTGGGGTTGGAAGCTAGAAAATGTTTCCAGAAACCAGTCAAAGAGTGTGGATTGTGTGTATGAATGACTTGTCATGTCATCAAGCCCAACATTCTCACAGTCTGTAAATTTTCAGCAGCCTCAAAAGAATAATTCACATTGTGACTTCACTAATAATTTGAAAAGTTTACAATTCATTAAATAGGAGATACAACCTTTCAAATATAAATATGAAATTGTATTACAAAGAAATTTTTCATTATCCAGAACTCACAATCTTTCCTTTTCTTTCTGATATGTTTATTCTATTGATATAACACATATTCTTGAGCACCATCGCCAATATCCAGTAGCATCATAAATCTAAGAAGCCAGTTAGGACCTTAGCCATCATAGAGTGAATAAGAGAGTTATAAGACAGGTGAAAATACTTAAAAGATTTACCCAAGGCATCCCCAGTACTCAGAATACCAGAGTAAGAACTAACAAAATTCATCTCAGTACTATCAACAAACACCATTTTTTGTCAACAGAGAAGAACGGCTATCAGTTAAATAATACTTGTAAATTATGATAAAAAATTAACTGTATAATTTTTAAAAACAAGTGTTGAACAAAGCACACATTTGACAAGTGTGATTAACCTCTGATGGGAATGAACAAAACTTTAGTATTTAGATTTGTGCCTTTTGGAATATTAGAGTAGGATATAGTCCCAGAGGTCAATTAGCTCAATCTTATTTGTTTTTTGTTTGAAGAGGAAAAAATAGGGCCAGAGACGTTGGCTGACATTCAAGATCACTCAGCTAGTGGTAAAGCCTAGACTAGAAAGCTGATCAATATGTATCTAGTATAAGCTCAGTGTTTGAGACTGTGAACTATAAAACATGCAAATGTTGATGCTACCTTTCCTGTCCTCAGGGAGACCCAAATCAAGTTTGATCTTTAAAAAAAAAAAAAGATTTTATTTATTTGTTTATTTGAGAAAGAGAGATATGTGCACATGTGTGGGAGCGCACAAGGCAGGGGAGGAGGGGCAGAGGGAGAGGGAGAAAAAGCGGACTCCTGGCTCAGCAGGGTGCCTTGCTCAATCCTAGGACACTGAGATCATGACCTGAGCTGAAGGCAGACAATTAACTGACTGAGCCACTCAGGCGCCCCAATTTGATCTTTACCAGGACAGACATATATGTTCATTGCATGGTGGCAACTCATGCCTTGAAAATCTAGGGAAGGACAGATTTGGGGTAAAACAATCATAAAATTATTTGTAGCCTCTTAATGTGTAAAAAATGTTCTTTACAAAGTCAGTTTTCTCTTAAGTGTATATAGGAATAGAATTGAGTTCTATAACCCCATGAGTGTTGGAATTGTGGATATACTTGGAATTTTGAGTGTTCAACAATTTTTTTCCTTTTCTTATGGATTTTTGGAATATAGTCCACCCCAAACCAGTCTTCCACATTGGAATTTTCAACTTGGCTCTTGCTTGAGAAATACAGTGATTTGTAGATATTGTAATGCTGATTCATTGTCAGTGAATTTTTTTAAAAAGTGGGAATATGGGAGGAAAGATCATTTGAAGTTGGCCTCCAGAAAGAGAAAAGATCTTGGAAGGATCTTGAAGGATTTTGAGCAGGAGAGTGATGTGGTTTGACATCTACTTTTTTAAAAACGATTTATTTATTTGAAAGAGACAGAATCACAAGCAGACTCCCTGCTGAGTACAGAGCTCAGTGTAGGGCTAGATCCCATGACTCTGAGATCATGACCTGACCTGAAATCGAGTCGGATGCTCAATCAACTGAGCCACTCTGGAGCCCCTGTTATATACTTTTAAAAGAACATTATCAATAATATTTTGAAAATATCCTCTATTCTTTCCTGGGGGAGAGATGGCAGACCAGTTATGAGGCTGTTGTAATAAGGTAAGACATGATCCTGGCTTGAAGCAAACTGGTAGCAACTCTAGTGTGAAAAGTGGTCAGAGATCTGGGTAACAGATCCAGGTAATTAGAGCTGACCCATTTGCTGATGGATTAGCTGGGAGAACTGAGAAAACTACAGGAGCCCAGAATAACTCTAAGATTCTTCCACTGAACAATTGTGACATTGGCGTTGCTATTTGTTGAGATGTGGGGGTTCTGGGAGAAGCAATTTGGGGGTGGTAGAAGATAAGAAATTTGGCTGTGAGCATGGTTAACTGTCTTTTGCTAGTACCGCGACTTGAGATCTGTTGTACATGGCTCTGTGAAAGGTCAGTAGTCTTAGGGACTTGAAATACATTAACTTCCTATCAGTTTTGGCCAAAACATCTATCAGAAGAGTTTATTTTATAGTTTTTTGTTTCTTTATTGAAGATTTAATTGGCCTTATTAAGCAATTCATGAACCAGACAGCATCCTATCTAGGAAGTAGAAGGGAGCGCCGGAAGATTTTATTTTTTGATCTATAAAATGTAACAAAGGACTTGGCAAACATTTCTTTATAATATTTAGAATTTACATTCACATCGAGAGATTTATACTTTATGCAAATCTAGGTCATCTTTTTTACCCAGAATGCCAAGAAAAAATTTAAAATGTACAATTGTTAATGGTAAGATAGGATAATAGAATCAGTTAAATGTTAATGGGTTTAATGACATTCATTTTATTGTATGATTTAAAGCAAATCCCAGATAGCATATCTTTTCACTCATAAATACTTCTGTAAAAATGTTTATGTCTGAAAAATGTTTTATCCACTTATCTAGCCATAGCTTCCAATTCCAATTCCAATTCCAATATACGTATACTATCACATTCAAGGCCTTATCTGTCTGTGGGTAAGTGAAAGAGATCTTTAAGGCGTCTCTTAAGAGTTGCTCTAAACAAAGTGACAGTAATAAAGTTAAAAAAAATTCTTCAGTGAGATTTCACTACACATATTAAAATAAAACCTTTCCTTTTCCTCATTCCATCTTGTGTGAAGTGTTTGCTTTTTCTTGGAATGTTTGTGTAAACATCTTTGAGAAAGTATAGCTACTGTACATCTATTTGAAATACAGCTCAGCCTATGCTGAAAATGGCTGAACTGAGGAGTTTCCTGGGAGCTTAAAAATATTTTAATATTCTATTTAAGAGAGCAAGAGATTTTAAATGATCAAAGAGAAGTTTCTAGATCAGTGATTTTTTAAAATATGTAAGTAGAAATAGATTTTTAGCCATTATACAGCTTTGAGACATTAAGAAATTACCTTAAAATATTTTGTATAATAGATCAATATATATTTATCTTTCAACTGCCCCTAATTCAATTGCACATATTATCACACTTATAAACCTATAGTAGACATTTATTTTACCCAAGAATATCCCAAAAGATATTGAAAGGAGGGCATAGATTTCAGCTATTCTCAGATACTTCAAACTGATCTTTGTGGTACTTCAAGGGTTTATTTTGGAAAGGACATCATAGGCATGCAGGTGTGGAAGTGCCCGTAAGGGTTCATCTAGTTCATCATGTCATCCTAAGGATTATTAAAATTTCCAGATGCAAAACTAGTTATAATGGGTCGGATTTCCAACCTGTGAACTCTGGAGAACTCTTCTAAAGGCAGAATCTCCTTTTCAAAGATATTAAAAATAAGGTTTCTCCTCATTTCACTTTTGCAGAGTCCCCAACCCTTGAAAGAGTTTAGAACTTAAACTTCAAATAATCTTCTCTTTGACAAGGTCTTTTGGTGTTCTTCAAATAATAGTCCTTTGTTTAAAGAAAATCAGACTTAAATTTATGTATTAAGTGATTAAAGTAAAGCTCATTATTATGTTTTCCATGTTACTTCACCTCTGATCTTTGAACTTTGACCTCTACTTTTGATCCATTTCCAAAGTGTTAAAATATAACCACTATAAAGAACTATCCTTTATAATAGCACAATCACCAACATGGCCCTTGGCTATTTCTGATTATTCAGGCCTTGTTCTTTAGTTTTGAGACTACCTAGTATTTTTTTGGTTCATTTCATATCAGTGGTTACCCAACTTTCTTTTTCAAGGACTTCTTCAACATACATCTTATTACTTCAAACAGTAAAATCATTAAAATATTCAAAAATCCTGTTTTTGCATCTATGCTTATAAAAGTAAATAAAAAATAAAAAAAACTATGTTAAGGTAGAGAATAAAAAGTGATTATTTTTAGAATATTCTGGAATATTGTTGCTGTGTCAGCAGTAACTAATACGTAAGTATATAATGAGTACATATATGCATATATATGTAAATTACTACAATGGATTAAAAAATTAACTACATTAAAGTCTCTGAGTTAATGATTTTGTAAAATCCTACTTTATTGGTCATTTTTGGGATCTAAATCATTACTCTGAAAACTGATCAATAAATGTAAATAAGAAAGAAACATTCTATTTTTTAAATTTCAGAAATTTAAAAATACCACCTATCATTGTCTACCAAATATTAAGAAACTTTCTTTTCCTTCATGCCTAGCATTCCAGATTCATTTTATATCTGTCACAATTGTAATGGTACCTGTGCTGGGGTTCCAGGATTTTATAAGATAAATTTGGAACATTTAGGGACTTCTTAAGTAATATTCTTCTTAGTGATATACTTAAATTAAAAATTAGTGGTGCTATTTTTATTTTTTATTATTAAAAATATTTAAAATTCAATATAGTTGACATACAATGTTACATTAGTTTCAAGTAACTGAACAAGTTTATACATCATGCTGTGTTCATCATCACAAGTATAGCTACCATCTTCCCAGATACATTGCTACTAGAATATCATTGACTATATTCCTTATGCTGTGCCTTTTATTCCTGGGACTTTTTCATTCCATAACTGGAAGAGTGGTGCTTCTTTTAAGTGAAACAGTGGAATGATTTTCTTTGAAGGCTATGCATTAGTGGACTAAAAGGGGAGACTCAAATGTGAGAGAGTGAAGATTTCACTGGTGTTTTCTGCCAACCCTCCTGGACCCCCTAAAGTCCTCCCTAAAGTCCTTTTTAGGGAGAAGCTTCCTAGAACTTGGGATTGTCTTAAAAAATCTCAAGAGCTCTTTAGCTTCTTGTGTGACAATGCATTTTAGCTTAGGTTTGTAACAACGCTAAGACATTAAATCAGTGGCTTTGGGCTCTGCAGTTCCATGGTTCCAGGTAATTGCCCTGTGCTTTTCTACTTTTGAAGCTGTGTGATGTTGATACTTTCTTCCTCAAGATCAAATCCACTTTATGATGACTTTTGATCTAGAACATTTCTGTGCCCTAATCCATTCAACTGCTTTCTTATTGTTAATTCCTTCTTATTGTTCTCCTTGCTGGTTTTGAATCTAATCTCAACACGAATTCTATGGCAAACTTCTTCCTGGGTGCAAACCTTCTTCTAGGAGGAAAGACAAATTCTTACCTTTATCTTATCCTTGACTGTAAACCCATTTACTCTCATTCACCAAGCATATTCACTTAAAATGGTCACTTCTGTAAACTTCCAGTTGTAGCTAAAAATGTTCCTGTCTTTGGGAAGTTTTCCTCAAACTCCTCCTCAAATGGAGTTAATGGTTCCATTCTCGTATATAGTCATGGAACTTGGTTTGTAACTTAGTTGTAGCATTTGCTAAGTGTTCTCTGGTCACTTATTCACTTAATGATGTAGATCTTACCAGATGGCAGCTTTTCAGCAGCAGAAGCCATGGCTTATGTATCTTTTCTCTATCACAGTTCCTAACCCTTGGTAAATATTGAGTAAACATTTGTTGAAAGAATAAAAGAATTAATGAATGGATAAATAAATGAATGGTCTTTTGTGCTTTTGTTGTCTTTGCCAATTTCTTGCTTGTGCTTATGGCCTTTTTTGTTTGTTTTCCTGGTCACTATCTTTTACATTTTTTAAGTGGAAATATGGTCTTCAATCTAAATAAGTAAACCTAATTCTGAATTTCCTCTTAAATTTAACTTGAATAATACATGCATTGGTAAAGCGCTCTGGGAATTTTGATTTGTACTTGTCTATGTGGGAAAATCCCAATTGAATTTCTACAAAAAGACAAAAATTAGGGTTGGTCAAGAGAATGATGAAATCATTTGACTTGTCTTATTAGAGCTTGTCATCAACATAGACATTTGATTCCTAATTTACTTGCAGTAGCTTTTTTTCCTTCTTAGTAGACATGGGTAATCAGCAGGAAAGCAGCAATCCTATAAGTAAGTTAAATTTGAAAATTTGTTTTCTGTTGACTTGATAGTAGGGAAGTCTGGAGCCACATGGTGATATTTGTGTCTTGGCAACCTAATTACTCTGTCCCTCCAGCACTGCAGCCCTGGCCATGCTTACCTAACCCTCCTCTTTCCATCCTCCTTCTTAAGAGGGTTTGGCCTGGTAGATAGTGTGGATTAGAAGGTCTCAGTTATGAGTCCCAGTTTCCTCATCTTTAAGGAAGGATAATAGAACTAGATGTTTATGAAGCTCAAATACAGTGCACACACCAATTTTTTGCGAATTCTCACAAATTACATATGTAAATTTTAGGGTTGTTTTTAATTTATTAGAAGCATCACCTGTAACATAATTTAGGACTTCTATTTGTGTCTCTGTGACCATTAAGTAATGCAATAATCTAGTCTTGTTATAATCAGGATATGCTTAGGACATGTTCTTGGGCATTTTAGTATAGCCATCTGAAGAGGATATTTCTCTGTTGTCCATCTGTGAAGATTCACGCTCACAGGTACGGGTTGGAGGGCAGGTGGATGAGACTGTGGGGCAAGGAAGGACTGGCAGTAAGGGCACAGGGAGATTAAACGAGGAGCAGCAGAATATAGCTACCCAGAGATGGCACTATGACCAAAGAACCAAGAAAGTAGACAGTTTTTGTTTAAAGAAATTAAGGTATACAGATCAAAAAGAAAATTTATGTCGTAAACTGAGCCATTTGAAAGTGTAAACTATGAGATTAGTAAAACATCCCAAATCAAAAGAAGGGTGCTTTTACCTATACCCGTTTTTGTTAATAAGTATTTCAAACCAGTACATTTGAAGAAAGATGTGATTATAGGTTACCCCTCAAGACTATTCATGGGAAGCCAAGGGTGAAATCTAATTTATGAAGTGGTTTGTCTATTAGAGCATATATTGTGCTGTCCTTACTTTTAGGGGAGAAACTATATAATTTAGAGAGATATTAAAGAGGACCATGACGCACATGTGGGGACACATATACACACATACAAAATACTTGTTAAAGGATATGAAAATCATTGAAATTTTATGGTAATCAAGTTTGTCTTTTTTTGTCTTCCAGGTGATCTTAATTATATGTGTACTAGAAAGTTTATAGTATTTCTAATGTTAATATTAAAACAAATACTGAAGAAATAGCTAATTTGGGGAGATTTCAGAATATCATGGAAAAGAGATTAATTAAACCTCAATATACTAGACAATTCCAGAGAAGTGAAAAATAGATGATATGAGTGGTCCAAAAGAGAATCCAAAAGTCCAAAAAGAAAAATCTGGGAACACTGATCCTCAGTCTTTGCTATTTTGTCAAGAAACAGTTTCTTTATCTATAGAAATGTTTCCCCAGCCAGTCTATGCGTGCTGTGAGCATTGTTTTCCATGCATTTATTATAGTTTTACCCTCCTCAAAAATGGGTACTATATAGAGTATGGTTTGTAAATAGTAAATGGAAGTGGAAAAGTAGGAAAAATCACAGAATTAAATTTCCTGCCTCCTGGGTGACGTCTGGGTAAATTTACTTATTCCACTGTTCTCATTCTTTAATTTTATTGCATTGTAGCTCATTGCCTTATTAAATCATTTTGCTTTGAACTTTCACTCTCAAATGATGGTCAATAGTTACCCACCAATTTATTATTCACTTGAATCCTGAGCATTTTGCTTAATGTGTAGTAAGTGCTCCATAAATGGATTTTAAATAATGAATAAATAATAATATTTTATATCTTTGAAGCAATTTCATGCACATTGTGTCAGTTTTTCTTACCTCATTCTGCATGTATGGTTATTATCCCACCTAAAATGATAAAAGTAATTTTGTGTTTTTTTCCAGGGTATGCTGGTTTGAGATGAGAACACAGTCTAAAATCAGTTCAAGTTAAACCCAGGGTTGATTGTGATTTACTCTCAGAGCAGACAGACCCATCTATTGGTAGTTACCTTGGCCTCCCTCTCTGTGATCGCACCCTTACCCTCCCTCCCCTATGACCTCTATGGTCTCACCTGTTGGTACTGTCCCTCTTACACTTCACTCCAGCTTCACTGCCTCCTTGGTGTTTGTAAAACACTCCAGGTTTGCTCTGCATTAGCTCTTTTTCACTAGCTGCTTCTGTCCAGAAAATTCTTCTCATAGGTTTCTACTTGTTTAACTCTCTCATCTCTCATCTTCTCAACAGAACACTCTGATAGACACTACTGCCATGCATTAATATCCAACTCCCCTCTACCACTGGGCAGATCACACTTCCTTTCTCCCTTGAAGTTAGACAGGAGCATTTGACTTGTTCTGGCCAAAGAAATGTGAGCAGAGGTGACATGTGTTGCTTCCAAGTGGATGTTTTTAAAAGCTTGTGTATATTCTCCTGTGTACATTCTCTTGTGTACAGTGCTCGTTTCCCTGTGTCCTTGCAATTGTCAGCCTTTCAGATGGTGGGGTCTCTATTAGCCTGGATCCCTGAGTGAGGATGGCATGGGCAGAATGCCCACCAACCTGTAATGGATATTTTGCATGAGCCAGAAATAAACCTTTGTTGTTTTAAGCTACTGAGATTTGAGAGTTGTTTGCTGCTGTAATATAACTAGCCAATTGTAAATAATATCCTTAGCTATTACTATTCAGTACTGCAACCTATTCTCCACCCCCTCCTCAGGGCACTCGTTTTCCTTTATTCCACTTCACTTTTCATAACTCTTTATCATTTCCTAAATAGATATTAGATACTTAATTGACATGTTTATTTTTTATTTTCTCTGTGCTCTCAGTTCCCCCTCCCCCTAGAATGTAAGCTCCATGGGGTTAGGGCTCTTAGTCTGTTTTGTTCAATTATATGAGATACGGCATTCAATAAATATTTATTGAATGAATGAATGAGTATTAAGCACGACCCTGTACTGTTCTGGATGTTGGAGATGCAGAGATAAAACACCTTCCCTTACTTGCCCTGGTCTCATGACTGATACAGAGAACATGTGATTATATTAGCAGTGCATTGGGAAAAGCAAAGCTTTTCAAAAGTCACAGCACTGTTGGGAGGCATGAGTAGCCACTTTACCTAGAAGTGTACATTAGGGAGGCCTCCAGACAGGTGATGTTGAGCTGGTATTTGAAGCTAATTAAGGGAGACCCAAACAGATAAGGGAACAGGGAATTCTAAACAGGATTCAGGATGTATTAAGAAAGACCATGAGAGGGGCGCCTGGGTGGCTCAGTGGGTTAAAAGCCTCTGCTTTCGGCTTAGGTCATGATCCCAGGGTTCTGGAATCGAGCCCCACATCGGGCTCTCTGCTCAGCAGGGATCCCACTTCCCTTCCTTTCTCTGCCTGCCTCTCTGCCTACTTGTGATCTCTCTCTCTGTGTCAAATAAATAAATAAAATCTTAAAAAAAAAAAAGACCATGAGAAATAGCATGGTTTATTTCAAGAGCTGCAGATAGTTTGGTCTTGCTGAAATTCCATTTATGGAGGATGGAAAGGTCAGAAGGGACCAGTGATGGTTAATTTTATGTGTCAACTTGACTGGGCTGAGGGATGTCTAGATAGTTAGTAAACCTTATTTCTCAGTGTGTCTCTGAAGGTGTTTCCAGATGAGATTAATATTCAAACTGGTGAACTGAATAAAGTAGATACCCTCTCTAGTGTGGATGGACATCATCCAATTCAATGAGAGTCTAAATAGAACAAAAAGATGAAGGAAGGATAAATAAGGTGTCTCTGCTGGAGCTGAACTGTTGATCTCCTGTCTTTGGCTTTTGGACTCAGCTGAGAACTTACTCCATTGACCCCTTGGATTCTTAGGCTTTTGGACTTGGATTGAATTATACTACCAGCTTTCCTAGTTCTCCAGCTTACAGGCAGCAGATCATGGAATGTCTTGGTCACCATAAACACATAAACCAATTCCAGGGCACCTGGGTGGCTCAGTGGGTTAAGCCTCTGCCTTCGGCTCAGGTCATGATCCCAGAGTCCTGGGATCGAGCCCCACATCGGGCTCTGCTCGGCAGGGAGCCTGCTTCTGCCTCTCTTGCCTACTTGTGATCTCTGTCTGTTAAATAAATAAATAAAATCTTTAAAAAAAAATCCACATAAACCAATTCCTATATCTCTTAATCTCTCTCTCTCTCTGTTTGTCCTACTGGTTCTTTTTCTCTGGATGACCCTGAGTAATACAAATTTTGGACTAGGAGTGGTGTATGTTGAGATATCCCTTCTAAGGTGAAGGATAAGTGGTTTCATCTGGCCCCTCTGAATTTTGGAGGCAACATATTCCTCATTTGAGTGTGTTACACTGGCCCATTTACTGAGTAATCTGAAAACTGCTGGTTTTAAGTAGATCTCCAAACAAGAAAAGACTCTCTAATAGGTTCAGACTGCTGTACAAGCTGCTCTGTGACTTAGGCCATATGATCCAGCAGATTCAATGGTACTTAAAGGGTCAGTGGCAGATAGAGATGCTATTTGGAGTCTTTTACAGACCTCTGTAAATGAATCACAGTGTAGGTCTTCAGGATTTTTTTGAAGTAAGGCCCTGCCATCCTCTATTAAGTGCTCTCTTTCTGAGAAACAGTTCCTGGCCTGTTACTGAACTTAGGAGAGACTGAATGTTTGACCACAGGCCACAAAGTTATCATGTAACCTGAGCTGCCCATCATGAATTGGGTGTTATCCTGCCCACCAAGCCACGCAGTTGAGTATGCACTGCAGCACTCCCATTATCAAAGAAGTGTTTATACATGATGAGGCCCTGAGCAGGCCCTGAAAACATAGGAAGTTACATGAAGAAGTGGCCTAAATGTCCTTCTCCCCGCCCTGCCCCCCAACTACACTGCCTTTTCTTTTCCAGTGTGCACCTGTGGTCTCATGGAGAGTTCCTTACAGTCAACCAAAAGAGAAAGAAAAGACTCAGGCCTAATTTAGAGATGGTTCTGCATGATAAGTAGGCAGCGTCTGAAAGGGGGCAGCTGTAGCACTACAGCCCCCTTTTGAAATATCCTTGAAGGTCAGTGGTGAAGAGAAATGCTCTCAGTGGACAGAACTTTATGTAGTATATCTCATTGCTCACTTTGCTTGGAAGGAGGAATGACCAGGTGTGTGACTATACTGTTGTATTGGCTGGATGGTCAAGGACTTGGAAGAAACATGATTGGAACAGTGGTGACAAATTTGGGAGAGAGGTATGTGAATAGACTATACAGAAAACATGAAGATACTTGCATGTGAATGCTCACCAATAGGTCACCTCGGTAGAGGAGGATTTTATTTTAATAAAAATTTTATTTGTTTATTTTTGGTGAGGGCGAGAGTGAGCAAGAGAGAGAGAGTGAGCACGAGCTGGGTGGGGAGGGGCAGGGGGAGAAGCAGACTCCCTGCTGAACAGGGAGCCTGATGCAGGGACTCCATCCCAGGACCCTGGGATTGTGACCTGAGCCGAAGTATATAAGCTACTGAAGTGAGCAGTTGACCTGAGTTAAGGCAGACACTTAACGGGCCGAACTACCCAGGCATCCAGTAAAGGAGGATTTTAGTAACTAAGTGAATGGGAAGACCCATTCTGTGGATTCCAGTCATTCTTCTTCCCTAACCACCCCTGTCATCTCTCAAGGGCTTATCAGGCAGATGGTCATGGTGACAGGAGTATAGGTTATGCATGGCTTCAGCAACATCGACTTTCACTCATGACTTTCACGGCAAACCTGACTATGGCCACTGCTGAGTGCCCAGTGTGTCAGCCACAGAGATTAGCACTGATCCCTCAGTGTGGTACCATTGCCTAGAGTAATCAGTCCGCTACCTGGTGACAAGTTGATTACCTTGGACTGCTTTTGTTGTGGAAGGATTAGCATTTTGTTCTTATTGTGAGAGATACTTCCTCTGGTTGCAGACTTGCCTATCCCAGATATAATGTTTCTGCCCAAACTACCATCTGTGGACTTATAGAATACCTCATCTATCATCATGATATTCTACATAGCATTACTTCAGATTAAGGAACTCCTAGTAAAAGAAGAACAGCATTGGGCCCATATTGATGAAATTCTCTGGTCCTATCATATTGCCTCCATCCTAAAGCAGTTTGCTTGATAGAATAGCAGAATGACCTTTTGAAGACTCAGTTACAGTGTCAGGGGTCAGGGCTTTGCGGGGCTAGGGCAGGCTTTTTTGGAAGGTTGTATATACTCTGCAGCTGTGAACCTGTGAAATCAAACATATTACATATTTCCAAAATATAGTGGTAGGATAGGGTTAAGATATACATTCCCATTCCAAAAGGGAGAAATAGAAAAGAAAGAAGTAGTAACAAATCCAAGGTAATCTTAAACCTAATAGGTCAAACAACACTAAATCTCAAGGCTTGAAAACAATTCTTCTTGTCTCAGTGCTCTGTCTTCTAGACAGACTGGGGTAAAAAGTGGGCTGGCAAGGCTCTGGGTGCTCCCACCCTCGCAGTTTTGCTGAGTGCAGCTCATGATGCGACTTTCCTAGGCTAGAATCATATGCTAGTGTTTTACTGGTCTGGGGTAATGGGGGTGGCAGGTCCCAAGGCTCTCCTGGGAATTGGCCTAGTGCGGGCTCTGGTAGTACTACCGCAGCAATGGCCCTTTGCCAGAGTTGGGTGCTTGGTGGCTCCATTTTTTAAAATGATTTATTTATTTATTTATTTTAGAGAAGAGAGTGAGAGAGAGAGGGACAGACAGAGTGTGAGTACAAGGGGGAGGATAGGGGGAGAGGGAGTGAGAAATCCAAGCAGACTCTCCTCTGAGCTTGGAGCCGGATGTGGGGCTTGATCTCAAAACCCTGAGCTCAAACCAGAGCCGAAACCAAGAGTCTGATGCTCAACTGACTATGCCACACATGTGGGTGGCTCCATTCTTTAAAATCTAGTGGAGGTGGCCATGGCTTGGGCTTTGCTGTACATTCTAGGACCTACTGGAGCTGTACCTGGGGGCTGAGGAATGGGCCAGAATATGTGGAACTCATTTCCATCTGAGACCTCATCAAACTGGCTTTTACTGTCCATATTTCTACCAACATTCTGTTTATAACCATTTAGATATGCCCTAAGAAGATTGAGGCTATTCTCAATGTCCTCTTCTCCTAAGACCTTCACCAGATTTGCTGTTAGCAGTTTTTTCACAGCAATGTAGGTTTTTTTTCTAGCATGCACTGCAGAACATGTCCCTCTACCTGTTACCCACTTCCAAAACTGCTTTCACATTTTTGGTATTCAGTACAACAGCACCCCATACTTGGTATCAATTTTATGTCTTAGTGCTTTAGTCTACTATACAAAGATGTCACAAGCTGGGTAGTTTATATGCAACAGACATTTTTCAGGGTTCTGGAGACTGGGAAGTCAAAGATCATGGCACCAGTAGATTTAATATCTGGTGGTGTATGTCCTGATTTGAGTCCCAAAGTCTGAAAGCCAGGAATGCCAACATCTGAAGGCAGAAGATGGATGTCTTAGCTCAAGCAGAGAGAGCAAATTAGCCCCTCCTCCACCTTTTTGTTCTATCTGGACCCTCCAGATTGACTGTGCCCACCTACATCCATCTGCTTTACTCAGTTCACCAGTTCAGATGGTTATCTTTTTCAGAAATGCCTTTACAGATACATCCAGAAATAATGTTTTACTAGCTATGTGGGCATCTCTTACCTTGTCAAGTTAACACATAATATTAACCATCACAAGTCCCCAAATTTATATACTGAAGTCCTAATCCCCAAGGAGATGATATTAGGAGGTGGGGCTTTTGGTAAGTAATTAGGTCACGAGGGTAGAACACTCTTGTTTGGGATTAGTGCTCTTATAAAAGAGTCCCCACAGAGTTCCGTACCCCTTCTGTCGTGTGGGGACACAAGAAGTGTGCGGCCTGGAAAAGGCCCCCACCAATCATGCTGAACCTCTGATATCAGACATCCAGCCCCCAGAACTGTGAGCAATGTCTGTTTTTAACTCTCCCTAGTGTGTGGTGTTTTGATACAGCAGCTAAATGGATTAACACAGGGCCAGATCATGAAAGACTCTTAAAGCCTTTCTAAGGAGTTTGACCTCATAGTGTGTAGGCCACTGAAGGATTATAAGCAGGAGAGTGAGACAATCAGATGAATTGTATTTTAGAAATATTACTGTGACTGTAATGTGGAGGTGGACCGAGAAGGTAAAAGGCTGATGAAATAGTCCAGGTGAGAGATGATAACAGTCTGAACTAAGGCGAAAGCAGTGAGAATGCAGAGGAAGTGACAGTGACATATTAACTGTGGGGAAGACTCTAGAGGATTCAAAGTGGAAGTTTGCCATTTTATTTTGAACAATTTGTTATTACTATTATAATTTTAGTCACTGAATGATTCTTGATTCTATTTACCAAAGTAGGTAAAACAGGAGGAAGACACATGATTGAGTTGAAGTGACTGTGAAACTCCTGGATGTGAATACCCAGTAAGTCTATCGATGCATAGACCTGGGTCAGTAGATTGGGGAAATCATTAACCTTTAAGGGTAGTTAAAGCTATGGATGTAAGATGAGAAAGAGGCTGGAAAGGGAAACCTATAAAATCACATACTGGGATTGGGAAGAGAAAAGATAAAATCTGGTTAGAAAAAGAGAAGGCACAATCCAGGTAAAAGAAGGAAAATGAATCTGTGAAGGCTGAAGAGAAGAGAGAGTGTCAAGGGTTCAACACATCATATTCTATGTGGAAGTCATGAGCTGGGGAAGCAGCCAGTGGATTTGACTTGTAATATGTTGTTAGGGACTGCAGGAAGAGTGAACTTCATTTTACTTACCCAGAGTTAGAGATGTTCTGAAATCCTGCCTCAAAGACTGTGACCTGAGATGCTGAGGAACCCAGACATGTTCAGGATCACACAAATAATTAGTAGCAGAATTGAGCTAAAATGCTCTTTGTAGTACTTCTTCTTTGACTCAGGACTAAATTTTTAGATATTTGAAAGGTCCTTGTAAACCAGGCCTAATAGATTTAGTAATTAGACTCATGCATGTTTCCTCTTTTCCTCCCCTGACCATATCCAGTTTGTTGGCAAATCCTGTTGAGTCTGCCTCAAAAGTGGATGGATCTCTATTCTGATCACCTCTCCCCACTTCTACCACTGCAACTCGGTCTAGCCTCCATCAGCTCTTCTCAATATTACTGCAGGAGCCTCCTGACTTCTCCTGATGCTTCCACTTATGCCTGCTCCATAGTCCATTTTCAACAGAGCAGCTAAAATTGTCTTTAAAAATCAGATCACGCCACTCCGTTGCTTAAAACATGCCAGAAGGTTTCCAATAGCACTGAGTGTGAAACCCAGATTCTTTAAATGCTCAACAAGGCCTCATATACCATAACTGTTGTCTACCTTTTGGACCATGTCACGCTCCACTTTCTGTCCCATTATTGTTCCATATGCCATCCTTTTTTCTGTTCCTTTCACAAGGCAACACATTTATGCCCCACAGCCTTTACATTTCTGTGGCCTCCTGGATGCTCTTTCCCCAAATTCCCATGTGGCTGCCTCTTTGTCTTCATTTAGGTCTCAGCTCAGATGTCATCTCCTTAGAGTTTTCCTTCTCAGCCTAACTAAAAGAACCTCCCTTAACCCCCCTTCCAATTCAGTCTTTACTATCACAAAATCTATAGCATTTCTTAGCACTTTTTTTTTTTAATTTCTTTTCAGCGTAACAGAATTCATTGTTTTTGCACCACACCCAGTGCTCCATGTAATGCGTGCCCTCCGTAATACCCACCACCTGGCTCCCCCAACCTCCCACTCCCCGCCCCTTCAAAACCCTCAGGTTGTTTTTCAGTGTCCATAGTCTCTCATGGTTCATCTCCCCCTACGATTTCCCTCAACTCCCTTCTCCTCTCCATCTCCCCATGTCCCGTGTTCTTAGCACTTTTTGAAATGACATTGCCTATTCGTTTGCTCATATCCTCTATCTTTCCCATGAGAACAGGAACTCTGTCTATCTTGTTTACTTTGGTCCCAGAGCCTAGAGCAGTGAATAGAGTATGGGATAATGGCTAACTCTTATGTTTGCCACTTGCCCAGCACTGTTCTTAACACTTTACAAATATTAACTTAGTAAATTTTCACATCAATTCTATAAGGTAGGCACAATTTACAGGTAAGGAAAACAATGCACTGACTTAGGTCATTAAGACTCTTGCCTAAACTGGTGAGTGGAAGTGCTTCTTAGACATCAGTACCATCAGAATCTTCTGAGGGGTTTGTTGCAACCGAAGTTGCTGGGCCCCCACTTCAGCATTTTTGGTTCAGCAGATATGGGATGAGACCCAAGAATTGTCATTTCTAGTAAGTTCCCAAAGAATGTTGTTGCTGCTGGTCCAGGAACCACCTTCTGAAAATCAGTGCGGTAGAGTTCACAGAGCATTTCTCACATTATTTATTGTAATATCCATATTCCCATTACCCATGGTCATGCCCACTTTTGTAGTTAAGGAAACTGAGGCTCAGAAAAGTTAACTGGCCTTCTGATGACCACAGAGGAGGGAGTGAATAGAAAAATTATTTGGACTCTTTTGGCTCTAAATCAGTGCTCTTGGAATTGCCCTAACAGGCCTCTCTGTGCCACTAAATTTTTTAAAATGTTACTTCAGTAGGAAAGTTGTAAAGACTTCATGAATTTGGCAGATAAACAGAGGAACCCCATGGGAACAGAAGGAACTTACATCTTCTACTCTGTTTCAGCTTAATTAATCTGAGTAACCAAGATGCTTTCTATACAAGCTGACTTGGCCAAAATTTATTTTCATTCTAATTTAGACCTGCCATAAATATGATCCAACCACTTTCCCTTTTTGTTTAAAACAGAGACATATGACAGCATTGTAAGTGAGGTTTCTCTGGCTCATTACTGTTAAAGAAACTTTCTTACAAAACAAAGAAGAGATTCAAGACTATTTACTAAAAATTATAATTTAATGTTCATAATTTAGTTCTTCCTATAAATGACACTTGTTCTAAAAAAAGTTTTTTAAAAAAATCTTGCAACAATTTTGACTAAATTTCTGAAGTACTTGAATTTTTTTTCTTAGCAGCCCTACCACACACTAGAGACTAGAAGCTATAAAACTTTGTTTTCCTTGGGTTCTTTCAGGCATTAACATTCCGATGCCATATTCTTATGACAAAGACTAATAAGAAGAGAAAATGGCATACCCTGGATCTATTTTAGTGATAAAGATAGGAGTGGGAAATGGTAAAAATCTACCTTGTTCTCATTACTACAGTGCTAAAACTGTCATCAATTATAATCACTCACCACATCCCTAATGTGAGACTTTGTTGGTAACTTCTCTTCAACACAAACTCAGTCTCCTTTAATCCAGTGCATGTGAGAAATATATGTGGAAATATATTGATAGTGCTTACATTGATGGCATTCTCTTCACTTATAAAAGCGTGTGCTGAAAAAGGAGTAATGTCAGCACATAATAACCAGGTTTCTATAAGACAGTTATTTCTGTTTTATTGCCCATCATCTTATAAGCAAAATAGAAAATGTTCCAAGCATTTACCTTGACCTATATTTCATAGTCATAGTTATCTATGCAGAATTTTTCTTTTGTCTTTGCTCAGTGTGCAAAAATGTCAATACATTTCTTCCCTGTCCTTTGCCTTTGGCCTCCTGTTCAGTTTTGTTCAATTTGACTTCACTTGTTTCTTTCTTTTTTGCCTTTAGTCCCCTTCTCTTTTTTCCTCCCTCTGTTCTTCTCTGTTCTCTCTCCTCTTTCAGTGGGTAATTATTGGGTCCATGATGTTCTAGATTTAGAAAGGAAGATACTTAGAGTCATGCTGGAGAAGAGAACATATAATATAAACATAAAGAAGTTCCATAGTTCAAGATGACACATGATACGATGAAACAAGAAAACAGTACAGGAGGTGCAGTAAACATTCAGTGGGAATAGAGATCCCTATGGAACTGGTGTTTTTGAGGATGGCTTTATAAAAATACTTCCTTTAATCTATTGCTGCGCAAGAAGTATCCCAAAATGTAGTGGCTAAAATAATAACTTGCCTTAATTGTACCATCTGGGCTGAGCCCAGTTGTCTTCTGCTTCACCTGGTATCTGCTGGTATTAGAATTGCAAGATGGCTTCCTACCTTCTGAAGCACCTGGCACCTCATCTAAATGGCCAGAACAAATGGACATCTCTCTCTATAAGGTCTCCCCAGGAGAGTAGCTGAACCTCTTTGCAAGGTACCTCAAGGTTCCAACAGAGAGCATTTCAAGAGTAATAACCCCCAATATGCAAGTACTTCAGTCCTTGCTTACTTTCCACCTGTTAATATCCCAGTGCCAAAATCAGTGTGGGATGCAATGAATACTGAGCAACTCATGAACACTTGGTTTATGGGGGCCACCAATTCAAACAAAGCATTTGGAGGGCCGAATATATAGGGGGTGTGAGGAAAGGAGAGAAGTTACATATGGAGAATTTGAGCTTGGATGATTAGAAAAATTGTGGTACCATTCATTAGAAGAGAAGTTATATGGAGAAACCAGTCTATATTTGGAATGATGAAAATGCCCGTTAGGCAGACAGAAAATTTACTGGAATAAAGACATGAGCTGAGGGTTGAAGTTCTAAACTCTGGAGTCATATGCAGAAAAGAGTTAGTTAAAGCTTTGTGACTGGTGAGTTCTGGAAAAGATAGATCAGTGAATTTTGAACTATACTTGTGGTTAGAAGCTGGGAGGAGAAGAGCCAGATTAGGAGACAAAGATACTGAATATTCCTTTCATAGTTTGTGTCACTGTTAGCATTTTTGTATTTCTAGTTTAATTTGACTCTCATTTATACACATCTGGGAATATAATTTAATTGAGAAATCATTTGGCTTTATTTTAGGATGTTTTGATGTGGAGTACCTCTAGTGCTTTAAGTTACTGACTTGAAAATATTTATTTATTTATTTATTTATTTATTTATTTATTTTAAAGATTTTATTTATTTATTTGACAGAGATCACAAGTAGGCAGAGAGGCAGGCAGAGAGAAGAAGGGAAGCAGGCTCCTTGCTAAGCAGAGAGCCCGATGTGGGGCTCCATCCCAGGACCCTGGGATCATGACCTGAGCCAAAAGCAGAAGCTTTAACCCACTGAGCCACCCAGGTGCCCCGAAAATATGTATTTATTAATAATAGCTAATATCTTGGAGACTTCCTCATGGTTCTCAAGTTGGTGGAATCATTGTATGAAAACTAAGTTAACAATACGGCTTGACAGAATTAAGCTTTTATTAATTAATTTTACTTTATTAATTAGTTTTATTAATTAAGCTTTATTAATCTTTACGCTGTCCTGCTTTTAGAAAGTAACAAAATTATGTAAAGGCTTGGATTCAATGATGAATTAATTTCCTTCTTATGAAATGGACTTGATATTAAGACTAGATTAATGCAAGTGCAGATTAAAAGTTTGGTGCAGAAATAGTTTCTTGGTATCCACTGACAAAGTAAAGTCAATATTCAGAGGCAGTTAATAGTTTTCTAAGAGCCTGTTGCACATATAAGTGAGAATTGTTGATTGAGGAACTGAGTTCAGAAATTCCCTGAGGCAGTGTCAAGAAGTAAACACCAACATTTTAAAGGGCATTTTAATCAATGGGGTCAGAAGTAAGATATAAATTCCTGATTCCTCTCATGGGCTCCATTTACAAATAGAATTTTTAGCAAGGAAATATTAATATTCTTTACATTAAAATGCAAAGGAAATAAAGTTTTGAATGAGTTACTTAAATTACATTAAGTTTATACTTAATGTGCTCTATATTGGATTATCTCCTTATTTATTGTATTACTTAGATTTGAAAATATTTTAGTTTTCAAAATTAATTCTTAGAGTGTTATTTTAGTGATCAGTAAAATGAACTAGATGTAAAAATTTGTATTAAAGTTGCTGTAACATTCTTTAAATCCATAAGGTCTGACAATATAGTGGAACATAATGCATCACTTAAAGTATTTGTGTATGTTTGTAGAATTTCCTCTAGTCTTTAAATAAATTTCAAGTTCCAGTGTATTTTTAACTGAAAATAACTTTCACTGATTACTTCTTTGATTTTAGCATTTTAAATGACTTTCATTTTAAGAGTATTCAGAATTAAATATATCGGATAACTGGTAGCATACACATAGTGACTAGATAAATCATTCTAATAATTTTCAGGATGCAAAAGTAATTATATATATTATACTAGTAGATTTATTTCCTCATATCAAGAGGGGCTATAATACATGCAGCTTTAGTTTATTTTAACTTTGAAAATTCTGTCGGATTTTTGTTACATTTGAACTAATGAATAACTAAATATCCTTTAGTCATAGTCTTTCATTCAGTGAACATAGAGTTTAGGCAACTTTCTATGTAGGAATATGAATCATGTAGTAGAAAGATTTTTTTGTTAGCTACGTGTATCCCCATAGTGATAGTAGGTATTAAACTGAAGCTGAAAGGAAATTCCTTACTTTCATATGATCTTCAAATAATTTTAAACCAACTAAATTCTTTTCAAGCTTGAATTTCATGTGTTCCAATAACCCTAGGCTCTTTTTGAATCTTGTTATCATAGAATATGTGATTTTAGAAATGTTTTTATTTAAGTCATAAAATAAAAGGTGCCCCTGCTATAGCATGGATATTGCATGCCTTTGGATTTAACGTGAGCCTGTCTTCTCTCAGCTAACACCGTTGTTAGAATGGAGTTCCCACAGAAATACAAAAGCTGAGAACTATATTTTATATGAAGTCTGTTACTGTTTATACAGTGTAGGAAACGGCTTGCTCTCTCATAGTGGATTACAAGAGAGTGGGACCTCACAGAGACAGATTAGTGACAGACTTGCCTAGTGGCCTGTGCCTACACTAAGAAACGAAGTTAGGACAGTTATTTGTAAATTTGATCGATACGAGTGTGGTTTTTTTTTTCCCCTCGAGTTGAAGACTCGATTCTCCACGTAGTGGTAGTTACTGTATCAGTCCAGTGTATTGTAATCTTACTGTTTCTTTATAGAAACTTAGAGCAGTATTGCATCAGTACTAATTAATCCATTTTATTAGAATGACCCCAAAGGGTCAGAAGGATTATATCTAAACATATTCATTGAGTCACTCATCTGTTCTCTCTTTAATTCATTCAACAAACTTGTTGTCTTCCTAGTGTGTGTTGGGCCCATCCCTAAAACACATCAGTAAGTGGAAAAAAAATACAAACTAAATAAATAGGTATTATCTATGCTTTTATGAAGTTTCAGACAAGAGGAGAAGATAGACATTAATCACCTGGGCATACTAATGAAAGTATAATTACAAAGTATGTTCTTTTATGGAAATTAACCCTATACTCAGTATAATAAAGCAATTTGTCTGTGGGTGAGGTATGGGTAAAAAAATGGCTCTGTTGGTTTGTGTAGGTTGGAGTATGAGGGAGCTTTCTATTGAGAGAAGAAAAAAACATTTACAGTCATCCCAGATGAGAGGAGCTGGAGAAACTGAAAGAAGGCCAGCATTGCAGGTATTCAGATAGTAAAGGAGAGAGGAAGCATAAGATGAGTAATGGGCCAAACCACTCAGGAATTTTTAGGCCATTTATAAACTTTATCTTAATCCTAAAAGCAAATGGAAATCGTGGAAATGTTTTGAGAAAGAGAGTGCAATGAGGTTAACTCTAGATCTCATAAAGATATGTCTAAGGGGTGCCTGGGTGGCTCAGTGGGTTAAAGCCTCTGCCTTCAGCTCAGGTCATGATGCCAGGGTCCTGGGATCGAGCCCCGCATCGGGCTCTCTGCTCAGCAGGGAGCCTGCTTCCTCCTCTCTCTCTGCCTGCCTCTCTGCCTACTCATGATCTCTCTCTCTGTCAAATAAATAAATAAAATCTTTAAAAAATAAAAAAATATATGTCTAAGACATAACCCTTGGAACATGTAAATGTAACCTTATTTGGAAAAAAGGGCCTTGTAAATGTATTTAAGGATCTTGAGATGAGGTCATGTTGAGATTATTCCAGAGGGCTCTAAATCCAATGATGTGTCCTTGAAAGAAACAAAAGAGAAAAACCCCAAAGGAGAGGGCCACAAGAAGATGAAGCCGCGATTGGAGTGAGAAACTACAAACCAAGAAATGCTGACAGTCATCAGAAGGAAAGGACGAGCAACAGATCCGCTCCTGGAACCTATAGAGGAAGCACAGCCTTATGGACATCTTGATTTCAGACTCTGCCTCCAGAATTGTGAGAAAATAAATATTTCTGTTGCTTGAAGCTATCAGGTTTGTGGTAATTGGTTATGGCAGCCCTAGGAAATAAATATGGGGGTGGTGATTCTTACTTTGTCATGGATGTTTCAGCTGCGATATGTGAAGACCTGATCAGCCCTAGTCTATCATTTGCTGGTTGGGTAGCTTTTCCAAGTAGCCCTCTAGCTTGAGCTAAATTTAAAAATTATGCTTGATGGGGCACCTCAGTGGTACAGCCAGTTAAGCATCTGACTCTTGGTTTCGGCTTGGGTCATGACCTCAGGGTCATGAGATCAAGCCCCACATTGGGTTCTGCACTTATTGCAGAGTGTGCTTGGGTTTCTCTGTCCCCCTCCCTCTACCTCCCCTTCAAATAAATAAATCAGTCTTTTTTTTTTTTTTTAAAGACTTTGACAGACAGAGATCACAAGTAGGCATAAAGGTAGACAGAGAGAGAGGGGGAAGCAGGCTCCCCGCTGAGCAGAGATCCCAATGCGATGCAGGGCTTGATCCCAGGACCTTGAGATCATGACCTGAGCCGAAGGCAGAGGCTTAACCCACTGAGCCACCCAGGCGCCCGATAAATCAGTCTTTTTAAAAAGATTTTTATTTATTTATTTGAGAGCGAGAGAGAGAGTGAGAGAGTGCTCAAGTGGGGAAGAGGGGCAGAGGGAGGGAGAAGCAGACTCCCTGCTGAGCAGGGACCCCCCCCCCCCCCCCCGGGACATGGGGCTCAATCCCAGGACCCTGAGACCATGACTGAAGCTGAAGGCAGCCACTTTACTTGACTGAGCCACCCAGGTGCCCCAATAAATAAATCTTTTAAAAATATTATGCTTGAAAAAAATTATTAAAAAATATTATGCTTGTTGTAGGCCTACTTGTCTGTTTTTGCTTTTATCACTTGTGCTTTTGGCATTATAGCCATGAAATCACTGCCATGATTAATATCCTGAAGCTTTCCCCTGTGTTTTCTTCTAGGATTTTTAGTCTCAGGTCTTACACTTAAGATTTTAATTCATTTTGAGTTGCTTTTTGTATCTAGTACAAGGAAAGAGTCTAATTTTATTATTATGCATGTAGATGTCCAGTTTTCCCAACACAGAAATCCAAGAGAATGAAGAAAAGGTGAAGATTTTTAGGATTTTCAAATAGCCTACTTCTGTACCATTCATATAGGCTTATGAGTAAAAAAAAAAAAATACTGTTTAAAATCACATATTTTGGAAACATCTGTATGTCTGTTAATTTTATAATTTTATTTCAAATCTAGTTTCATTGTAATTTTGTGTATAAAGGAAAGAAATACCCAATGTATTGACTTCCTAGATGCTCCTTGGATGCTTCTGAAAGCTGCATTTGATGCTTTCCTTTCATAAGGGTCTTACTTAATAAAGTATTACTTACTTAGCAAATGACTAGATACTATCTTAGTGCAGTTGAAGAGATATGTTACCACATCTCCTGAGAATGACCGTATGTTTCAGTAAAGATCCATTTATTTTAAACTATGTTTGAAACTCACCTAGGTTCATATTTTCTCACATTTTATCTGAGAAATGCATGATGTTTATTTGTAAAATGGGAATGAATTTTAATATTGCACTTCTTACTGCTGTGGGGTTTAGAGTTGACTTCATATCATTAAATGCATGGATGAATTAGCGTATTTATTTGCATGTATGATATATCTGTATTTCAAAGCAAACATTTCAAAGGAGCACCAAAATATGTATGTAAAATTTGTATTTGCCTCCTAGTAATGTTCATAGAGAGGGTATGCACTATATAGATCTGGGTTTATAAGGAAAAATTGGACTGTTTGGAACTCCATTACCCAATTTTCATGGGCATACATGTATATATGCAAATTTGGCGAGTGTTTATGACATAATTTAAAAATCTGACAATAAGTAAGATCAAATTCTACCCACAGGTGACTTAATATTGGCCAAAATGTTGCCTTTTCTCTTCTGTGTTTACAACACAGCCAAGACACAGGGGGCCAAGCATAGTTTGTGAGACAGTTACTTACACACATTTCATTTTATAATGTGGACACTTTACAGTAAATAACCTGAGATCAAGGACATATTGGAAATAGTGCCAGGGGGTGCTATGCTATTTGTTACCCATAAATGTAAACTTCTTTAATTAAGCACAACATGGTCTCATTTTTTTCATACGTTTTCTTCCTTATTTTAGTTCTTAGTTTTTATTTTATTATAAATAGATTTTAGTCATGATTTAAACATATGAGGGCCCGGTTTTATTTTGATATGTATGTATCCGATTCACACAAAAGTTAATGGGGGTTATGAATACCTACAGAGAAGAGAATACACCCAGAGCCTCCAAAACAAATTTAGAACAATTTAAAATGCCCTGGAGTAATAAAGAGCTAGTTTAAGGGGTCAGTAAGAGGGTAAATATATGTTTTAAAGATTATTTTTGTGAAAATTCTTGTGGCTTTGAGGCCCAAGGGAGGAATAGATGGGTGTGAACAGCAAAAAAGATAAACTAACAATTATGCCTACGGTAAAAGTGTAAATTACAGTTTACCTTGGCAGAAAGCGTGTGCATGGTAACATTTTTTATGAGAGCTATTTGTATTTCCAAGAGCTGTGTAACAGTTGTTTATCCCTCAGAATGTCCTTTTGAGTTGTGCATTTCCTACCAGTCAGCCTTCTGTGACAGTGACATGAGGATACATTTATCATTCAGTTTCTAGGATCAAATATTTTAAGTGATCAACTAAGCTACTGTCAGTATGTACCTGTGCAAATGAAAAAATAGAGAATAAACGAGAGTTTAGAACTTTCTTCAGATGATTGAGTGACAGCATTTGGATTGGATTTCATAAGGAATCATGCAGTTACGTTATATAAGAGACATGGAACACATTTGTTGCCATGTAGCATGCCTGCTTCCCTATCCTTCCGCTTCTCGTCTTGTCCATAGTAAGCCTTATTAATTCTCAAGGTGCCAGGAAAATACATACTTAGAACCTCAGTTTTGAATGCTATTTAAATGTAGGCAGTCCTACCCTTTTTAAAAAAAAATCAGAAAAAAATCAGAAAATATTAATTAGATCAGTGAAACCTAATACAAACCTTCATTCCCACTGCCCCTCCCCAAGATAATATAACAAAAATAACCTAATGCCAATAGGGCGATATAATATAGACCACCTGTTTTGAATTGGCATTATGTAGTTTAAAATCCATTGAACTAAAGTCAGAACACCTGAGTTCTAATCTAGTGCTTTTTCAACTCTGGCTGCTCATTAGGAACATCCAGTAAGATGTTAGTACCTACAGACGCTACTAGGGACATCCCTTCCTCCCCCTGAGAGTTGAATTCAGTTAGTTGGTTTGGGGTGAGGATTGGTCATCAGTATTTTTACAAACTCCTCTGTCAGTTCACTGTTCTACTTTTCATTCTATAGCATTTAACTTTTGTGAATTCCTTTCAAGAACTCAACCCCCCTTAAACGTCTATTTTCACATTTCTAAAATTGAAGCAACACCTACCAAGCCTGTTTGTCTCACACAGTCATGAAGATCAAATGAAGAGATGATTTTAAAACTTATGAAAACTAGGACATGCTGTACAAACGTGAGACATGATGATGATCAGGTTAGCTTTCTTGTGATTTAAAGAAGTCAATTTGAAGAAACCTTGGGAAAACTTTTTCCTCCCATCTCGTTTCTTTGATTTTGTGCACTGACTCCTTGATAAGACTTCAGTCTTTTTTTACTTACGTGTATACTGTGTACTTGTTTATGCAGCATTGAACATTAGTTTGCTAATTGATTTCTGTCAAGTCAGCGTTAAGAACAGATAGTGAGAAGTGCTGATTTGTGTGTACGTATGTGTATGCACGCGCACACGTGTGTCTACATAGTATCTGGGAAACACTTGATAAAAAGAGTGGATAGTGATAAACATATAAAAAGGCAACTGGCCAAAGCATGTCATAGTTTATTCGTTCATCCAAAAAATACTCTTTTGAGGGATAAATATGTGCCAGTACCTCTGCCAAGACATAGAAATAGATGACATTGTCAACGCCCTCAAGAAATTCACAGGCAATTGACAATGACAGACAAGTAAACCAACACTTGTCATACAGAGTCATGAATGCTGCAACTGAAGATTTTTCAGCGTCCTGAAGAGTCTGTAAAGAGAAGTGAAGGGCATAGGAATGTGGTCAGGTAAGGCATAGGAGAAGTTAAGAGGGGTGAATTGAGTCTTGAGGGACACACAGAAGTAAGTTAGGTAAAGGAAGGACATAGTCCTCCAAGCTGAGGGAAGAGTGCAGGAGGAGAATTGATGGAATGTGGCCCATTCAGGCAAGGATGTGAAGTTTATGTAACAGCATGTGAGAATGTATCTGGGGAATGTACGGGTTTAGTATTTATTCTGAAGGCCATGGGGATACATTTTATTTTACATCAGGGAATATAGATTAGATTGCTTTTTGGTAAACTCCAATAACCATGGGAAAGGGAGGGAGATGGACTAGAAGACAGGACAACCAAACAGTTCATCATTAATGTAGTCCAGGCAGGAAAAATGATTTGAGACTGAACTTCAGGCAATAGTAGTAAGAAGGAATAATTTAGTAGATCGAGCCATTTAATGGAGCAGCATCAATAAAATTCAGTTACAGATTAATAACAACACATTAAACATTTTAACAACAACACCAACTCTTGAATGCTAGGATATTCAAATGAGATTGTAGTAGTTCCAATAGTGGCCCCCCAAAGATGTTTGTGTTTCAAATCCCTGTGATCCAACCTGTGAATGTTACTCTGTGTTGTAAAAAGGACTTTGCAGGTAAGATTAAGTTAATGATTTTGAAATTACCTGGATCTGTCTGATGCCATTACAGGCGTCTTTTAAGAGAGCAGCAGGAGGATCAGAATTAGTGGTAGGAGACGTGACAGTGGAAGCAAGAAATTGGGGTATTGCAAGGAAAGGAGCATGAGTTAAGAAATCTGGGTCACCTGGAATAGCTGTAAAAGATAAGATGAATTCTCTAAAGCCACCAGAAGGAAAACATTCCTGCCAACACCTTGATTTTAGACTTCTGACCTCCACAACTGCAAGAGAATACATTTTTTTAAATCTCTAAGTTTGTGGTAATTTGTTACTAATACAGGGACTTTTCCTGCCATAGTGTCAGTGGAGAGCCAAACAGAATAGATACCAGAATACCAAAGTGAGTGTGACAGACCCACATCCTCTAGCATATATTGACAATTGGAAAAGTTGCCTTTGGGAGGGGATACTTTCTCATCACAGCCTATTGAAGAATGCTTCATAGGCATTATTTGTAGAGCTTAGAAATAGATATCCTGCAGTTAGTTAGGAGGAACGGAGAGTTCACACCTGATTCTTGGCAAGGAAAGATGAAAACTACCTTGGTTCCAGTGTTACCTAGGCATTGTAGACAGGGAGGGGCTAACTGCCCACTTAGTTGTGCACCAAGAACAATGGTGTTATATAGGAACTGAAACCTTTGGCTTACTACTGTCGTTCTGTTCAACTTATCCAACACCCACTGATCACTGAATCCATATAGTCCTGTAAACTTCATGCCTTCTTGCAACTGCTACATAACTGTCACCCTACATTTCTTTTCATTGCACTTGATTTTACAGTCTCAATTTCTTGGACAATATGTCCTCCCCATTTTGCATTCTTTCTTAATGTTGTTGGAATACTTCTTTAAGTATTTTTCCTTATAAAGGTATCAGAAAACTTTTCTGGGTACTTGTATGCAGGAAAGCATTTTTTTTTTTTTTCTCCCTCCCTCTCTCCATAATTCAGCTGGGTATAAAATTACAGATTCAACATCATTTAACTCCAAAACTTTAAAGATACTGTGTCATTTTCTTCTAGCATCAGTAATGAGATTCCACTTTCCTTTATACTCCTTTTAAACTCCTTTTCTTTCACACTGGAGGTTTTCAAGAAATTATCTTAAAATCTTGGTGACAGAAATTTTATGAAGTATGTCTAGTTGAAAGCCTTTAAAAAAAATTATGCTTCTCATGATGTGGTTCTTTTGGTTTGAAGACTACCCTTCTCCAACTCTGGACATTATATTCTACTTCTTGTTTCCCCTTTTCTTTTAAAAAAAGTCATTTTCAAATTTGGTTATATTGATATTAAACCTCCTAAGATAATAGCTTTTCTAGAAAATCTCTAAAATCTGTTATCTATAAAATTGTGATGCATTCTCAACCTTTAATTTTCTATTAAGTTCTTATTTCAAATACCATATTTTAAATTTCCATAATTATTCATTTTCCTTCTCATCTTTTCCTAGCTGCGTATTTTTGTTTTATGCATGCATTATTATCTCAAATCTCCCTGAGGATAGTAACTACTATTTTTAAATAAAAAAATTCCCTTTACTAAATCATCTCTTGTTTCAGATTAGCATGCAAAAGGTTCATTAGGGCATATCCTTAGGATCAGCATCTGGGGGAAGAATGCGAAAGATACAGGATTGGGCAGTATGAGAAACTGAGCTGCAATGCAATCTCTGTGGAGCTCTCACCTGAATTTCAGGGAGTTTTTTTTTTCTTTTTTTAAGATTTATTTATTTATTTTAGAGGGAGAGAGAGAGAACGTGAACGAGGTGCGGGCAGAGGGAGAGGGAGAGAATCTCCAGCATACTCCCAGCTAAGCACGGAGCTCAGAGCCCAGCGCAGGTCTTGATCTTACAATCCTGGGATCGTGACCTGAGCCAAAATCAAGAGTCGAATGCTTAGCTGACTGAGCCACCCAGGAGCCCCTGAGTTTCAGGGAGTTTTGAATCTGGGATAACACTACAGAATTTCCCCAAGTTGGGGTGAGGGAGCCAGGACTTTATGTCTCCATGTTGATAAGTCATGGGATTCAGGCCATGATTGTGGGTTGGGTGGCTGTCCTCAGCCAATGCAGTTACCTTAGAGCTTTCTGTTGGCAACTCTGCCAGCAACTAACTGAAGGGGAGTCTGGTTCATCTCAGCATCTACCACATTGTTTTGAAGGCTAGGTTTTTAGGCTCTTCTTGCTCAATTTTTATCTTTCTCTTTCATGCTGTTGTTTTTTCCCTCAAATGTTTGGTGAGCTTAGGTTTTTATTCATGTGTGTGAGTGAAAGTCTAGGCTGTTAACATGGCTAACTATATCTGGGTCTACAGTAAGGCTCTTCCTTGAATGAGAGGACTACAGAGCTCTCTGTATGTGATTAGGGCATGTAGACTGGCGGACTCACTTTAAAGATGCTCAGGCAGGGCATTATTTGGCAATTCTAAATGCCAGAATGAGGGCAGCCTTATTTTGGGGTGCTATCTCTGCTATATGTCCCAGATAATTATAAAATTTCTTTAGAAATTTTCTGATTTGGGGGTGCCTGAGTGGCTCAGTCAGGTAAGGCTCTGCCTTCAGCTCAGGTCATGATCCCAGGGTCCTGGGATCAAGCCTGGCATCTGGCTTCTTGCTCAGTGGGGAGCCTGCTTCTCCCTCTCCCTTTGCCTGCTGATCCTCCTGCTTGTGCTCGCTCTCTCTGTCAAATAAATAAATAAAATCTTTTAAAAAAATTATCTGATTTTAAGCTTGGGGAATAGATGCTAATCCCAAATGCCCTGTATATCTGGGGTGGGGCAGTTGGAGTGGGGTTTCTGAACAAAGAGGTGTCTGTATTCCAGTATTGCCTAAACTTGTTTTTCACAAGAATCACCTGAGACCCTTATCAAAAAGGCAGAATTCTGAGTCGTATTGCTAGACTCACTGAACCAAAGTCCCCAGAGAATAGTCTTGAGGTTCTCTAAGTTTATAAGAACTTCATGTAATTTTATGATCAGCCCAGGTTGGTAACAGCACCTGTAGCCTTCAAGCCATCAGCTCCCCATCTACCCATCAATCTCATCTCCACTTCCATTCTTTGTATCTGCTCCCTTGGAGTCTATTTGTCCATTATGATAGCTTCCACGTGCTTCCTGTCTTACAGCAAGTCATCAAACTCTCTGGTCTTCCTGTTCTTAGGCCTATTATCAATTTATTCCCTTTTGTACTTCTTTACTGTTTCTTCAATGGGTTTTTAATAAAGAGGGAAGGTAAACATGTGAACTCAAAATACCCTCTTAAATCAAACCTCAGTAACCATACTTTGGAAAAATCTCTGAGCCAGGCTATTGCTAATGTGCAGTATGACAGATTGGATATGGGGATAAGGGAGATAGAGCAGTCTTAGATAATCCTCAACCGGCTAGTTTTAGCAGTTGGGCAAATTTTTATGTGTTTCACTGAAAAGAAGAATTAGGTGGGAGGGAGGAAATATTTTGCTAGGGAAGATAATGAATTTAGTTTTTTACATGTCCATGTAATATGAAGGCCTAAGGAAGAGATCTGATCTGGAAGCATAATCTGTGAGTCATTGATTCATCCATCAGTTTGCTTTGATGCACCTTATCAATATGCACCTTGCATTAATAATGCACCTTGCATTGGTACACTTTCTTAATATATGCCAGGATATGGAAGTGGAAATATCTTCTAGGGGATAGAAACAAATAACTTAAAGTGCATGATATCTCATAGAAGTACCAAACTCAAACCTGGGTGATCAAGAAGGAACTGACATCCAATCCAGGCTGAGATGGGACAAATTGTGAGTCTGGCAAAATTGCCTGGACAGATAAATTATTTTAGAAACAGTGAAGAGCCAGTAGGAAAGCTGAGAGCCAAAAAAGAATACCAGTAGGAATTTCTGTATGACTAGTTCTTAGCAGAAGGGAGAACAAGAGAAGAAGCTGGAAAGGCAAAGAAACGTGAGATGATGCAGGATTGTATACAATGGGTACAATGGGAAGTCACTGAAGAGTTTAATTTTTTTTAAAAGATTTTATTATTTATTTATTTGGCGGACAGAGATCACAACTAGGCAGAGAGGCAGGTGGAGAGAGAGGGGGAAGCAGGCTCCCTGCTGAGCAGAGAGCCCGATGCAGGGCTCAATCCCAGGACCCTAGGATCATGACCTGAGCCCAAGGCAGAGGCTTTAACCACTGAGCCATCCCTTTAGCCCACTGAGCCACCCAGCCACCCCACACTGAAGAGTTTTAAATAATCTCCTACAAGTGGATCTGGCACCTTGGAAATGAGTGATATCACCCAATGGTTCTCTAGCTTTGGTCTGCATCAGAATCAACCAGGTAACTTGTCAAAAATGCACTTAGTACATGTAGCTTTGCATCAAGCCTTTTACATACATAGCTTCTTTACATATATTATTTCTTGAACCTCACAATCTTGGTGAGTGGAATTTATATTTCCAAGGTCACATTGGTAATAAGTGCCAAAACTGAGACTTGAACCCAAGCATTCTGGCTGTAAAGTCTTCTCCCCTTATTCCTACACTGTGTTGCCTCGGGATAGAAGCATTATATAAAATAGTCCTGTGGGGGGCGCCTGGGTGGCTCAGAGGGTTAAGCCTCTGCCTTTGGCTCAGGTCATGATCCCAGGGTCCCGGGATTGGAGCCCTACACTGGGCTCTCTGCTCAGCAGGGAGCCTGCTTGCCTGCCTCTCTGCCTACTTGTGATCTCTCTCTGTCAAATAAGTAAATAAAATCTTAAAAAAAAAAAAAAAGACCTGTGAATTTCACAGAGGACTTATAATGAGGCCTTTGAATTCTTGAGAATTCTGAGATTTACACTGCTACTATAGGAAACCATTTATTTCCTCCCATATCCAGAGCATTTAATTCAGGAGTATGGAAGCAGGCCTAGGAATCTGAATTTTAACAAGGCTAAAAGACGTTTTGTGGCAGATGATTCTCTGACCCTGCTTGAAATAATTTGAGAATAGAGAAGAGGTCTGAGGTTGGCCCCTTAGGACAGAAGAATCCGTTAAAGTGACTGAAAAGAAATGTCTGGAGAAATAGGTAAACTTAAGAGTATTGTTACGGAATAGGAAAGAATTTGAGGAGGTCGACAGCATTACATGCAAGACGGAAGACAAGCTAGGTAAGGGCTAAAAAGTCCCCTTTGGACATGGTCATCGTTCACTGATAAGGCTGAGACTTTTCCCTCTGAAACTATTGATTCTTACGTCAGAAGAGCTTCTGCTTCTGGTTATCCACGCTGCATGAAACTAAGCCTAGAGATAGTTCCATTTTCTCGTAACTTTCCCTTTCTCATAGGAGCAGTTAACAGACTTTGGGAAGGTCATTTCTTTATAGCTTATCTTCATAGGCATTGAATTTCAACCACAGCATACCTATGAGTGGCAGACTCACTTAAATTTCTTACAGATTTGCAGATATGCTCTAGGATTTGACCCTTTAAATATGGAAAGATTATTTGTTTCAATAAAGTGCTGCTCAAGCAGCAGTCTCTTTACATTGAAGATTCTACCACATATGATAATTGAACCTGAAGAGAAGAATTGAAGTATGGCTTAAGAAAAACTCTGTGTTTGTTTTTAAATGTAGGCAAACAAAATTCTCACAATTGGAGTGTAAGCTGGAGGTGGATAATTCTTTGTTTTGGAATATTTAATGTTTTCAAAACAAAAATAAGCAGACTCTGCTTTGAGGTTATACTGGTTATTCAGACACTAGAGGTAAGTGATTTCTTGGCAATGGGCTAAAATGTACGTACCTGACTCCTGCTGGTTTTTACTGGGATTGAGTCTCAGCACAGAGTTGTCTAATAATAGTGTTAAAATCTGTACTTAACTTACTCTTATTTATAGATGTTTATACTGCAACTTCCAAGAGCTCCAGTTTCTTTCTAGTAACACTAAACATTTCTTCTAAACTGAATTCTAAGCCCAAATGAATTCTTCTTTAGTCATTCTTTCATTCTTATTAATGTATTTATCTTAAGTTAGAGGCCCAAATTCTCAGCTTTGGAGATCACTTAGAAATTTTATGATAGTAAAAATAATTATTAAGCACCTACTATGTTTGGCATTGTGTTGTGTTCTTTGTGTATCCTTTAAGCCTTACAGTTTTGGAAATATAAATACTTCTATTTCCAAGATCATATAGCTAGTTAGTGTCAAAACTGAGACTTGAACTGAAGGATTCTGGCGGCAAAATCCTTTTTATACTTCTGCACTGTGTTGCCTGCATACAGAAGCACTATGTATTAGACCCTTAAATTTCACTAAAACTATAGAAGGGGCTTTCGAGAATTCTGAGATTGACAATGTCACCAAAGGAAACCATTTACCGTAAAAACATCAGGTGCTTCTGAAACTCACTTAAGAGCTTGCTGGCCTTCTGTGGACTAGCCTCATCACCCACTATATCCACCGTACCTAACATCATTGTCGATTACACATTGTAGACCATTGAGTTACTGGCTCTCATTTATTTATTTATTTGGTAGTTCTTGAGCATCTGATGAATATAACAAGGTCCTTATCTTT
The DNA here is from genome assembly GCF_002288905.1 of Enhydra lutris kenyoni. NCBI lineage: Eukaryota > Metazoa > Chordata > Mammalia > Carnivora > Mustelidae > Enhydra > Enhydra lutris. Next base: position 13,453,284 of record NW_019154103.1, on the reverse strand, counting down.
ATGGAGTCTGTATCTAATGGTGAGGGGAGGCCAGGAATGATAAATCTATAAATATCAAGAATCTAATATGTTACTTTGTGGTTTTCATACACATATACATGTTGTTGAGGTTGTAGTGTCCATTCAAAGAAAGAGGCATCTTTTAGGGTGAGAGATGAGGTAAGTTTAAGGGGTTGCTAGAGACTAAGTGAATATTATTTGGAAAGGGCTGAGAGGAACCATCCTAATCAGAGGGAAGTGCCAAGAGAAGATGTTCTTTGGAAGAAAAGAAAGAAATCATGTTAAGGAGGTGTTATGTAATGAATTTTGAGTTATTAAGAAAATAACATCTAGACCACTAAGTTTCTTTGGTTTGCATATTCCTGTCAGATATGAATTAGAATACCCCAACAATCACTAGATATTTCTGTAGTAACCTGAGGTAGAATTTCAAACTTCCAGAGAGAAAGGGACAGTAATAGCAGTCCATTTTAAAGTTGGCTTCCCTCTGTCCTGCCTGTGCTTGTCTTCCGGTATCATTCACACCTTGTAAAATGGCCTGTCATTCTTCGGGAGAGTTTGGGGGTTCACAGTTGTTTATATCAAACTCTGAAGATAAAGAAGGATGAAAACTTGTACTTTTAGGATTACGGCCATTAGAAAAAAGTAAAAAGTGGGTAGGAGGGTGGGTTAAATGAGTGATGGGCATTAAGGAGGGTGCTTGTTCTGATAAGCACCAGGTTTTGTATGTAAATGATGAATCACTAAATTCTACACCTGAAACTAGTGTTTATTCTGTATGTTAACTAACTGGAATTTATTATTTATTTAAATAATTTTTTAAAGATTTTATTTATTTATTTGACACAGAGAGAGAGAGATCACAAGTAGACAGAGAAACAGACAGAGGGAGAGGGGGAAGCAGGCTCCCCCCTGAGCAGAGAACCCATGTGGGGCTCAATCCCAGGACCCTGGGATCATGACCTGAGTGGAAGGCAGAGGCATAACCCACTGAGCCACTCAGGCACCCCAACTAACTGGAATTTAAATAAACACTTGAGGAACGCCTAGGTGGCTCAGGAGGTTAACCGGCTGCCTTTGGCTCAGGTCAGGGTCCTAAGATCCTGGAATGGAGTCCTGCATCCAGTCTCCTTGCTCAGCGGAGAGTCTGCTTCTCCCTCTGCCTGCCCTCCCCCTGCTTGTGCTCACACTCTTGCTCTGATTAAAAAGTAAAATAAAATTTTAAAAGGATAAAATTCCCTTCAAAAAAAAATGTGAAGAATAAAAATAAAAATACAAGTCTTTGTAAAAAAACAAAAAAAGGGGCGCCTGGGTGGCTCAGTGGGTTGAGCCTCTGCCTTTGGCTCGGGTTGTGATCCCAGGGTCCTGGGGTCGAGCCCCGCATCGGGCTCTCTGCTCGGCAGGGAGCCTGCTTTCCCCTCTCTCTCTGCCTGCCTCTCTGCCTACTTGTGATCTCTCTCTGTCAGATAAATAAATAAAAAAATCTTTAAAAAGAAAAAAAAAAAGAAATTCAAAAGTGACTTGTTATTCCATTGCTTTTATTAATCATGGTATGGAGCTTATTGCTTGGATCTAAATTTAAATTACTCCATGTTTTAGATTTGGGTAGGGGTTTTAACTGACTTTTTAGAGAATTATTATGACACACAAAACTATTTTTAATAATTCTCAGAAAATCTGAATGTAAGACCTTTTAATTATTTTTATGATAATACCTACTAAAAATACAAATGGATTAACTATTGTGTTAACAATCACCATCAGCCAACCTACTAGAAATCTTAAAATAATTGTTACCATAACATTTCTTTTTTAAAAATTTAGAACATAATTATCTCTAAGTTATTTTCAAGACAAGTCTATTTCAATTAACTTTGTTCAAATTTATAAATAGAATTATTTTTTAAAAGAAGAAATTTAATTGAGGACATGGTAAAGAAAAAAATAAAAAAATTTTTGAACTTCAGAAAAAGTGATTTTTCTTAGTGTATGTAAAAATTCTCATTTTATATTTACACTAAAGCTGTGGATAAACAATTAGGTTTTTGTAATATAATTTAGAAATCATTTGAAGGAAACAGTAGTTTCTTTTTTACTAGTAGGTTAAAAATAAACTTCAGTATTATGTTCATATCTTAGTTAAAAAGCAATATAATTCTGGAATTGATTCTGGGTTTTAATTCTCCTTCCAGTACTTACTAGGTATCTATTCCTGGAGAAATCTCTTACTCTAGTAGAGGTTTTTGTTCGTTTGTTTTTTTTTTTTTTTTTTTTTTTTTTATTAAAATGGGGGTAAGCATAATTATCTCACAAACTTGTCGAGAAGACAGATAATGCATGTAGTGTAGACAATGTATATAAACTAAGAAATTCTGCATATATGATATACACAGACACACTCATAACACTTTTTAAAAGATTGGCTAATGATAACTATAGAAGAAATATTTTATGTTTTAAGATAATAAACTCCTTGGGACGCCTGGGTGGCTCAGTTGGTTAAGCAGCTGCCTTCGGCTCAGGTCATGATCCCAGCGTTCTGGGATCGAGTCCCACATCGGGCTCCTTGCTTTTCAGGGAACCTGCTTCTCCCTCTGCCTCTGCCTACCATTCTGTCTGCCTGTGCTCGCTCTCTCTCCCTCTCTCTCTCTGACAAATAAATAAATAAAATCTTTAAAAAAAAAAGATAATAAACTCCTTGAGAAGTTTCTACAACTCTCTGATGTAAGGAGGGGGAATATATTTAAATGAAAATGCCTCTCTACTATAGTCAAAACAGAGCATAGCCCATCCAGGAATTATGCTAGACAGCAGAAATGTTTCTTTAGTGGGACATGGGTGCTAGATTTGATCTGTTTAATCTTGAATAACCCTTTGATATTTCATACACTGCTGACTTCATAATAACATGTTTGGGTAAACTGATAGAAAGCAATTGTCAAACTTCTCCCCTACGAGGCTACTTACTTATTTAATTGTTGGACAATGTTTAGAGTTAGAGATTATTAAAATTATTTATTTATTTATTTTAAAATGTTTTTATTTTTTTTAAAGAACATTTAACTGACTGAGCCACCCAGGTGCCCCAATTTTGTTTTACTTAACCTGCTTGCATTTATGGAATCCCAACCTCACATGGAGTACCAGGAAGGATCATTGGGTAGGAATGGAGGGAAATCCATAGACGATATCATCATTACTCTTTAGGGGCTTGAAGGAATGCACTTCACCACTTGAAAAAGAAGAAAACATATTTGTGGATGAACATGCCAGGGATAGAAACTTGATATAGAAACTGCAGGCCTATATGACAGGCCCAAATATTTTTAAGTCCGATTGTTTCTGCTTGGGTATGGTCTGTAGCGGTCAGTTACAATGTGTCTGAATGGTTGTCTAAAGCATGATTTCAGAATTTCATATCTCACAACTTATCTTGCTTCTATTCCCTTTCCTATTACCCTTGCCCTATAAATGGGACAAATTATACATTTGTAGAGTGATTTCTAATGTAGCTTATATATTTTCATACTTATTGCAAGAAATTACACTTACTCTTTCTACAAAATAAAGAAGGAAACCTACTCTGTCAAATCCTACCAAAGAATAGTTTATTGTGTCTAGACTAATTATTATAGTAGTTGCATTAGGCAGTGCCTCTTCTTTTGTTACACATCATGAAAAAGTTCTATTTGATTCTGTTAAGTAACTAAATAATGTGATCGACTCTGACCATACTTTTATTCATTTATTTTATTAAGTTTTAAATTTTAATCCCAGTATAGTTAACTTTCAGGGTCATATTAGTTTCAGGTGTACAGTACAGTGGTTCAGTAATTCTGTATATTGCTCAGTGCTCATCACGATAGGTGTACTCTTTAATCCCTTTCACCTATTTCACTCATTCCCCCACTCATCTCCCCTCTGTTAACCATCAGTTATCCGTAGTTAAGAGTCCGTTTCTTGGTTTCCCTCTCTTTTTTTCCTTTTGTTTATTCGTTTTGTCTCTTAAACTCCACATAGCTGTGAAATCATACAGCATTTGTCTTTCTTTGACTGATTTATTTTACTTAGCATTATGCTCTCTAGCTCCACCCATGTTGTTGCAGATGGCAAGATTTCATTCTTTTTTGTGGCTGCATAATATTCCTGTGTGTGTGTGTGTGTGTGTGTGTGTGCGCGCGCGCGTGCATGCATGTACCACATTTTCTTTATCTCTTCATCTGTCAGTTGATATTTGGGCTGCTTCCATAATTTGTCTATTGGAAGGAATGCTATAATAACCATCAGGGTGCATGTATCTCTTTGAATTTGTGTTTTTGTATTTTTGGGGTGAATTCCCGGTAGTGCAACTATTAGGTCATAGGGTAGATCTATTTTTAACTTTTTGAGGAACTTCATTCCGTTTCCTGCAGTGGCTGCACCAGTTTGCATTCCTATGAGGAGTGTGTGAGGGTTCCATTTTCTCTACATCCTAACAGTTGTTGTTACTTTTTTATTTTAGCCATCATTGATTTTGTTGATTTTAGCTATTTTGACAGGTGTGAGATGATCTCTCATTGTAGTTTTGATTTGCATTTCCCTGATAATAAGTGAAGTTGAGCATCTTTTTATGTGTCTGTTGGCCATCTCTATGTCTTCTTTGGAAAAATGTCTGTTCATGTCCTCTGCCTATTTTTTAATTGGATTATTTGTGGGGGTTTTTTGGTGTTAAGTTATATAACTTCTTTATATATTTTGGATAATAACCCTTTATCATATATGTTGTATAAATTCTTTATATATTTTGGATAATATTGTTTGCAAATATCTTCTCCCATTCAGTAGGTTGTCTTTTAGTTTTATTGGTTGTTTCCTTTGCTGTGCAGAAGCTTGTTACTTTGATGAGGTCCCAGTAGTTTATTTTTGCCTTTGTTTTCTTACCTCAGGAGACATATCTAGAAAGGTGTTGCTACTGCTGATGTCAGAGAAATCACTGTCTCTTTCAAAGTTGTTATGTCTAACAATGCTTTTTTTTTTTTTTAAGATTTTATTTATTTATTTGACAGAGATCACAAGTAGGCAGAGAGAGAGGGAGAAACAGGCTTCCTACTGAGCAGAGAGCCCGATGCGGGACTTGATCCCAGGACCCTGGGATCACGACCTGAGCCAAAGGCAGAGGCTTAACCCACTGAACCACCCAGGCGCCCTTGTCTAATCATACTTTTAAAGTTACAGTTTGTTTACCACAAAACTCCACAAATGCCAGGACTTAATTGGTTCTAATAAGCTATTTCTGGTAGAACCTACTGCATCAGTCAAGATAACGTGGGAGAGGTCCCAACTTTTGGTCTCTGGTCTCTTTATTTTAAAAATTACTGAGGACTTCAAAAGAGCATTTGTTGAAGTAGATTATATCCACTGATCTTTTTTTTTCATATTAGAAATTAAATCAAGAAAACTTAAAAATAGATAAAATTTTAAAATAACAATAATAAATCTATAGCATGTTAATATAAATAGTAAATTTTTATGTAAAATTACTAGATTTCCAAGAACAAAAAAATTTAGCAAGGACAGTACCATCATTATACATTTTTTTCAAATCTCTATGCATTGGAGTCTTACAACAATTTCTGCATCAGGTATGTTACAACATCACACACCATGTAGAACCTTGGAAAACTCGCTTTGCATTTGTGAGGAAATGAGAGCAAAAGGGGAAATAACATCTTCATGTTATTATGAAAATAATTTTTTCCTTGTGGATCCCCTCAAGGAGCTTCAGGAGTCCCAGGAAACCCCAAACCATTCTCTGAAAACCACTGGGCTAAGTTATACTACAGTAATATACAATCCTCAAATTCTAGTATCTTTTTTAAAAAAATATTTTTTTAATTTATTTGAGAGAGAGAGCATCAGTGGGGTGAGGGACAGAGGGGGAAGCAGACTCCCCTCTGAGCAGGGAGTCCAATTTAGGGCTTGATCCTGGGACTGGGATCATGACCTGAGCTGAAGGCACACGCTTAACCTATGAGCTACCCACGGGGCCTCAAATCCTAGTATCTTAACAGGAAAGTTTTTTTCTTCTTTTTTATTGTAATATCCTTTCTGGATCAGTTGGACATTTTGGTCTTTGTCTTTGTAGCCTACACTTTGGTACCCATTTTAGTGGAATAGAAACTCTTTAGAACATTGATGGTAACCACGACAAAGGGAGAAGAAAGCACAGCAAAATATGGACTGATTCCTAAATCTTCCCCTGCAGATGATACCTCTTACTTATGGTCATATGTCATTAGCTAAAGCAATTCACATACCTAGCCTGATTTCATGAAGGCAGGGAAGTATAATCCTCCTACAGGGACAGACAGAGGATATTAGCGAACACTAATACTGTTGACCATACCCACTAATATTTTTAAAGCACATCTAACTCTGTTGTGCCAAGGCATTAGATGCTCATAGACTTTGATCTTAGTCAGACTTTAGTAAGGTAATCTTTTCTTGCCTCGAAATCTGTTCCTTTTCTAGGTTTCAAGAATTTAACAAATTCCTGGCAAGTGTTCAGTGTTTAATAAACATACATCAAATAAATGGACATATACCTGACAAAATACCATTTAGATTTGGGTATGATATTTATGTGCCTAAAATTCTAAGAATGGTATATCCAAATACTGGCTATGTTAATTTTGGATCTGGAAATGGTCTTATTGGTAATCTAGCTCAATCTCATCACTTAATAGATGATTCAGTTGAAATGTGAAGAAGTTAAGTGACATCATTTCAATCCTAGAAATGGAAATAGAGTTAATTGTATCCAGTGTATATTTTGGAAATGGTTGAGTTTGGGAGTGCTTCTAGATAGTACTAATAAATACCAAAATGATAAAATCTTACGAATTTCTGCATCAGGGTTTCATATTGTCCAATACCTAATATTTTAGTACTCAACAGAAAAATTAAGGTATTTTCAAAACACTATAGATCAAATAGTTTACTTTCTCTTGAGGTACCACTAGATTAAGAATTTTTCACCAAATTTCTAGGTTTTTTAACAGGCTTACACTCATTCTACATGCTACTGTGTTGACTATTTCCATGTAAAATCCATTTTCTAATACCAGTTATGCATATAAAAATATCTTGCAGATGATAACAAGGTTATATAATAAAAATCACCAAGATGTGGGTGATTATTCCAACTTTCAAGAAATCCAATCATTTATATTTTATTTTCATTAACTCTAGAACCAAAAGTGCCAAACTTAAGTAAGAGTTCGGCTGAATATAAACAAATATACTGTACTGTCTTTCCTCATAGTATGGTAAAAGTTAATCAATGAGAAAACTAAAGGCTTACATTCATAACATATTTTCTTCCCAAGAAGAATATTTTATTCTAGTTAAACTTGGCAGTAGCCCAATAGAAGTAGGTAAGGGACAAATATTCCCTTTTCATAGATGAAAAAAGTCAAGGCATGAACAGATAAAGCGAGAAGCCAGAGGTCACACAGTTATTAACAGAGCCGGGAAAACATGATGATTTTTTTTCTTCCAAGATGGTGCTCCAGACATGTAGCCACTGTAACCATGATTATACATTTTGATAAATAACTAAAATTAGAAAAGCCCCTTGGTCCCAGTATCTGGAATGAAACCTAAATTGTGCATATAACAATTACCTTTGCAGAAAACACAAAATTGCTTCCATTTCAAAAGCATGCTCTCCCATATTTTATTTTTTTCCTATTTTCTTTGTATTCAAAAATATCTGTTGTCTAACTTAAAAAAATGCAAATATAACTGTCATACAAAGTAGCATTTGTGCCTCTAGTACCATTAAAGACCCTCATGTGTGAATGGGTGTTTAATTAGGCTGTATTAGATTAATCCCATGTCTCCATTGGTTCTAACAAATGAAAAGACAGTATACACTGTCATGGGGATAGACATTTAAAGTTCAATGTAACTTTCATATTTTTCCATGTTGATTGGTCAGCTAGGACTTCCTTTTAATTTGATGAAAATTTGGTTTGTAAATCAGAAAACCTTTTAATTGCAAGAAATGCAAAGCAGGAATCTTTTTTTTTTTTTTTTTTTTTTAAGGATTGACATTACCTTTGTTGTTTGATACATTAAAATAAGACCCATAAGGGACAGCTCTAAACAATGAACTTCATGTAAAATAGATAAAAGCTTGCTCCTTGGGCCCATATAGAAATTCAGACAGAGGCTTGGAAAGAACAACTTAATACTTCTAATAGGATAATATTGCCTAGGTAGCAGTAGAATATTTGTTATAAAAGGTCTTAAATGTCATTTCCTAATGACATTTTGAGGTAATTTTAACCACTTTTAAAATAATTGCACATAGATTATAGTTATTGTATAAGAAAAGACTTGCTTCCAGTTTAAACAATGTTGGGAAGTTAAATGTAAATTTAAGTAGTGAAACCTAATTTTTAAATCAAAAATATTTCGGCCGACGTGTAAGTTTTGCTTTGTCACTGTACTGTATTCCGTTCAGTAGAACAAAGACCAGATGCATAATGAGCCAATGTAAATGAAGTCAAATCAGCAAAAGCATAGTGGGGGAGGGGAAGGTATAAAATATGACAGTCAGTATAATGACCAGGGAGTAGAGAATTTAAATGTTTAATGCCTACACATTCAGATTCATTTTTCTGTCATCGTTTTGAATGGGTAGACTGAGGTGCTTGAAAGTCCAGAATGAAAACATCATCCCCTAGACCAAAAGAATTATTAATATTATTTAATAGCACAGATATGATCTGCACTCACAATCATCTTCATTCTACCACTTTCCCCACCCACCTCAGAAAAAAAAAAAAAAAGAAACGTGGTTATAATTAGAGATAATTTGAAAATGCTCTAAGTGTTTATTTGGGGCTTTCTCTCTTACCCTCCTACACTCACATGCCAGCTTCCCATCTCCCAGCCATGATGGAAGCTCAGAACACAATAGGAACACAGCAACAATATGAATTGCAAATACATGTATATCTTTCTGCACAACCTATCTTATTGACTCTTAATAAAATGAGTATCTTCTAAAAAATATCCTGAGCTGTAAATTGCTTTACTACTGATGACGGGCTTTGGAAAAATACTACACATGCCTTACAATCAACTAGACAGAGTTGTGTTAAACAGAATTGCTTAGCTCTTGTCTGTAAATTACTCCCCTCCCTCTCCAATAAAGGAATGAATCTTGCTTAATAATCTGTGCTGCTTAGCATGTGTTAAAACTGTACATGTGAAAATCTTTTTATTTTACATATCCCATACTTTAGGACTATAACAAGCCTTTATCATAATGTTCTCACATTTAACATTTTCCTACATCGAGTGTGAATTTTCAAGAATACTGACATAAAGATCATTTAATGCCATGTCCCCCACCATCCCGTTTTCTCTCGTGTGCAGTTCCAAACTATGGCTGTCTTGAAGATATTCATAAATTCATTTCACTGTCTAGGCAGTTTAACACACAGTAATTAAACTGGAGCTATAAACAGCAAAGCATATAGATGGACTTCTCAAATTTCAATACTACATTAAATAGTCTCTAGAATATTAATCCCTAAATAAACGCATTGATAATCTGAAGGTGGAATTGTATTTTGGGGTGGAGATAGGTGGGAAAAGAATTGAACATTATTGTAAAGTAAGTTAAATTTGTGGTTTTAGTGCTAATTAAATTATTCCAAAGAATTTGTGTCTTTACAGCTTAAAAAAGGGAGGAAAAAAAAAACACACCACATTTCTTTGGCGCTGGTGATGTGTACTAAAAGGCTTCTGTTAAATCAGCTCCACGAATGGGAGGAGATGTGTGTTGAGGGTTGAGGAAACACAGGAACCCAAATACTTGCTTTGTAAATATTTAAGCCTTTTTGCAGTATAGAATCTAAAGAAGAAATAAAATGCTAGCCTTTTACCTTTGAACCCTTTTGTGAAATATCTTAATGTTGCGAAATGTGAATATAGTGAACTTAATCAGTAAATTTGACTGAGATTTATTAACTTTTTCATTCTAAATGCATTTACATATACACAAGCACATATATGTACATAAATTTATTTTATTACATCCATTTTACACAAACTGAACCTTAAGCAGTTGAAGTACTAAAAAAAGCCAATCAGAATACTCTTCATATATCCTTAAGTCCATAAACCTCTTTAAATTGTCTCTTTTAAAAAACAGCTAAATTATGGAAATGCAGACTGCATTACAGAGTATTTGCCAGTTATATCTTGATTCTTATTTGAAATTCCCACAAGAATATAGGCATGACAGTAATATAAACCATAGAAACAGGCAAAAAAAAGTAGAACACAGGGACTTGTAAATAAATCCATGAATATCAAGAAGCACAGATGCTAAGATTATGCATTTTTACCAGTACAGTTCTGTGCTTGTAAACTATAAGTCCAGACATTTGTAAGATGCAGTGTAGCAGGTCCTGCAGAGGGAGGGAGTAGAAGGAGAGACACTGAGAAAGGTGGGGAGGAGGGAAGAAGGGAGGGAAAGTGAGTGAGAAGCAGAGAGAGAGAGAGAGAGAGAGAGATTGAGAAGAAGAGAGTGGGGGGGGGGTGCACATAGCCAGACACAATAACGCATAATAATGTTAACATTCCTGCATGTCTAATGGCTTAAATATGCTGTGTGCCTCACTCTAGCTCCACACGGCAGCTGATGTCAAAGAATCATTTAATATTTTATCAATAGTCCTTCTTTGAACCCCCCAATTTTTTTCCTATAAAAAGGATTCCAGGGTTTCCAAGCACCAAAAAAAAAAAAAAAAAAAAAAAAATTAAATCTCTTGAATGGCAAAATTTTAAGACACAACATATTTGTGAATACTTCATGTTCAGCAAGATTCACACCATTTTCCAACGTGTCTTACATTATTTACATCTTAGCAGTGTCAACATGTCTTATTTACCAAGGAAACATAAAGGCAGATTTTTAGCATCTTTTTTTTTTACATTAGGAATGTATAGCTTTATTTTTTAATGTAAAAGAGACTCATTGATTGAATTATTATTATAATATCAGTTGGAGTTTTAGGTTTTGTTTTTTTTTTCCTGGTGGAAAATATTGTTTTCTTGTTTGATGGATACTATGCCTGTAACAAAGAATGACTGAATTGTCTTAACAAAGAAGATGAAGGCTGTATGTGTTGGTTACAATAGAATAACCACCTTCCAGATCTCTTAAATCCACAATATATGTAGTGTGGGTCCTGAGTGGCTTTTGTTTTCAATGTCTTTTGTAAGCTTTTAGGGTTTTTTCTGCATCAAATGTCAAGTTAATTTACAGGGCGCTATTACTGATATGTTTCCTTGGTTTGTGGTTTTCTGTGAAAGGCAGGCAGCTGAGACCAAGTCTTAGGCTAGGGGGGAGGGGCAGCCGGCGAGCCCATAACACATACACTGTGCCAGGGTCTGTAAATTGGCTGCCTGTATGACAGCGGGCCCAGGGAAACCTCTAGTCTTCATTTGCATGCTGAAGAATATCCAGGATTAAATCGGACTGATTTTCATACAGGATTTAGACCTGACATTTATTATTCGGTTCACAGACCTCTTGAAGGAAAGTTTGTTTTCCACTCATAGATGAAAAATCTTCTAAGATAAATAAAGACTGGCTTAGCAGTAACAGTAAATAAATATCTTTCCTGTATTTCTTATGAATTTATCATATATGATTACCAGACAGATGTTTGCCACCAAATAATTATATTTCCCTGTTTAGCAATTCTAAAGAGAAATATCTATCAGGGCCCAACTGAGTATTTATAAAACATATCTATTTAATTCTGGAAGTTGATTTTTCATAAATAAAATTTAGAGGTAGATACTTGGTTTTTAGAACAAATTAAAACAATATTGGAGTAGTAAAATACTATGAAATGCGTAATTTTACATCTGCTCCATGTGTTTTTATAAGGACAGAGAAGATTTTGGTTATACAGTAAGCATCAATTACATACTTTTATATAAAACATGAAAATTATAAATGAATGCTACACATGAACCCTATCTACCAAATTTATAACATAATTCATTTTCATTGCCTAATAGATCCATAAAATATTCCAGTGTCTTTTAACATTTAAGTAGTAATTGTGTGTCCAGACAAACACTTACAATCCAATACTTTGGCAATATTTTAACTAAAGCTTTAATTTCTAGTATTCAAACAAAACATATTTTGACACAGTACCAACATGAAGAAGCATGGTAGGGTTGCCTTACATTTTCTGGAAGGCATTTTGTATGTGGGCCAGAGTAAAGACTATGTGTAGGGATTAAACAGGCCCAGAAGAAATTTAGGATTCCTAATGTATTAATAAACACAACAGATTTTTCAAATGCATTGAAAGTATACTTTATATACTTAATAAGTGTAAGGTAAAATCATACAAATGTCAGCAATTAAATATATTATTGTTTCTGTCAGTGCATGTGGAGAAGACACTGTAAAATCTGCTACATATTTGAATTTTTAATGTGTCAGTGGAACTTTTGAAAACGTGTTCCAGCATTTGATTTGTTTATGGATTTTAACTTATTCATAAGAAATCTTAAACATGCACAATATAGGATGTATTCATGGAAAATTTTTGTTTGTTTTAATGTTGCATTTTATTGTAAATAAAGGTACATATGAATCACATTTACATCTTCAAATCAGTTTATGATTATACTCAAAAGAAGTATGTATTATTAAAGTTTTAGACTTTATCAATGAACTTTTTATAGTGGATATCAGTATCATGTATATAAATCAGATTATTAACCAAGCATTTAATAAATGAACAAATGAATCCATTCAGTTTTGTCTTAAATCAATTACCGTACATAACATGCACAATAAGCAGACTCTTTACCAAAAATTAGGTAAAACCAAAAAGTAGAAATTATTGCTGTGAAAAGATTTTGGTCATCTTTCATGTAGCAATATTTCTCTATTATGTTTATGTAAATTACAAATGGTAACATAAATATTGTAAAATGTGTCTACATGTGCAAAGTGAAGAGATTCCAAGCACTTATTTGAACAATTCAGGCTAACCCCCTCACTTCTGCTTGCAATAGATAATTGAGGCAAAAGTGGTTTTCTCTTGAATTATCTGGATGATTGCATCAATTCTTCACTTTGCTTTAGATGTGTATATAGACATAGCAATTGTGTGTCTCCAGAAAGTGCCACTTTAAAAAACATGCAAATAGAGAACACATTCATGTACAGCCCTGCTATCTCATAGCTTAATACACCACTGAACTTATTTGTTAATCAGATTGGAATCTTAAAAAAGGGGAGGGGTTAAACATATTTTCCCAAGTAATTATTTCTAAAAGCAACATACAGTGATATTTAGATGTAACATACAATTATATATGCATCATGCAAACTAGGTTTCATCAACCTTATCTGGCATACTAATGCCTCAGTATCCTTCATTATTATTTCTATTAGCAGTCTACTTCCACAGTAGGCCCTGCTAATTGTATGGAGAGTATTCACGATGGTGTGTTACAATAAAATACTGAGAAACATTTAATTGTGAAAGTTTGACCCTCAACCTGAAAGTATATGCTTGAGAAAAAGGAATTCTGAATTCAGTTGGTTGGAATGGGGAGGGTCATTTTCAATCAAGCCAATTTTTAATGACTTTATTGTTAATACACTTAAAAATTGGGCTGATATAATGACTTGAGCTCATACAGTTATTTCGTCTTTTTTAGTGACTGCATAAGAAATAGATATTAATTGCCCCACCATTTAAAATTCTTGATACAATTCACACTTGCTCACTTTAAACTCAAGATGTCTCTCAATCAAATTGTGGGGCTCTTTATATCTTCAATGTAATTAGTATTATACAGTATTCATGACAAACATAAAGAACAAGGAAAAGGATTCCTACTTGGTAATCACTGTAAATATGAAATTGTCAAGCTAGTCCTAATTAGTCACTGAGATAAAGATAATATGCAAGTCTCTAAGAGATGCAACAGACTTAGAATAAAATTCAAATATGCCACAATTAGATTATTGTTTCAAATGCCTATGCTTAATAAAGTTGGTGGGCCATTATTTGGCAAATAATTCTGTCAGGCAAGCAGTCATAGTTTAAAAGTAATTAAGCAATTCAGCCTCATCTTTAAATAGTACATGCAAATGTCGATGTTTTGTTGGTTTGGAAATGTGTAAGATGCTTGATAAAAAGTATCGCATGAGAGAAAATTCACTATATTATACTTTTTAAACTTCAACAGGTAAAGAATCATTTTTAAACTTGCCTTTAAAAACCATCCTAGTAAAGCATTTGATTGTTTAACATTTTTATTATTCAAGTTCTTACCATTTCACACTACTCCCTAGAGAGGGGCCAAGAAAATATTAAAAATACTATAGAAATATAAAGGATAAGATATTTGTCACTCTCGTTTAAATTGATGTATGCTGCTGTCCTATAAACGTCACATCGGATAACCCTGAAAAATTACCATGAATCTCCATAATTACGCATATTCATGATGCTGTTTTGCATAGTGCTAACAGCAGACTGCATGTGGGGTGGGACATGAAGGGGGGTAGGAGTGATGTGACAGATTAAAATTATTACCAGTATCATGGAAATAGACATAGCAACAGTTCCATTTTGTTAGGTCTTAGAAAACAAAAGCATATCATAAAATTGCCAGTAATTAAATAACTAGAAATTTTCTCCTACATATTTCATCATAAAAAGTTAACAACAATAAGCTGACTAGAATTAACATTGTTATTTGAAATGTGCTTATATTCATTATAGATTCCAAGGTACAAGAGTATGTCAACTGGAAGGAGAGGTAGGGTGCTTTTTAACTTCTCTTGAGGTAGGGAGCAAGAAGGTGGGGCGATGGAGAATTTTCAAGCCTTCCGAAGTACATGGATTTCTTACATGATTCGAAAGCTCTTGAGCTGAGTGCAAATCCTGTAGGCACAATTCTGATAAATATGAGGACTGAATCATATTCAGTAAACTGTTAAAAGGCTCTAAGAAAAGTTGTCTGGTGTCTATCTCAATAGCTTTTTGTGCTGAGGCAGAGAGCAGAGTTAATCAGGGACTCTAGAAGTAATTATCGACAGAGTTTGGGTAATACAAATGCTTGGGTAAACAGCGATTGTTCTTTCCACAAGATTGCGAGTAGAAACAACAATACTGGTATTGTCCTCCACTTCTCATTAAGGGGACTCGGGAAGGGAGGGCTGCACTGCTAGGCGGATGGGAAACTGACAGGCAAACTGTGCTCGAACGACTCTCTCCTGATCCCACTACCACAGGCTCTGGCTTTTGGCATCAGGAGTGCCAGCTGCATCGGCAGAAGCCAAGCCTGTCATACCATCTTCACATCAAATCTTCAGGGTACAAGAGCTAGAGCATAGTTAGAGCTTAATGAAGAAACAAATACAAAAGGGAAGATTAGGCCTTGTTAACACTTGCATTCATTTGTTCTTGTAGAAACTGCGCTGGATGGGTTGTTTTATAGAACTCATTCTTTTTTTCTCCTAAGCAGAAAAGTTACATTGAGGATGCATTTTCTTTTTAATATTGTAAATACACAGGGAAAAAAGAAATCTTTCAGTTCCCCTGTAACTATCAGCCAGCAAATTGTTTTGTTAAAAATGCCACTTGAAACAGTGATGTCCGTGACAACTGTCAAAATTGGTAAATAAATACTTTTCATTTTTTTATATTAATCATATTGTACTTCTTGCCACATGAAGCATTTCTTTGCATACTTAAGTGGTACCGTTGCCTTCTTTTGAAAAATGGGGATGTGGAACTTTATCTATTGTTATCGGATAACAAACAATCTCTTCTTTGGGGTGCAACATTTATGTTTCATGGCACCGCTTTACTTTTATTCTCAAATTAATTGCATTTGAGAAAAAGGAACCATATTTTTGAAGTTCACTATAAACTAGTCAGAAAGTTTGACAGCAGAATGCCACAATTATTTTTTATTGTTGTAAGCAGTCAGTCAGCTGTACAAAGGTGTATTGTGTACAGCTGCAATGTAAAACCTATTTTTGTTTATGCTATCTGTCAACCACTTAATATGGCTAAGGTGCATTCTAAATGATATTATTCTAAAGGAAACAAGAACACTTTAATGGAATAATGTGCTTTCTAGTCTATACCTTATATATAGGGCCTACCCAAGAAAGGTTCATAATGTGGCTCTGAAACTTTGGATACATGTTGAAAGTAGATAGGCAATTTGTTGTAGACTCTGAAGAGAGGAGTGTTCAATATCTGTATTGGGACTGAAATAGTTGATTTTTATAAATTCTCAAATATTTACATGCAAACTCAATGAGGAGATGAAAAACAGAAATATGGACAACTAAGTATTCTTTCAGAAGGTAACCTTCTGTAGGCATGTGAAAAGACAATACCCAAACAAAGCAGCCTAATTACTAAGTAACTCATTTTTTATGAGAAAGGCATTTAAAATAAAGTATACTATATACTATTTAAAGTAAAGTATACTGGGGTGCCTGGGTGAGTCAGTTGGTTAAATGTCTGTCTTCAGCTCAGGTCATGATTCCAGGGTCCTGGGATCAAGCCCCGTGTCAGGCTCCCTGCTCAGCGGGACCCTGCTTCTCCCTCTTCCTCAGCCCGCCCTCTCCTCCCCACCACCACTTGTGTTCTTTTTCCCTCTCTCAAATAAATAAATAAAATCTTTAAAATAACAATAAATAA
Organism: Enhydra lutris kenyoni; assembly: GCF_002288905.1. Taxonomy (NCBI): domain Eukaryota; kingdom Metazoa; phylum Chordata; class Mammalia; order Carnivora; family Mustelidae; genus Enhydra; species Enhydra lutris. Next base: position 13,436,512 of record NW_019154103.1, on the reverse strand, counting down.
AATAAAATATACTTTAAAATCTGATTCATTTTATATAAATTGAATTAGCCCAATGTAAATTTATACCTATAGTCATATAATGATGACGGAGAAAGATGTTATAAATTAGATTTTGTATTCTATGAATACAGTTTGCCATTTGATATAAAGCAAGACTCTGCCTCTCAGATACTACTGCCAAGCTATCCCTTAACTTTTGAGAAATGTTACTTGAATTTACATTGGCCTAATATAAATAAGTCCTTCTTTTTTCCTTTCTATGTCCTAAAGAAAACCCATGTGTGCAGCATGTTGGGAATGGAGCCCCTTTATTCTGTTAGTGTCTGGAAATACCACCAAATTAGTGTTATGTGCTGAGTTCCCTGAATTCTTCCTGTTTATGGTTATTATATTTGTATGACATGATGTTTATGGAATATAAAATATCCAAACAACCGTGGGCCTTGAGATGCTCAGAAGTATCTCATAATTCCTACTGCACATACACTTCTCAGTACTCGAACTCATGGATGTCACCATTTTAAGGTGCCTGCATCTTAAAATGTGAGGTCATGTTGTAAGGAGCTGACCTCATCACAAAAACTTCTCAGAGAATTTGTTACCACGAATTCATTGATTAATCATTTAAATGGCACTTGGTACTTGCAAGTGGTGACTCAGACAAAGAGCAGTTAAACACTGAATAATGCTATTTTTATTTGTTAATGTTATTAGCAGTTTCCTCGGTAGCTTATAATTAAACATGACAGGTAGATTTGCATGATGTCTCCAAATGTGTTTAGTTACACAATAGTATTAATATAACTTTTTGTGATAACAAGTAAAATGAGACTACATTTTTCTTTCTGATCAATAGCATTCCTTTTTAGGATTTTATTAATAATTACTTCAGCATTAATGTGACTACACTATTACATTCATTTCTGAAACTGTCCAGCCAATTTTAGATGATGCAATCAATTATGTATCAACAGGACATGGAACTAGAGTATGTACAAAAGAATCTTTACCTCTGGAAATCGTATCATCTTCAGTATGACATTATAAAACACATATGTGTTTATTTGGATTATTTTAAGATAATAGTATGATTTAAAAAGAGTAAAACAACTCATGTTCCCAAAAAGCAAAATATGACAAACATACTTGTTTATTATGCTATAATCATCATATGTAAATATTACATATATTTAAATATTTACTGACAAAAATGAATGCAAGTTAGTTTTCTGTTTGAAAAGGTCTGAAGCTGAACTGAAGTTGTAGAGTTTAGGTGAGAGTAATTGGGGTATGGGTATTACTGTTACATACATTTAATTGACAGTGGTCTGGCTCCATTTTGGATTATAAAACATTATTTAAAGAATTTTATATTTTTATAAAGCTTAAGGTTAATTTGTACAGGTTTATAACTGAGGTGAACCAAAATAAAAGAAAAAACTATCCTTTCATTTAGATCAGGAAGTATCCACCATGCATTTAATTAAACTTTGCTTTACAATGAATTGATTTTATGTGAAACATAAGCTATATAATAAAGAGTCAGCTTTTCTCTTTCTCCTTGAAAAATTTTGCTTGGTAAGAATAGAAAAATCCAAATGCAACTAAAGAAATTAAATGTATAGGAATATTGAATATTTGGGTGCTGGATAAACTTCTCCCGAGTTCTCTTTTTTGAAAGATGTCATCCTGGATCAGAGCTCTAACAAGAATGAACTTGTTCCATTGCTCCCACTCACTCACTCACTCTTTGACCTCTAGCAGTGTGCGACTATCTAGAGGGAAAGGGGGTGTGCACTGGAATGGAATCATAACTGGCCCTAGCAGCAACCCAATTTCTGCTGTAGCATCCGAGCCCCTAACTTGCTAAAATTAGAGTCACTGTCCCACTAAGAATCCCTTCTGGTTTCCACCCCTGTTGCAAAAGGGAAGAGTATGTTTTTATTTCAAGGAGTAACTGACAGAAGGGATGGATGGGTATGTAGTCAGTTGGCTTAACTGGAGTTCATGCTTGTATATACTAGATAAGTGTATCTTCACTCACTTTTTTGTCTATAGGCGTCTATATCTAGGGACTTAAAAAAGTCTATTTACCCAAATTCTAGTTCGACTAATATTTTCACTCAATTATAGATGCTGCTTGCCTTTGTGTGAATCAAATGGTTATTTTGGCATATAGAAATCTTTAAGAGCACTGGTGTTGGAGTGAGTAGATCTGGGTTCAGATTGCTGCTTGTCTTCATTTGGACCCAGTTGCATTGTCTTACTGAACCTCCGAAATTCCTTCCTTACACAGTGACTCTCAAGATTACATAAATATCCATAAAATATCATCTGACAAAGTAATTAGCACTGTATCTGAGACATAAGAGGCCAGAGTAGTGGTTGCATTGAAATCTGAATGTATAGAGTCCAGGATGAATTCAGAGCTGAGTAGTCCTTTAAGAATGGTTGCTTCATCCTGAGAGGGGCAGGGCGGGGCCGCAGAGCCCCTTTATCGTTGTGGGGGAAGAGAGGCCAGGCCCAGTGTGGGATAGCTGCTTAGTTCTCAGATCAGAGTTCCACATTGAACCAAACAGTGTGAAACTTCTGCATCTTTCTTCCTAGCCTGGAAAAGGTGAAAAGCCGAGGGCCTAAAAACAAACAAAAAGAATGAAAGTTGGCACAGGAATCCAGTGTTGCTGTTGTGTTTTTCTTTTTAACATGGAATCTGGCATATAATAGTCTCAAGAAACATTTGCCAAATAATTACACAAATAAGTAAAGGTGAATTTTAAATATGCAAACCATAAAACTTGAGAATAAATAATTCCAAGTTCAACCCTATCATCATCCTTTTTTATTTCTTTTGAGAATAAAAGTTTCATGGGTGTTTAAGAGAGTGAAGGACACTTTAAAATGATCTTTCTTTATGTTTACATATGTTGAAGGAAAACCTACTGGCGTATATACCTTTATTGAGTGTATCTTAAAGCATAAAAATAAATCCATATTAATGCAAATTTCTTATACAACTTTCTTCATCACAAATCCTAGCCATAGTCACCTATGTATTCATGGAATAGTCCATCATGTCTTCATCGTATGAGCATTTACTTAGAATGTTTTCTTAAATAACATAGATGTTTGCTAAATATATCCTTTAACCATCTCATGAAGGATATATTTTCAGACATCATCATATACATTTGGGTTTCGTCAAGATTGCTCTGTATGTAGGCCAACAAAAATGAGCGTCTCAGCTGTAGGCATTGTGTTGACCTGTTAACCTGAATTTCATTTCTGACTACTTTTGTATTTAAACTTAAATTCCATAACCTATATATGCATGGGAGATTAAATCTCATTTGAGAATTATCATCCTACTTTAAAATAACTGAAACAGCAAAAACAGGGTTTCATTCCAACCATTAAGTTTTTCAAGCTTTGGAGCTTGGTTTCTTGAGAGCTCTTCCATAGAGCAGAGGAAAGAGGCCCCTTTGAGTCTGAGACCAACCAGAGGAGTCTGCAGAGGTGCCGCTTCATAATGAATGGCAGCGTCTGTGCAGTTCCTTTATTCTCTGGCATTCATAAAAATTATACCACATCTCTATACATTGGAGTGACATTATAAATATAAAAACTTTCTAAATGCTATTTTCCTAGCGAGTATAATTCATAGAAATCTCAACGATACAAAATAAAACTGGGCGATGCCAGTATCTTTTTTCTGGTATAAAACGTATATTTGGGAAAATTATAAAAATACAGAGGCACATTAAACTAAAAATAAGTATATGACGCAGATAATTTTTTATAGCTGCCAACCAATAGTATCAGCTCACTTACAAGTGGTAATACTAATGTAAGAAAGTGTAAATTGAATGTTCAACTTTGCAAACACATCTATAAACACTAGAAAGGGAATTATCTTTCTTTCCAGGACATGCATACATAAAAGTTAATGCAAGGAAATATTTCTATTTCATTATTTATTTTCCTCATTGCACTTTGATTTTAAGGCCAAAAAGAACCTATCTATATGCTAAATTTTGCACATTTTTAAGCTATGGACAGTTGATGATTTTAGATTGTTATTTGAATTTCTGTTTTAAAAGTGTTTATTGGTTATTTTGTGGTAGCTTAATAACCTTTATAATATGGTTTTTCACATCATAAATATTTTAACTGAAATATGAAATCAAGATGATGTATTTACTTTTGTTTCTATAGTATCGTATGACCTGATAAAATAGACATAAAATAATTATCCTACTAAGTAAATAAATAAACTTTATGCACAGTGTTTTTGGATAATAAGCATTTTCTCATAGTAACATGTTCATTTTAAAGATATTTTCTTATTATATTTTAAAACATATGTGACCTTCTCCTGTTAGGAACTTCCTGAAAAATCTGTGCTAACATTCAGCTTTTTCAAGTGAAAGACAGATATATCTTATAGAGACTTTTTCCCTTCTCTGTACATTGTAAGGGACTTATAAGGACAAATTTAATCAGGCAATTCAGTATTTATAGTATATAAGCACTTACATAACCACAGAGAAACAAGAGGATAGTTGTGTCTCACTTTCATTTACTTTGAAAAATAGTATATCACATGACAGTTTTTACTGATGATTAGGACTCACAGATGAGCTAGTAAAATGAAGTACACGTGTCTAATAACAAATTTGCACTTATTTATGTTCATAATTTTGTAGTTAATATTTTTATTTACATTGTTTTTTGCAAATGTTATGTTTTCTGTAGAATGAATTGCAATGAGCTTATAGTGGTATAATATTAATAACACCAAAAAATATGTTAGCTGTCCTTCCTACAGCACGTGCATGCCAGTTTCTGATATTACTGTTCTCTGCTGCATACACATGGTTACATGTTTCTCACCAATCAAAATCTCCTCTCTTTTCTACCTCTCTCTTTCTCTGCCCTTATCTCTCTTGCTTTTCTTCCTCTGCTTCCTCCAGTCTTTCCCTCTCCCAACCCAGTTCCCTTCCTTCCCTGCCCTTAGTTCTTTACTGCAGAGTACAGTGAACATATTAAGAACATTCAGTTGTGGTTGGGCTTCTAACCTTGCTCAACTCCAGCATTAGCAAAGGGATTCAGTTTCTTGAATTCATTAATAGTGTTTTGCCACAAAAGGCTTTGTAGTTCTCTCCTGAATATTGAGCCTAGCTTAATAACATTCCATTTATGTTAAAGACACATTTAATCTGTAAATGTGACCTTTAGAAGAATTCTCTTGTTTTTCATTAAAGAAACACTGCATTACAAATATTAATTATTCCTTGATGCCATATTTTAATTAACTAATCATGTGCTATTTGCAGCAATAAAGAGTGTGGTAATGTATGTGCAGTAATGCTGTGTAATGCAAGATCGATATCAAAGAATCCATTGCTGCAGAAAAGACATGTTTTGAGTATCTTCTCTGGATGAGTTTGCTTATATGAAACATTTTTTCTAGAATGGTGCTTTGTTTTGCTTTGTTGTTGTTGGTTTTTTTTTTGTTTTGTTTTGTTTTTGTATTTTTTAAATGCCAATGCAGTTCTGATTAAAATGCTGAACATATCGTTAGCCCCATCACTAATAAGTGAACGTTCACTGATGCATATTAGCAAGGTCTAGCAATGTGGTGAAATTGTCACTTAAGTGTTTGGAATCTGAACACAGAAAATGACAGGCAATGCCGAAGGTCCGGCTCCAGTGCATGTCTTCACTGTAGCTAGAGTCACTGGAATGGTGAAACCAGTTTAGGTTCAAGGTCGCTGCTGACATTCAGCTGTCATGGCTTCATTGTCTGCAGGCCTTCTCTCCATTGACACATTCAAGAGTACTTTATAGCAACCACAAAGAGCCAGTCAATTGATACCATTACACTTCATGCACACACAAACCACAAGCCTGTTCAGGACTGTTGATACAGTCTAACATTTATTCATTAAGGGATCTATTGAAAATGCAACTTGCCCAGCCCCACTCCTAACAACATAGACTTACTTGTTTAGTCCAAACATTTAGCTACGTCTTTTTCAAGTTTTGCACAGCATTCTCTAATTGAGGTAACATTATCTGCATTTTAATGCTACACCATTTATGTCCAATGAAAGATTACCTGAACAACCCTGCCATTACCACACTAGTTTAAATACGGGCAGTCGTATAGAAAAAATATACACAAAAGATGTAAGCAGGGGGAAAGGGAGATATTTATTTGTTCTGGGAGTGCCACGGAAATCCAATTGCTCAGAAATGAAATAAGAGTCTGGAATGAAAGGAGGGAAAACCTAAGCTTGGGTCAGGGAAGAGGCAGTGATTAGCTCCATTGTTAGGAGCTCTTTGAGCTTCGTTGGTTGTAAAGAAAAACCCACTAATGAATCTATTGAAGCTTGCCAGAACTTTGTGCGGAAGACAACTTAAGTTATGGTGCTTATCTAAAAAATGGTAGTAAAGCATGTGGATATATAAAACAGCACATATGTCTCTTTATTAAGAGCTTGCCCATAAAAACAAAAAAATTGTTTAAAGGTTGTATGATGCACAAATAGCCTATTTAACACATATATGTTTAATTCAATATTTGCAGGTCTTAAAAAAAATCACCTCAATGATGAGGAGATGCGAGAAAATACATACTATTTCATAGTTAAAAGACAAAGAAATAGGCAGAAATATAATGTAGTTAATCTCTTCTTGGTTTTCTACTAATATTTGTAAAGAAAGATGGGCTTAAAAGTCAAGTTAGAATGCTATTTCATGTTTTGCATATTTTAAATATGCAAAGGATTACACTCATTAAGTAGTGTGATCAACTGACATTAAAAATAATAGACTTTGGAAAAAAGGATCACTATGTCCATATACTGCATTTAATAAAAAATGTTTATCATGCGTCCACCATACATGGTATCTCTAACATAGAATTGAGTCCATTTCTACAATTCGATATAATGTGAAATTACATATGCCTATTTAATGCTACAGAATACATTGCAGTGTCTCAAATAAGGCTGGTATTAAAATAAGGATTCAATTAAGCAGCAGTTTACGGGAAAAAATAATTTTGGCCAATCACTTGGTCAAGATCATTGCTAGTATCTGGAAAACTTCCACCGTATAATAAGTAGAAATAGAATATATTCTTCTGAAAGTATTGCCCTAAGTTTTCCAAATGTTTTTAAGTGTTGTGTTGGTGAAACAAAGCTCAAACAATAAATGAGAAAAGGTCCTTATTCTCCTCACGTCCCACCCCTCACCATCAACCTTATCCTGGTTCCATGACTTTTTTAACAAGAATGAAGTTTGTTACTTGGAAAGCATGATTCTCTGTCTCTGAGAATTTGTTTTATAAATAAATGAATTTTAGGTCAATGAATTCACTCATTTTTATTGTGAACACTAAAGCATTATTCCTCCAAAGCATACTATTTTTGGGCAACAGGACTAACCACTAAGCAGAATTCTTTCTCAAAATGCCATGTGTCTTTTTTACTCTGGGCACCTCAGATTTCTATTTAAGGCCCTGGGAGACTTTTTCCAGAGATTATCTTGTAGTTATCAGAAAGTCGTCTCTTTAAACCCATGTCCATATAAGGGAGGAAACCATTGCCATGATATTGAGCAACCTTTCTTCAGGTCTTTGTTAATTATTCAGTGATCAAACTAGGATGAGCAAAGTCTAAATACAACCAAGTAAAAATGAGTGATATGTAGGCGCAGCTTTTCTCAAATCCAAACCATCAGGAATCCATTATGTTAATATTTGTTACAAAGAATATCTCTATTTCTGTAAGATTTTAGGTCAGGAATTTTGACTTACTATTGATCAGTAGAGGAATTTAAGGATGGGAATTACAAGAGCTATGTCAAAAAATTGAAAAGATAAAGGGAAGCAATATTTATAGGATATCTACTACACGACAGGTGTTGTGTTGGGCACTTAACCTATGTTGTGTAGTCTGCACCACAACCTGTGTGTTTGGGGATGATGATGATGATGATGATTTTATTATTTTATTTTATTTTATGAGTATGAAGAAGATTTTTAAAAAATCTTTTAAAACTTAGCTGAGGCTACAAAGCAAATAAGTAAACTCAAGGTCATATTCTCCTGAAGCTTAAACTGTATGAATACTTACTTCAGCCAAAGCACTTTGGTAAAATCTGGCTGATTTGCTGATGCCAGTTAGGGTGAATACTGTCTTCTCTCTTTCTGCCTCAGTGTTTTGTTTTGTTTTTTTCTCCCAGATCCACTCCCTATAATGAGCTCTTCATTTTGCCTTTCTTTTCCTGTCTTTCCTTTGCTCTAGCGAACACTGAAGATTGATCATCTTCCTTATGAGACACCTTCCATATCAGCTTAATAGAAGCAACTTCGCTAACAAGTGATGATGGTCAGCCTATTCACAACTTTTTCTACTGGATCTTTTTCCTCAAGTAAAGCTTATCAGGAGAAATCTGTCAGTCCAAAATTCTGGGTCTCTGTAAATATTATATAAAATCATTATGATATGTTATAATCATTTAAGCTTCCCTCCAGAACTATCTCTCATTGATTTTTGTTAATTTAACAAGTTTTTTTCTAGGAAATTTCTTCTGAGATGAGGAAACAAACTTTTGTAGTAAGTTACCCTGTATTTTCAAAATCCAGATGAAGACATGTAGGTTAAGTGTTATAACCTGTACCACAGTACACTTTTGCATATTTTGTTTGTGTGTGTGTGTGTGTGTGTGTGTGTGTGTGTGTAAACTTCCAGGCGTATCTTACCAGTCTAATATCTAACCATCCTCTATTTTCACTACTCTTGTATGAAAGAATTTTTAATATGCTTACAACATATTTCTTCAAGAAAAATAAGACTGCTTAAATGCAAAGTTCTCACTAAAATATCTGGGTCATTTGTTTGAGTATTCACTCATTCAAATGGCAAAGAAATTACTTCATTTGAAAATTATACAGGATATAGTGCTTTTCTCACAGACACATTTACTTTCTCTCATAATGCGTTTTTGTTGTTTTTCTTGTTTTTTTCCAGGTCTATTTCCACAAACTATCTGAAATGGGACCTTATTACCAAAATGACACCAAATAATATTCAAATAATAGTGGAAGGAGGGCGATGACCAGGACGCTTGACTTTTATTTTCAAACTTTGCTAAAACCACATATATATTTTTACTTTTAATGTTGTCCTTTGGTCAAGAACATTTTGAAATTATATTAAATTGCATATTAAAAAACAATTATTTTGGGGAATCTCTCCATGTGTAATTTTTATTTTTACTCTTCTCTGCTAATACATAGTTAGGAAAAATATTATGTAGCATGGTTACTATCAGGATTTCCGCCCTTTCTGGTGAGAAAAAATTTAAGTCTCACAAATAGCTTAAAGAAAAATAATAAACTCTTTTAAGAAAGTGAAATATGCTTTTAAGATACGCTTTCAGTTAATTTCTAATCTCGAAGGAGGCTTATTTGGTGGTTGTACCCTATAATTAGTGAGATCAGTAATCAAGACAACTGTGATTTATTTTACTAGGAGAGCTCAGAGACTGAAGACATCTGGCCTAGACCCGTCTGCTGGTAAAATTCAAAATACACCTAAGTCTGCTTTGTTACATGATTCTCTTCAGAGGGATAGGAGGAGAGGTGATGTTCTCTGCATGAGGACAATTCTGCAGTGTCAGAATCAAATAATATTTGTTTCCTGACAGCAGAACATTGCATCATATTTCTAAGGACAGTAAGCACTTGGGTGGACTGTCAATGAATACTAAACACTAATTGATCTGATACATCCGTATGTACATACACAAATACACATGGTGGCCTGTGATGGTTGAAAAAGTACCTTTTGCTTCCATTGAAAGATCTGTCACTTTTAGGTCAGAGAGGGATTTTGGAGGGGTAATCTCCCACAATAGAAAACTATCCTGACAATGGTGGCGTTTTAGGGTTGTTTGTTGTTTGGCTTGTTGATGATGCTTAGCCAAGGAGACACTTCCTTTCAGATCCTGTCTCCCAAACCCCAGGGCTCTGTTCTGGGCAGTTCAGCCTAATGGAATTAAGCCTGACACGTTTCAACTCTATTTCTTTATAAAATAAACATAAAACAATGGTTTCGATTTCTAATAAAACTCTGGAAGCATGTGGGACTCCAACTTTCCCTGTTCTTTACACATCTGTAAATAAAGCACATAAAAGGGGAGCACAACAGGATAAATCAACATAAATTTGAAATCCACTGCAGCATATTAAATGGCGCAGTCTCAGTCAAAGACAGGCTGACCCCACGGCTTCGTGCAGTTTGAAGCTAATTGTTTTCGTCAGGATGGGAACGTCTGGAAGTCCATGGCTGTATCCCACCAGTAAGGCTCCAGTAACTGAGCCGGCCCACAGAGAATGGACCCACTTTGTAGCGACACAGCGGGCTCAGACACCACCTATTCTGCTCTCCAAACTGTCATGCATAACAACTTTATTGTGCTAAATTGAACTTGAAAGCAACCAAAGGCTATGAGAAGGAGAGGCTATGAGAAAAGCGTGCTGTCAGCGCTGGCAAAGGCTGACCTGGAAAGTAGGCTCAGAGACAGGGGAATAAAAGACCAGGCCCCATGAACACAGCATATTGTTTCATTTTAAAGTATGATTCCCATACCAGAGAAAGTAGCAAATGTGATGTAAATTTATTTAAATAGATTCGACCGCTTAAAAGTTTGCCAGCCGCTCTTATCCAACTTTCCCAGCTCTCTGATTCGTTACTTACAGTGGGAATATAATGACATATAGTCATCATTGTAACAGCTTCTTTGCAGGGGCACAATGATGATTAATAGCCAGCAGCAAATTTTCACATGGACTCTGAAGCACTATGGCATTAAGCAGCCAAACAGTCCCAAATCCCCCTTTTCTGTTCCGCTGAAAAGTCCCCTCCTTGTACCTTGCAGATAGGAACAAAGCCTATCTTAATTCCAATCAGCTTTTCCTCATTCAAAGGGACCTTCTCTTTTTCATAATTGATTCATGTGCATTTTTTAGTGTTTCACTGAGCTGAAGCCACTTTTCTCCTTTCCTCTGTTCTGCCTCCACACCCGCACCCCTCTTTTTTTTGAGGGGGCGAGTAGTGGGAAACATTTCAACAACAACAATAACAACAATAAAAAACGATGTGTTCTTTCTTCCCCAAATATTTGCTAAATGCGTTTCTCAGTTAGTCTTCATTTGTGTTGTACATTTAAAGGGTTTAAGACAAGAATTAACTCCTGGATTTCTTCTTCCTTGGAAATGGTTTTGGTTATAAAAAGTAGGAGCTCACTGAAATAACTCTGATGGGAGCCCCCTAAGGATGCCCCGTTTGGTTAGGGGAGTTTCAGGAGCTCTCATTCCCACGAGAGACTCACAGTTGGAACAAGGACAGAATCCCTTGCTCTGGACAGATTGTTTCTTCCCCCTCTGTGTTGGGAGCCGTTAAAAAATGAACAAGTAACCAAAGTGGAAGGCAGCAAATGAAAGCCTCCAAACCTGCTCTGTCCTTAGGTATCATTTTACCCCATGGTAATCTCCGGTTATAATTATTTACAGAAGGTGCTGTGCTACTTGTAGACTTGCTCTCTCCCATCTACACTTTCTACCTCCTGTGATAATGACAAAAATGACATCAGCCAGTGCTGTCTTGGGCGGGGATTTCTACATGTAAACTCAGTTTTGTGTCTGTGCCAGTATAATGACCACCAAGGCAGAATGTTAGTGGTTGTGCTTTGTGTATTTGCTTACATTTCCTATAATTCTGCCCTCATCTCGATGAGGGGGAGTAGGGTGACCATATGCCCCTGTTTGCTCAGGGCACACCTCATCTATGTCTCTTGTTCTCATGTAACTATTAGCCGTGCTCGCCTTTACTCTCAATTTGATTCAAGCAGTTTGCAAAACCCATACCTTTTGGCTATTAAAACTGTCCAGCAAAAAGCTGGTCTCTTACCTACGTGCCGTGGACTGATTTACCCTATTGCAGTTGAGGGGAAAGAGTCTCGCTTGAAAACCCTGCTGCCGATGTAGCAGCTCTGACTTTTGTCTCGCCCACTTTTAAGAGGTCAGCTAACCCTATACAGCTTCTTTGATATGTAGCAGAAAGGAGGTCATTTGCTGAAATGAAAGACACATTGCAAACCAGATTTTAAGTGTGACACTCTCCTTTAGCTGGGTCACGGTTCTCAGTGTGAACCAGAGCAACACAGTTCACTGGTCAGATAAAAATACTATGCCATGTTTTTGATAATGACCTTTCTCTTGCTTTGGTGTCTTCAAATGGTTAAATGAAGAATATGTCAAATTGATAGGAGGTATTCTGTTCATCATTCTCACTCTAGTGCTTATGTCTTCTCATAAGAAAAGTAACATGTGAAAGTGACATTGTATATCTATACTGTATTTTTCATCCAAAATCTCATACAGGGAAGTGTCTTCTAGTCTTTTGGTTGTAGAACCAGTGTCTCAGAGGGTGTTACAAATCCATATGGTAATCTTCCTAAAGGCTGGATTTTGCATTTGGATTTCAGAGTTAACAGAGAGATGTGTAATATCATCTGTGGGCAGAGAAATCCCTCCTGACTGGGCCACTGAGGACGTTCATATGTGTTGTTTATTTCTGAAAGTATGTGAAATAAATGGACTCCTGAAATGCTGGTGTCGGAATAACTTTAGTAAGAACCTGAAATTTCTCACGTTGCATCAAACCACAGCCCCTAGTCAAATACCAGAAGGATATGCACATAAGAATTATGACTTTAAGTTTTTTTGTTTGTTTTCTGTTTTCACAGAAGCACAGTCCTTCTGTAAAACCATCATCCTCAACTAGATTTTGGCCTATCCAGTCTTTTAAGTGTGTTTTCCTCCCCTTTTAGATAATTCTTTCAGAAATGAAGTGAATGGAGTACATGAATGATGTTTTGTGATGTACTCTTATGTCTTCATTTTCTCATAATTTTACCATTCTGAGGAAGTATAATTAAGACTTTGATAAGAACCATCAGTTTTGTTTAGATTATGGTATTCAATCTGGCTATGAAATTCCCACATCATAAAGGACTTTGTTTTTTGCTGGCTAAGACAAAATTTATAAATGCAATTGCCTATAGGACTCTCAGATAAGTTCCTTCTTCATCCCTGAGGTTGATAAATTGCTAGGGACACACAGAAGGACACACTCTTCTCATCTTGTGTACTGGCACCATTTGAGGAACTAAAGGTCAGGGTGCCTCTTTAGAACTTTGATTTGAGATTATAATGCTGCCCCTTGCTTTGCTCTCCTTGTTTTTGAAGGTCATATAGCACTTCTCTTACAGTAGAAAAATCTCTTTATACAAAATATGTAAACTGAGGCCTGCTGTCTTTACACAGACAGAGCCGACTTTTTTCCTACCCAGGCCTGATTCTTCCTGGATGCCTAAAATATTTACTTTATGTGCATATACTATCTTGACTCTAATCCCAAGTCAGCTAAACAAATACATCATATCCACAGTGATTATTTCTTTCTTTTTTAAAAAAATTATTTTTATTAACATATAATATATTATTTGCCCCAGGGGTACAGGTTTGTGAATTGTCAGGCTTACACACTTCACAGCACTCACCATATCACATACCCTCCCCAATGTCCATAACCCAATACCCTCTCTCCCCCTACCCTCCTCCCCCCAGCAACCCTCAGTTTGTTTTGTAAGATTAAGAGTCCCTTATGGTTTGTCTCCCTCCTGATCCCATCTTGTTTCAGTTTTCCTTCCCTATCCCGGGGTGATTATTTCTTAGTACCTGGTATGTACATTTAGAAATACAAGTTCTCTCTCTCTCTCTTTTTTAAAGATTTATTTATTCATTTTGAGAGAGAGTGAGTGTGCATGCACACAGGGGACAGAGGGAAAGAGAGAGAGAAACCCAAGCTGACTCATCACTGAGTGTGGAGCCCAACATGGGGCTCAATCCTGTGACCCTGAGATCATGACCTGAACCAAACCAAAAATCAGATGCTTAACCTACTATACCACCGATGCACCCAAGACATATAAGATCTCTTAATTGATTTCTGTCTTGTTCTTTGATATAATGAAGATTTTCAGTCTCTACTCTGCTTTTCCAAATTTCTCTTTCCTTCTTTTATTTGTTAATAAAACTGGCTTCTTTTCCTGGTTTCTTTTCCCATTATCATGGAAAAAAAGGCTCAGAGAGAGTGAGCATATCCCCATGAGATAAGTCATAGTTGTTCTAAATTTTTCATCATAATTCTGTTCTCCTTTGCCAGGATTTGGATTAGAAATGGGCATGTGACTCACCACACTAAAGCATATCATAATCAAATTGCTCAAAACCAGTGGTAAGAAAAAAATTCTTAAAACAGGCAGAGAAAAAAAGGTATTTTACATAGAGGAAAGAAGGTGAGGATGATAATAGTTTTCTCTTTGGAAGCAATGCATGAAAGAAAACAGGGAAGCAACATCTTTTCAGTGTGAAAGACAAAAAAAAAAATGGGAAGGAAAGAAGGGGGGAAGGTCTGTCAACCTAAAATTCTATACCCAACAAAAATAACTTTAAAAGATAAAGTTTTTCAGAGACACAAAATGACTCACAGACCCACACTACAAGATATGATAAAGAAATTACTTAAGGAAGAAAGAAAGTAAGACCACATGGAAATGAAAAGCACTGGAAATGGCTATTTCATGAAGATTTTGTTTTATATTATTTATTTTAAAGATAATTTAAACCTGGAAACTGACTGATAGATGCTAAAAATTCTATTAGAAAATGTGCAGAAGATATAAATAGACATTCCATGGAAGAAGATCTAGAGATGGCAACAGGCACATGAAAAGATGTTAACATTATTAAGGGAAAGGCAAATTAAAACCACAATGAGCACATCTATCAGAATGCCTAAAATTAAAAAAATAGTAATAGCATCAAATGCTGGCAAGGATATAGAGAAACTAGATCATCCATATACTGCTAGTGAGAATGTAAACTGGTACAGTGGCAGTTTTTAAAAAGATAAACTTATACTTATCATAGGACCCAGCTATCATACACCTGGGCATTTATCCCAGAGTAATGAAAATGTACATCAAAACCTATATACACATGTTCATAACAGCTTTGTTTGTTAAACCCCAGATTGGAAACACCCCAAACATCTATAACATCTGAATGGATAAATGAATTCTGGAATATTCATACAAGGGAATAACTATTGTTATGCACAACATTGTTGTGAGCTATTGATATCTATAACAATGTGAATGAATCTCAAGGTGATTATGCTGAGGAAAATAAGCCAGACAAAGAGCACATCTTGTAGGGTTCAATGTATATAAAATTCAGAAAATGCAAACTAATCAACACTGACAGAAAGCAGATTACTAGTAGGTGCCTGGGACTGGAGGGGAAGAGATGGGAGGGGGGGATTGCCAAATGATATGAGAAATCTTGTAGTAGTGATGGATAAGTTCATTACATTGGTGGTGGTAATTATTTTATGGGTTTATGCATTTGTCAAAACAAAAATTCACTTCAGTTTATTGCATGTCAGTCATTCTTCATATAAAAAAAAAGCATAACAATAGAGGGAGAGTCTATTCCACTCCCCCTTTGAGATTACCTTAACTAAGTGAATATGGTGGACTTGAAGTTGTGTGGTCTCTAAAATTAGGTAAGGAAAGGCCATGCAGCTTCTCCCAATTTATTTCAGGGTGCTCAACCTAAGGTATTTACTGAGACATCATGTGGGAAATAAGGCTACCCTGATTCCGCTCTGCTGGAGAGACCTCCTGGTGAGACCACACGGAGAGGAAGGACCTGAGAGTAGAAACAGATAAAGAGCTCCTCAGGCAGCATCCCTCTGTCAAGCTATCAGCTGTGGCCATCCTGTGCTTGTAGCTAGAGAGAGATCCCAAACCAGAACTATCCAGCCGAATGCTGAAACATAATAAAGGAGTGTTGTTACTTTTTCTTGTTGTTTTTAAGTAAGCTCTGAGCCCAACATGGGGCTTGAACTCATGACCCTAAGATCAAGAGTCACATGCTCTACCAACTGAGCCAGCCAGGCCCCCCAGGAGTGTTGTCGCTTTACAACATTACATTTTGGGATGATTTGTTACACAGCAATAAATGACTAGAATGCTACCTATCCTATATTTTCCATGTTAACAGTATAACTTCCGTTTTTTTTTTCAGGAAAGATTGTTTTGTGTTAACAGATGACTAAGTGTGATTTGTGTTTCATACATTTTTACAACTTTCCATTTAAAAGAAAAATTTGCACATCAGAAAGAATTATTTGTTACCATGTATGTCCTACTTTTGGTTTAGAAAAAATAGAGAAACCTTATCTACAAATTAAGAGAACCATTGGTTTCAGTCAACACCACTCATATTTAGCTAACATCGGTTATCAGTCAACAAACTACTGCGTGTTGGATTTTGATGAGAATACAAAAGATATCTAGCTTGCCATGACCACGAAGCATATATCACCTGGGTGGTGAAATAAAACCTTTTTTGTGGTAGGATGTGGTAGAATGTCTTCATGGAAGAGGAAGAATTTGAGCTATAAATGCTAAGTTATGAAAATCAACGTTTGAATGATTTTTTTGTTACTTCATTTAGTCTCAAAGAAAAATTTATTGTGCATGATTAATCCATTAATATTAAGCATGAGGAAATATAACCTGAGAGCCATTATTTGCTAGTCAAGCCATTTCCCTCCCACAATTTATTTACTTCCTTCAACTCAGGGTTAAACCTGAATGTATATTTTTCAAACACTTTGTCTGCTTTAATTTGAAATAATCTTAGCAATGGGACAATTGTAATACAGCTAATGGATAAACAGGGGTGCTGCGTAATGGAATCATGTTGAGAGGTGATAGATTTGATAGTAGCTAATTGTGTTAGATCTAGAGAACAAAATCTATATAGTGCAATTATATAGTGGAAATATCTTTGGTTTGAGTCTAGTAAGCCGAGTGGTCTAGGGTTGTGCTGGAGCCTACCTGTTGTGACTTGCATGGGCCAAATGTTATCACCTCTTTCCAACTCCAGCCAGAGTGGAAGTACTTATACTATAGAAGTGGCAAAAGCTACATGTCAGGCCTCCCTCTACCCTGCCTGCTTCATCCCAGAACAGACTGTTAAAAATTTATCAGCACAACCCTGCTTAAACTTTCAAGTCTTTGGATACAAATCAATTTCAGTAGGTTTCTCAGAGTTGGAACTGGTTTGGAAAGGTGATGAACTATTTGTAGGTGAGGCCAATGCGAAATGAGAGATGGTAAGAAAGAGCTCCTGGGAAGGAAGAGAAGCAGGTAATCAGTATCAAGAAAGTATTTATCACAGATATGTGCAAATATATGTATGTGTGTGTATATATACATATATACATGTATGTATATATACATATACATATATATATACACACACACATACATACTCTGTGGGACAAAAATGTGACTTCCTGACTTCTCCAAGAGAGGAAAGAGGGAAATAATGGCCAATGAGGTAGTGGGAGTTCTCACCACTATTAGTTCCAGAAGCATGACAGAGGCCAGCCTGAAGCTTCTGTATGGGAAGGATTGTACAGATGAAAGAGAAGTTTGATCCTGAAGACCCCAAAGGCCTGTCTTGGGAGGTTGTAACACCAGGAAATGTACCAGGTAGTTTGATGTGAAGATAGAAGAATAAGTGTTAAATACTGAAGCTAAGAGTTGAAGGATATGGAATAACATTCATTGTAACTAGGTGCTAGTCCGTTTTTAATATTTCATTTTGTTTAAAACTTCTTTAAAATATGATGTGCATATTAATAAACATTAAGGTTTTTATGTCACTATTTTAGGGGGGAAAAGCAATTTTTAATAGAGAAAACTGGAAAAAAATATTTACTCTAAATCCTTAAATCACCCCTATGGTAGACCATAATGGGAGAAGCAGTACTCACCAGCTTGTGAGGTGTTCTATGCTGCCTATTAAGAAATCAGTGGCCTCAGGAGTAAATCCAGTCCTACACAGGGTGGCATATGATGGAGAGAAAGAATTTAAGTTAGCATACTTGTAAAATTTGACTTGCAATTTGAGAAACAAAACAAAACAAAACCCTTTGTGAGAGAATTAAACTTAAAGACAGTGAAGGATTTGGGAGACCTGTTGCTGTGTGAGACTTTCTTTAGGAAGGTGATGGAGATCCAGAATTTTAGAAACAGGTTTGAACCATGATCAGAGATAAGCATATGTCATAATCACTATATTTGCATGCTTAAAATGTAAAATACAGTGATTCCCTTGTATTGCTCTCCAATTCCCCTTTTGAGTCCCCATTTATTTGTTTCAGGGTCCTACTTCAATAAATATATCTGTTGGACTATTAAAATCTATTCATCTCTACACTCTAAACAGGAACCATATCGGAAGATAACAAACCTTGACCCTGAAAGTATAAACAGTGGGGTAACATATGTACAAGAGTGAGTTTGTGGTTTGCAAACCTTTGCAAATAGTTTTCCAGTTGACAGGCCTAGTATACAGCGTTAGTCTTCCATATCTCCTGCCTATTTCCACGTGGAGCTTCTCTGGGCTATTGCCTCCTGATACGTGTTTCTTCCCCACACCTCTGCACTATTTCCTCTTCTCATTGGCATTTATAACTCCCAGGTTTGTATCGTTTATGGATTTCATTCATGTACCATTTACCTTTTTTTCCAAATAATTAAGCCCAAAATTACATTAGACCTTGCTCCAGCTGCTTGCCACTTGGATAAATTATACATCATGGCTTCTCCAGTCAATCACCATCTAGCATTTTCAACATTCTGCAAGTCACTTAGCTTTATTAGTTGTATTCCTTGGCAGCCCTCAGGAGAATGAGGCTTACCCAGGGAATCACAATAAGGAAAACATGCAGCAGGTGATTTTTGCTTTCTTTTAACATTTCAACTTGAATGTTTTTCCAGTGTCTTTTTTGTGAAAAAGAATATTACTATCCTCTTATCCTATACTGGTCCATACTATTATTTTAGAAATCAGTAAGATGGAAAATATTTTCACTTATATTTAGCTGAGGCTTAATAGATATAAAGAAATATGGAAATCACTTTCTTATATATTGCATAACATTACATATTATGAACAGTTTAAGTTTTGAAATTCAGGCAGTTAGAGAGTAGTTCTATTTATTAGGTTTAAGTTATTTTTTTCCCTTATTTGGGACTTGTCTAACTTTTAGTAAATATGGAGTATTTGTTCCCTACTATATCCGCATTACCTAGTGCATTGTCTGACATGGTAGACACTCCGTAGATATTTACTGAATGAATATTAATAAAATTGACTTAAAATATAATAAATAGATCATCCTTTGATGATAAATGTCGGAATATAAATTTTATGAACCTAGAAGTCCTGTGTTGTATTTTCTCTTGATGTCTACTACTTAGCAAAGTGCCTTGGCAATATAGTGTGTGCTCAGTGAATGGGTCTCAGTATTCCTGTAGATATCACACAAATAATGTGTCTGTTTATCTTAGTGTGAGCTCCCTAGAAATTTACATAGTTATCTGAATTACTGTATTGTTTCTCCAAATATTCTAATATATTCAATATTTAAGGAAAGGTGAGTCACACATGTCCTCTGGCTTCAATACTTGACATACCTTCAACTGTGGAGTACCTGTGTTTGAAACCATAACTTCATAAATGCAAAGATTCTTATTACTCTTTTTTAGTTATTGCGTCCTCATTACAAAGCAATACATATTGTAGAAAATGTTGTTTTCTTATTATAGAAAATTTGTAAATAAAATCACTCAAGTTTTTTCCACTCCAAAATAGCCACTAAAGTTTTGGTATCTAACCTTCCAATCATATATGTGATGTACATATTTATAGATATTATTACTATATTACATATAACTTTGACACTTGCTTATTCCCCATTAATTTAACATGAACATTTTCCAATGTTTTAAATATGGAATTATTTTAATGATCAGAATCATCTTTCCTTGAGTCATTGCATGGTTGATTTCTTCTTATTCTTTATGTCTCCCCTTTTTCATCTCCTCCTGAGTGAGGCTTCCTTGATTACCACCCCAAGTGGCCACAACTCCCCACCCCCAGCTTTTTTCTATCATGTGAAGCATGAAATGTGTCTTTATTCATTATTGTACTCCTAGTGCCTAACCAGTGCCTGACACTTGGTTAAATATTTTTCAAAAGAAATGAATAAATAAATGAAGGAAAGGATAAAGAAAATTCTGTTGATAAGTCCACCATAGTGAGTTAATGCCCCTATTTTTATATATTTGGTTATTTATATCCCTTTTGTTATTATAAATATGACTTTGATGTATTTCTCTGGATAAATTTTTGTGCACATCTGTGATTTTTTTTCTTAGTTTATGTTCCTAGAAGTAAAATTGCTGGGCTAAAGATAAGTAAATGTTAAGATTTTAAATAAGTATTACCAGAAACTTTGTGACAACTTCCATGCTCATCAATGATATTTCAAATTGCCACTTTACTCAAGTCAGAAATAGGGTTTTGTCATTTTAAAACAGTATTATTAGTTGAGAAATTTTATCCTATTTTAAATAAAATTTCTTTTTGACTGTTAGATACATCTAATATTATTTAAGTATGTAATTATTTTCATATGCTTACTGGTCATTGTCATTTCTTCTTTTCCTTTGGTTAATTAAGTTCCTATGCTTACCAATTTAATATTTTGGATCTATCTATAAGTTCATTATATACTTAGAATTTGTTTAATTTCTTGATATTCATTTTGTAAATATTTTCCACAGTTCATGGTTTCTCTGTAACTTTTGTTCATTGTTTTAAAATTTCCATGTGACTAAACTTTAAGTCATATACAAGAAACGAGAGATAACACATTTATATACATTCATGTGTGCATCACCCAACTCAACTGGGTACCCAGCAGGTACAACTGGATATAAGGGTCAGAAAGATCTCACTAAGATCCTATTTCTCTTTTCTTGGCTTTTGTCCTCTTTTAGCTATATTCATAGGCAGTTAATCAACCCGTGCCTAATCATGTTTAACTTCCCTACACTCAATTCCTCTATTTTACCTCTTCCCAACTCCTGATTATGTGGAAGAACACCCCTACATTGTATCATTTAATCTGCAAATATTTCAAAGTATATCTCTAAAAAACAGAGACTGGGGGTGCCTGGGTGGCTCAGTGGGTTAAAGCCTCTGCCTTCGGCTCCAGTCATGATCCCAGGGTCCTGGGATCGAGCCCTGCATCCGGCTCTCTGCTTGGCGGGGAGCCTGCTTCCTCCTCTCTCTCTGCCTGCTTCTCCACCTGCTTGTGATCTCCATCTGTCAAATAAATAAATAAAATCTTTAAAAATAATAATAATAATAAATTTTAAAAAGAGAGACTGTCCCTCCATTTTTTATACTTTTTATTGAAATATAGTTGACATATTTTTATTTTTTATTTAAAATTTTTTAAAAATTTATTTATTTTAGAGAGAAAAAGAGAGTGTATAGGGGTTGGAAGGGTGGGTAAGAAGAAGAGAGAGTCTTAAGCAGACTCCATGCTGAGCAAGGAGCCCAGTCCAGAGCTTGATCTCACAACCCTGGGCCCTGAGACCATGACCTTAGTTGAAACTAAGAGTCAGAGGCTTACCTGACCGCCCCACCCAAGAGCCCTTATATAGTTGACATATTTTCAGAAGACTTTTCCTTTCCCACATAGTCTTAAAACTAAAGTAATAGTTTAATATAAAACAGAAAAATTTCAATTTTTATATAACTTCAATCTTTTTCTTTAAGGTTTTTACTTTTGTTATTCTTAGAAAAAAACTTCCCTTACTTTATGATTTATAAAAATTCATTTAGCTTCCTCTAGGATTTTAATACATAGTCTTTGTAGAAAGTTTTGAAAATGCAGATGAATTAATTTAAAAAGGTGAATCTCATAATTCATGCATATCACTCTTAACATTACAGTGTAGAATATGTTCTGGAAATATTTAAAAATTTATTTATTTTTTATTTTTTAAAAAGATTTTATTTATTTATTTGACAGAGATCACAAGTAGGCAGAGAGGCAGGTGGGGGTGTGGATGGAGGGGGAGGGGTGGGGAAGCAGGCTCCCTGCTGAGCAGAGAGCTCCATCCCAGGACCCTGGGATCATGACCTGAACCAAAAGCAGAGGCTTAACCCACTGAGCCACCCAGGCGCCCCTAAAATTTATTTTTATAAAATTAAACCATATTATTTTGTAAACTGATAATTTATTATAATTGTCATTCCATGTTAATAAATATTGACTAACATTATTCTCTAAAGATGCATAATATTTAATTGTAAAACCATATCATAATTTCTTTTCCCAATGCCTTAATGCTGGATATTTAGATGGAGTAAAATTTTTTCACAATGTAAATCTTTAGTTAAATTAATTAAACAAATATTGAATCCCCCTGGTATGCCAGACACTGCATTTGGCACTGAAGATACAAAGGTGATAAAACATACATACACAAACACAGTTTGTGTGTAGTGGCAGTTCCCTTTATGGCATAAGGGCCTATTAAAGTAGTCATGAACATTTTTGTCCAAATATTTTTGCACCATTTTTAATTGTTTTCTTTGGATAAATTTCTAAAAATGAAAAATCCTTTTAAAAAAGTAATTTTATAAATACTGTTAAATTCTCCTATAAAATTATTTTGACATTTTACATTTTCACCAGCACTATATTAGTGTTAGTGTTAGGTATCATTGCTCTTTTCAGCCTTTGGTAATCTGATGGGATGAAGAAATGATTTGTCACTGTCGTTTTACTAATACTAGATATGAAAGTATTTCATTTATTACTAATGACATTAACTACTTGTTCATATGCTAACTGAACCTTTGTATGTCTTTTTTTGGGAATTACCTGTTCATGTTCTTTGCACACTTTTTCTTATTGAGATGTCTGCCTTATTTTTTATAATTTTGTTTTTTCAGTTTAAACATTTATTACTTCACAATAATGGTTACTTATAGAGGTTATACATGTAAAACCACTAAAATCTTTTGGCTAACTAAAGTCTATTTGTAATAATGATACCAATGCAATTTGAAGACTTTTCTAAATTGCTCAACAGTGTCTACATAAATATCTTTATACTGGAAGATTTAATTGAAGGCACCAATCCATGCATAGACGAAATTCTTTAGAGGTAAATGTAAAACAATTATAGTTTTGTGTTGAAAGAAGAAATGGTGGTTGTAGAATTGGCGATGGATTATAGAGTGTTCTGGTTTAAAAATGGTAGTATCAGCAATATTGATAAAAAGTCATTGCTGTCTGCCAGCTGTCATATTATACAAAGTGATGTTGAGAACTAAGAATAATTCTTAATGTGTGTAACAAAAGTCGCCAATACAATTAGCACCCTTGTGGGCAATCTCAAGAGAAAAGATCAAGGATTGAATTATTGTGGATATATAATACATTTTCACCTGTGACACAAATTGGTATAGAAACATAGATTTCCTTAGACACTCTCTACTTGGTGAGTAAGGAACTGATTTCAATTTCTAGGACCATTAATCTTTTACCTTTTATGGGTAGTAAATTATCTTTAAATTAAAACAAACAAACAGTATAACCTGTCAGACTGTATCTCAGAATAAACATAGGCTGCCAACAACTTGTAATTAGGACCTCTAACCTGATCTACTTAAATGGCTTTGACAAGTAGAAGAACATAAAACCAATTTTCATTTTCAAAGAGAAAATAACTTTTTATCAAAAATTTGAAAAAAATGACATACTTTCAAAATTTTTTCTACAAATAGTATATCACATGGAATTTGACCGCATCTTTGTACATAAGCTGAGTGGTTATGTCTTGTGTTTATGTCACATTTTTGTTGCATTTCTTTTTATTCTTTTTTAGTATCTCATTCCCAAGTTAAGAGTAGTAGTTTGAAGGTGGAAGTGCTAACATTTTCAGCACATGTGGGGTCAGTAACACCACATTTTAAACCCTATTAATTGTCAACTTGAATGAGTGATGTCTTGAGAATGTTGTGCCTGTCCCCTACCCAGCATGATTCTGGTGGAAAGGGCCTTTAACCTATGGGAAGCCACCAACCATGCAATTGCTAGCCTGAAGGATTGGCAGAAATCATTTCAGGTGTGGAAAACCTGGTAGATTTAGTATTGTTGTTGTTCTGATCATTTGCATTGGATAGAGGGAGGCCATTTAAATTTTTCCTGTGCTGTCATTTAAAAACATTAAGGAAATAAACAAAGGCTATGGAAAGGAGTCAGTTAAGATCATTTAGGTAGCATATGATGGGATGGAAAACCTGCCTTCAGCCTGAGTCACATGATACAAAATTCCAGAATTATTCTGGCTGCAGATATAACTGTATATAAGGATCAAAAAGATCTCATTAAGATCCTATTTCTCTTTCCTTAGGTTTTATCCTCTCTTAGCTGTATTCATAGGTGGTGTGTACCCTATTTCCTTTCAAACTCTTAGCATTTGGCTTAATTCTGATGTCCATTACTGAATCAACATTGTAGTTAGAGAAATTTTTTTTTTAAGATTTTTAAAGTTTATTTATTTGAGGTGGGGAAAGAGCACGCATGGTGAGAGGGACAGTGGAGAAGAGGGAGAAAGAGAAGATCTGGAGCAGATTCTGTGCTGAGCCCACAGCCTGACCTAGGGTTCCATCTTACCCCCCTGAGATCATGACCTGAGCCAAAACCAAGATTTGGACACTTAACCAGCTATGCCACCCAGGTGCCTCTTGGGTAGGGAAATCCTTGACTGCACCGGGGCTATGGGCCCTAGTCACAGAATCAGAGTGGCAAAACTCCTTCTAGGCCACATGGAACCAGAGGAGAGGAGGGGAAAATATTCCAATAAGTGGATGTAGAAGGAATCAATGTTGTGGAGACAAACCACAACACTATAGTCTGGAATGTAGATTTTTCTGTCCTTGGGTTCTTATTCTTTTGTATTAAGGGTGCTCCCCAGACAAGTAACCTTGCCATCTGAATAAATTTAGACAAGCTTTCGTGTCACACACCCACAGAGAAGGAGTCAGAGATACAGTTGCGACACTGAAAGATGAGTAAGAGATGTAAACATCTAGAAAGAATTTCGTGTATATTGATGATGTTGCCTAGCTCACGTTAATACCCACCAATAAAATTTGTAAAATTTTTCATGCCCGGTATTTTTGGTGAGATACTTCACTTTTTTGAGAGAGTACTGAACTATCTTGATTGGGCATGAATACTGTTATTTTGCATGACCACCTTCAATCAGTTAGCTAGGAAAACTGCAGATTTTGTTTGTGTATTGAGGGAGGATAAAATGTATAAATGAGAGGGGGTTTTTCATTTTCTAAAGAATACTCAATTGTAGGTGTAGGATTACTTTTTAAACCGTTATATAGTTTATAAAAGAAATACCAAAAAGATTGACTCTATCCTCTTTAAACTTTAATAGGACACCCTCAAGATTTATCAGTTTCTTACAAAGTAGGGAATGCATTCTAAAAAATAGATGACCTCTGGCCAAGAAATACTGCAGTCACACGCGTTACCTACAAGGTGGTCTGGAATGGCCAAATATCTTTGTACTTATATTTCAGAACTCTTTCAACCCCCTATTTGCTACTACTGATTAAGATTTTTCATTTTCATGGAATTTTTCAGGATAAGAGTTGCAAGATTTTAGATGCCCAAAACAGAATGTTTACTTTGTGCAAGAGAAGTCAACTCGGCTTACAGTAGTGCAGTAGAAAACTTAGGCTGTTTCTGCTATGATTATTTCTATTGTTAGTGATAATTGAGGAGGAAAAAAAAAAACAAGTAGTTAAGGGAGGACCGTTCTTTGAAAACTAATCCTTTAAAAAAAGGAGTTGGGATTTTAGCATTGTTTCCTAGGCCACAAAGAGCTCTGGGTGGGTAAACTGGGTATGTATGCATTCCTGGAGAATTGAGAGAGGAAATGGAAAGATTTTCAAATGGAAACAGAGTTAGAGCCCTTCTACAGTAGTACTGAATATAAAATGATTATTCCAGATCACTAAAAATAATTGTTTTGACTACTCATTGCACCAAAGCTGTAACAAAAGTTAAAAATCACACTTCAAACTGATTTTTGCCAACCAGCAGAAATGTGTTACATCCTTTAAAGAGAAACTCAAGAGAATCTTTGTGGAGACCAGAAGAGGTTTTGTAATGCTTCAGATATGTCACACAACTGCAAGTCTTACCTTAGTAGTTATTTTTATTTATTTTTAGCAAAATCATGGTAGATGTAGTGAATAATCAGTGCTCTAACCCATCTTTTATTCTTTTCTAGGATAATGTTATGTACTTTTTGGATTGTCAGTAACATTTATAATAGACTCATTTTATTTACTAATTCTGAGGACTCCATCATGGAGTTGGTTAGTGTAGTTTTCTGCAAATTGTTGTCCTGACCAGTGGAAAAGCAAGCACAGATGTAAAAGTATATTTCCTTCTCCTCCCCTTCCCCCTCCTCCTCTTCCCCCTTCTCTACTTTCTTCTCCTCCTCCTCCTCCTCCTTCTCCTTGCTCATGACTCAAGAAATACTTTAAGGCATCTTTTCATTTTAAGGACATGGCATAATTTGGGACCTTAAGTGAAGAAGGGTAAAAAAAAAAAAAAAAAAGAAAACTTGGGGAAAAAGATCATGGTGTAGTGGGGGAGAATACAGGTTAGAAGCTAGACAAACAGGTGGCGATCTCAGCTCACCACTTTGGTAACTTTGGGTAATAACTCTTTTGGTCATTGGTTTGCTCATCCTGGAGAACACACTGGTTGTGTCTAATTGAAAGGGTAGTGAGGGAATTAAACATGCTATGCTATGTGAAGTGCCTAGAGTAATCACTGATTGGTCATTGCCAATGAATAAATACTAATAAATAAATAAATAATAAATATTAATTATATTTTTATCATAATACTTATTTTTATTAAATATTTACTCAAAAACTGAACAAAACTTTGTTTAATCATGCCAAAAGACACTCAATCTAAAATTCATAAAGAATATGTAATGTAGTCTAAATATATGATGGTTCATACACTATGTAGACATTTATTTCTTACTCATGTAAGTTAAAAATAGGTTTTCCTCTTGATAGGCTAGGTTACTCAGGGATCCAGACACCTTTCATCTCTTGGGCTCCTCCATTCTCAAGGTATGACTTTTGAGGATGTCTTGCTTATTTATATAAATGCAGCATAATGAAAAAAACATGGAAGAAGGTACTTGAAAGATTACCATGGGCCTTATCTGGAAGAGCAATCCACCAAACACATTTTACCAGCTAGAACTCCATCAGCATGGTTGCATCTAAATGCAAGGCAAGATCAGGAATGGAGTCCAAGTGCATGCCCAAAAAGAAGGTGAGGTGTGTTTAAGGAACAGTCAACCAGTCTCTGCCACATCACGATGTTAACAATAAAAAGGTTAATATGACCAAAATACAACAGATTATATCACAAATAATTGAACACATTGAAATACTATTATATATGTCAATCTTATAGTAGGTTATATATACAATTGGGCTGGCAAAAAAGAAGTGAATGTATCTTTAAAATAATTAAATATTAATGGAGTATTTGAGAGGTTTGTAGAAGGGGAGTGCAGATAAGATGTGTAGATTAGATAGGAAGATGCTGCTGCAATCTGGAGAATAGCCTGGGGATATTCAAGTGTTATGATATCTATCTAAAAACGACCCCTAGAGCTGTGTGCCTGGACAAGTGAAAATTCACAGGCTCCACCTCAGTATCATCATGCAGTGTTGGAAATGTTATTGTCTATAGGACTGCTTTTGGTATTTGCCTCAAGCCCCAGAGGGTTAGCATAGAGGTGAGACAAGACCTAAAAACAGAAATTTCTGGAGGGAAGCCTAGAGAATTTAGATGTGTGTTGTTTGGGCAGAACCAATGCAATAGTGTATTGATTTTAGGTTGAGGGAAGGAACTCAGTTCCCGCTGGACTTCCTCATATTCCCAATGCCGGTTAGAACCTACTAAGAAAATTTATGCAACGTGAAAATTTTTAAATGACCAAATTTCCTATTCAGATTGTAATGGAAAGAACAAAGAAATGCGGGTGCCTGGGTGGCTCAGTGGTTTAAGCCTCTGCCTTCAGCTCTGGTCATGGTCCCAGGGTCCTGGGATCAAGTCCCGCATCGGGCTCTCTGCTTGGCAGGGAGCCTGCTTCCCTTCCTCTCTCTCTGCCTGCCTCTCTGCCTACTTGTGATCTTTGTCTGTGAAATAAATAAATAAAATCTTTAAAAAAAAAAAAAGAAATGAAGAGAGACTAAAATAGCGTTTTTACAGACTGGAGAGGCAAAGGCTAAGGGGTTATATGGCTGAAGCTCACGCAGTCATAAAGGATATAAAGTAAATATAGACTGTACACTGAATCCAGACATGTGAGAAATAGGTGGAAACTCTTAAAGCTGGAACCAGATAGGTTTAAGTCTGATAACTGTACACCTTCTTTCCTGATTATTTTGAGAAGGTGCCTAAGTTTTGGGGCATAGTGATATGTTCCCATTTTCTACCTGTATATGAATGTCTCTGTTTTATGCTCAGAGAACAAACAGAATTGTGATTTGTATTTTCCAATTAGCATGGATGATTTAATATACTTGGACAATTTGATAGATTTCTTTGGGAATTTAGGAGCACACCAGCCTGTTGATGTACTTCTCCACACTATGCTCAGTCATTTGGAGAGGCACTGCACACTACATAAAATACTTCCAATAACTGCTGACTTCCAGAGCTAATCCTTTTTAAGTTTCTACTTTTGTCCTTCTGATTATGCCTCTCAGTTTGGTGTTCATCTGTCTTTAACACCTAACACTTGCTAACTTCCCTTTTAATAGAGAATAGGAGTTCAGTAAACAACTGAATCTATAATAGACTGGGATAGGTTTGACTAGCCTTAAAGGGAGAACAGGAGTCAACTGAACTCATGTGAGAGAATCTGGAATCCACAAATCAAAGATGTTTCTTTCCTATGTTAGTTTACTCAAAAGGTAGTGGTTACATAGAAATTTTATATCATGAAAACCTAAAATATAGGCTTCCAGAAAGGTTAATCTGAATTCACACATGTCAGAAAAATATCAAGAAGTCTCCGGGTGTATCCCTAACCTTTTGAGTTTCACATGATAGAGGACCACTATCACATGACATTCCCCTGTATGCTCCTAGAAGAGGCAGAATATTGGATGGACCATAGTTCAGACCCACTAGACTAATTCTTGTGCTTTTAAGTAAAATCCTCTGTTTCTTTGAAAAGACCTCTTTTAAATTGCAGATGAAGCTGGTCTGGGGAAAGGTGTCCCTAAAGAGAAAGTAGCGCAAGTGCCCATGTTAGTACTATCTTACTGTGTGCACAGGATAAACCTAATGCAGATTGAACTAATCTAAAGTTCAACATCTGTTTCATTCAAAGTGGAACATTTGAAATTCAATGCAAAGGAGGACTTTCAAGCCTGGCTTTTATTCTGAACAACTAATTGCAGTCGTTAGTTTTCAGTTTTTGAGTCCATAAAGACCCTTAGCTAGTCTCAATAAAAGTCCCATAAGGTAGCATTACAATTTGATGAATGTTTTATAGGTTTCATTCTGTTTTAAAAAAGAACCATTGTATATAATTTTATAAATTTTTGAATTTAGCAATATTGGATATTAGCAATATTAAATACCACGGTTAAGAGCCTATATTCTGGAGCTGGACAGACTTGAGGTACAATTTCACATTTGCTACTGTGTGACTTTGGGCAAGTTATCTTTTAGGCAAGTTAGCCTTTCTAAGTTCTAAATTCTTTTTTCTCCCTCTAAAGTAGGGATATAAATAATAACTATCACCAAGGTAGCATTAACGAACTAATATTTATCAGTTAAACAAAATAATTTAAGTAAACTCTTTTTTTTTCAAAGATTTTATTTATTTATTTGACAGACAGAGACCACAGTAGGCAGAGAGGCAGGCAGAAAGAGAGAGGGGGAAGCAGGCTTCCTGCCAAGCAGAGAGCCCAATGAGGGGCTTGATCCCAGGACCCTGGGCTCATGACCTGCGCAAAAGGCAGAGGCTTAACCCACTGAGCCACCCAAGCACTTTAATTTAAGTAAGCTCTTAACACAATACCCCGCAAAGAGTAAGCGGTCAAGCATATTAACTATAATTAATGACCATCATAGTAGCAGTTTTATTCAGCATTGATCTTTTGATTTAATAACTTTATTTATTGAACACAAAGAGGTTAAATGCATGTTTAAAAACTATCTCTTGACGTTTTACAAACATGCAGAGGTTTGGCTCAATGAAAATAAGAGTAAAAAAGTAAAAGTAAAAATTATTTTTTCTGGAAATTTTGATTTTTTGACACACATAACAATGACATTATGAAGTATGTCCATCATAGTCATTTACTCACACTTTCTCTGACACCCTCTTTAACTACCTCTGCCCTGGGCTGTGCTCCCTTAAGGTGATAGAATGTTTAGAACTGGAGGGCGGGAGCTGAAGACTCATCTCTAGGACATCCCCACTTACCCTACCACCTTTTGTAAGGAGAAAACTAAAGCCCAGAAGTGGATCATTGGTTTGTGCAAGTTCAACTGAGTCTGAATTTCAATTCTACTTATCACATTCATTCCATTGCATCATACTGGTCCTCAAAACTGAGAGGGCTCAGTATTTTTAATAATCACTATGGCCCATTTAAGAAAGGAAGACGACATTGAAGAAAAATGCTGTAAATGATAAAGATATACAAGAGAATATTTTGGTTTTTTACAGTCAGTTAAACTTTGGGTTTTTTATTTTATTTTTTTAAGATTTTATTTATTTATTTATTTGTTAGAGAAAGAGAGAGAGAGAGAGCACACAAACAGGCAGAGTCAGAGAGAGAAGCAGGGTCCCCACTGAGCAAGGAGCCCAAAGCGGGACTCGATCCCAGGACTCTGGGATCATGACCTGAGCTGAAGGCAGCACCTTAACCGACTGAGCCACCCAGGCATCTGTACAGTCAGTTGAACTTTGTAAGCAGTGCTTACAGAGATAAGGTCATATCCAGAAGATATTATATATAAATTATAATATGTTATTATTTATATTAATTATTAATATAAAATTAATAGCATAATAATATTGTTAATATTATTGATATTTATATTAATTATGATATTTTAACATTAATTTATTTGTATAGTTTCCTTTCTAGGTAAAGAATTGCTGTAGTGTTATCAAAGAACACACCATTTCAATGAAATTTCCAGATAGTATTTAGTTGCGGAAAAAAAATTCAAAAGATGGCATGCTAAACCTTAAAGAAATAGTCAGCTCAGACCCTAAATTGTGTGGAAAAAGTCTTGTTCTATAATTCTATGATGCTGGGATTAGGCAAGCAGCTGATGGCTTGATCAGACTAGGGCTAACCTGAAAACTGCTGACTTCCTGGATGTGAGCCAAAGGTTGCCCTTGGGGTTGAGATAAGCCAGTTAATCTCCTGACTGAAACAACTAGTCTAGACTTTGAATTGCTCTTGCCCAGTACTTGTCAGGGATACTGTGGATTGACTACATTCTAATTTTGCCCACTATGTAGTCCTAGAATTGTGAGGGTGTCTTGGACAAGAGAATGGTATAGTTGCTGTAACTTGACTAATTTAGCTGCCAAGAGAAGGTTATATAAGGTAGAGTGTTGGGTTTACATAATTTTTTTTAGATCAGTTCCCAGTCACTAATGGAGAGAAAACAGCTGTATAATAGGTCTAGCTTGTTTTATTCATGTGTAAGGATGTAATAAGGAATCTGTAAGCTGGTATTAGCTGTGCTTCTGATCCTCTGAGAGGTTCTTCTGGCTGTGAGAATCCTTGAAAGTTGTTGAGAGAGTCATTTGGGACTACTGTATGCTGATGACTTTGAAATGGAAGATACATACAAAATGAAAAGAAGACTTTCTAAAGAGCCAGAATAAAATAAAGGCAGTCACTGGACATTAAGCAGAAATTTGGCACAAAATTCTACCATTACCTGATATTTTGATATAAGAAATGCTAAAACAGATTGAGCAGTGAAATGGGTATCACACAGGCCTGGAAGTCTTCAAAGCGACCATCTTCAGCCCAGAGGGCATTGAAGGCTCCAATTTTCAGTTGGGTCATACTCCATTTTAATATTTGTACCATATCCATTCAGTAATAGTCCCTATTTCATTTAAGGTATTTTGGGTTAAAAATATAAATAAAATCAGCCCCTTCCTTTAATAACTTTATATTCCAGTAAAGATGGTCACATCAAATAAGAATATCATCAAGAAAAAGTGAACAACCATCATTACATAGTTACTTGGAGATTGAGCTGCAGCTGGAATGACTGAAGAATTCAGACCTGTTTATAAATCTTTTTCCCTTCATTTTCTTACCTTATTGTACATATTCTTCTCAAACTCATCTGTTCCTGTAGCTACTGCTTGTGTTTTGTGGCCCTAAAGGTTTTCTCTTTAGCCTCATTCTCACCCATCCTCTGCTAGCCAAATGTATAATGAATAAATTTTACAAAAGTGTCAATATGATCTTTGTGAAGAACCTAAAGTCTTATCATCTTTGGATGTAATCCTTGTGAGTTGGCTTTACCATATTCCACCCAGCACCAACTTGAATTCTTGGAGTTCTCTGAGATTCTTTCATTTCCCTCAACTCCACATCTAATTGGCCTCTAAGTTTAGTTGTTTCTACCCCTCCTTGACTCATTCTGTGCTATAGGTTAATTTCTGGGATGCAGATTCTGCTTCAAATCAACATCTGGAAGGAAGGGGAAGGAAGTGGGATTTGGTAGAGGATAAAGATAAGGCAAGCATTACAGCCTCTGCCATAAGAATCTTGGGGACTAAAATGACTTCTGAATTGTCCCACCTTGTATAGAAATGACAGAGCCTTCATCCTTGAAGATCTTCATGTCCGTTCTACTTGCCTTTCTGTTTCTTTTACAACCTTCTTATTTTAGGTTTTCAGAACCTTGAACTTTTCTAGAAATTTTGTAACTGTTCCCCTTCCCCTCTTCTATATAACTTCCCCTTCAGCATAAGACAAATTCTTGTCACTCCACTGATTAAAATCTACCAGTAACTCCTCATCTGCTGCAGGATAAAGTCTTGACTTTGTAGCATGACTTTCAAAGACCTTATGAGTGTAGAGCTTTCTACTTTTTCAAACTCATTACTTTACAACTGCTCCTGGACCAATTCTAGGTGCCAGCAAAATGGAGCTCCCTGCAGTTCCTTAAATGTACCCCATTTACCTTGTGTCTCTGCCATTTTATTCCAAAAGAAAGCCCTTTTCGTACCTTAGCTGTCTGCTGAATTCATCAAATTCTTCAAAAAGTCAACTCAAGTCCATTTCCTTAAAATGTCTTCCCTAACATTTCTAGTCAAAATCAAGCACTTTAATTTCTTTTTTTAAAAAGATTTTATTTATTTACTTGAATAAAAGAAAGAGATAGATCACAAGTAGACAGAGCAGCAGGCAGAGAGAGAGGGGAAAGTAGGCTCCCTGCCTAGCAGAGAGCCCGATGCAGGGCTCGATGTGGGGCTCGATGTGGGGCTCGATCCCAGGACCCTGAGATCATGACCTGAGCCGAAGGCACAGGCTTAATCGATTCACTGAGCCACCGAGGCACCCCCAAGCACTTTAATTTCTGTAGACCCTCAGAAGCTGTAATTATTTGTTTTTCACTTGTCTCAATATCTATGATGTAAAAACTCAAAGGGCCAATATATTATAGATACATACATTCCATGTGTATTATAGATATATAAATTTATCTTCTATCCCCTATTGTTAGCACAATTCCTGGCTCAAAACCGTATGTTTCAGAATGAGAAAGAAGGAAGGAAAAGAAAAGAAAGGAGGGAAAGAAAGAAGGTGAAAGAGGTCCCTTTCTATAGTAACTCTAAATCTTATTCTAATCAACACCACTAATTGCTTCATGAGGCTTTCATGAGTTCTGTGTTGAATTATTTTGTCAACAGAGAAACATTATGATTGGTGAAATTTATTCTTGATATGCTTTGGCTTTTGCATGACTTTTGCATCTCCATGAAAAAAAAATCACAGGTTCATAATTACCAACCACAACGATTTGATCAGTGATAAAATGGACCTGCCTGGTAAGGCATAGGACTGAGAACCCACACATCCTTAGAGTAAGCTCACAAGAGAAGTTCTGGCAGTAGTTATTCAGAGGCATTTGGGACAGCTGGGCAGTCAACATGAAGCTGACCCACAAGTAGGCAAGAAATGTGTGTGTCAGCAGGCGACTGGAATAGGGTGTTGAGGGAGGGAGAGAACAAGGCCTGTTTTATGACTTCTGGTGGCAAAGAGAAGTGATTTATGGTGATGGAATGAAGTCTTCTTCCCGGAGATCCAGCCATAAGTAGTGGACACTCAGTCATAGCTACTGGCACTCAGAGGTTGTTGATGACCCTTGGAAAGCCTGGTGTGAGGGACTTATCTAAGTATTAGCTTCATAGGTGCCAGGATTGAAGCAGAGAACTAAGCATAAAATTGGAGCAACAGATTAGAGACCCAGGATATTACAACAGGGCTGTGTGGCAGAGGTTTCGCTCTGTGGACAAAACAAGAACTCCTTATGGAAAGTAGAAGCAACGTAATGGTGGGACTGGCAAGAGTATTGACTCGACGTGGAGGTACCGATGAAGGCTTTGTTGTCTCCTAAGGTACAGGTTTGGGAGCTATTTGGTGAAGGCTTGAAGCTATAATTTGTGAGAATGACCCTTAGTACTAGAGGTATAACAGACAATAAATCAAGCTTCATTTTAGTCAGAATCCTGGGAACCCATAGTGTCAAAAGTTTCTTCCACTAGTAACCATGAATTATTAAGACATACCCAAGGGTCTAGTTAAGGAATTTTTTTTGTGACTGCATTGAAAACAAATTCCCCAAATAGCCCCATCCTTGACCTGTATACTCCTTACAACGTAGGAGAGTGAAGAAACAGTGGAAGAGAATGTTGTAATCCCGCTTGGATTAATCTTAGTGAGGACCACTAGTTGCAAAACAGTTGTCCCCATCATGGTTGGGGGCATGCCCATGCGAAAAGAGCATCTGACTCAAGCAGGGCCAAGGAGGGTCCTCCCCCAGGATATCTTATGCCTGCATTACCATGCCTTCCCACACGGTAAAGCCATGGGAGAAGGGTTGACTGTGGTCCACACCATATCTTCCATAGTGCGCAAACATGTCTGCAGTAAGGATCAATAAAGCTACACCATAGGGAGATGAAAGAAAAGGACCCATGAAGGGGGAAGCCTGATAGTTCCAGTGGGTGGTTTCAACTGTCCCCCAGGCCCTGCCCCTCCTGAGGGTAGATAAATTTGGATCATTATAAATTGCATTTAAAAGAGCCAGTGAGGAACCCTAGCAGATAAGGATGGGTGCAGTGTTCTATTCTCTCGAGAGTCTTGCATTCTGAGGTGCAAAGTTGGGTCAGAGTTAGGTCCGCTCAGGGGCCGGAACTTGAATCTCTGTGGCCTTCAGAGACATAGGTGGAATGGAACAGTTCTGGTGGTTTGTCCTTTTGCAGAATGGTGGGGCCCGTAGAACTAGAAGTGAGAGCTCATGTGTACTTGCTGTCAGTTGAACATGTCTTTTCTTGAAAAGTAAGGGCAAAAACTGGAGGAAAGTTATGAAAAGAGAAAATATTTTGAGAAATTTTTAAAGCCCCCGTTATTTTATAGTTGTGGGACTTGGGTTTAATTTGAATCCGTAAACTCAGAGGGCATCTGTAGGCATTTAGAAAAAGATGGTTAATTTGCAGCAGATACTAGCTTTTGTGCAAAGGCAGAGAGATGTACTGTTACATATGATGCAGATCACTTTAGAGTAATTGAACCATGGCTTTTGCATGCTTTCGATCCGAAGCTTATCTCTATCTGAAGCCTGTAGAAAGTCTTTTCCCATTTACATAACAGGGCAAGAGATTATTACAACTAAAATTAGATCCACGAATTGCTATGCACAGTGCTTTGTAGCATAATCAAATTATGATAAAATAGCCTTTATTTTTTTATTGCTGTATAATATAGTCAGGATTTTTAGTAATTTGTTTAGAAGTAAAGGAGTGGAAGTACTATCTTATTATACTAAAGCATCGAGGATTTTTGGCCAAATTGACAACCTTGCTTGATTGTTTTTTAGAGATTCTTATTCGGAGAATGGGAAGGATCCTGATATGGTCTAATTTGTTTTCCTGTCTTTGCCCCTGCCCCTGCCTTTTTAAAAAATATGGGCCACTGCCCATGAGTTCCTCCTGCTCACCCTTATCACTTAACCTGATAATACCATCCCCAGAATGTGGTTCCTGTTCATTTGATATTACCAGATAAAATCAAAAGCCTTATGCTTTCCCAGCACTGAAGAGTCTTGAGCTGTTTTCTCCCAGATTCTGAACAGGGCAAATCACAAGAACCTTGACATTGGTTAAATTATTCTTGTATAGATATAAATATGGGGGAGGGGAGAATAGGAAAAACAACCAAATTGTTGAGAAGAGAAATGAGGAGGTAGTGGAGAGGGGAAAGTGGACATGAAGACTGAATAACAGAAAAAAAAATGACGGAAGGAAGAGAAGAGGAAACACTTACAAGAATATGGGTATGAGGGAAAAGGAAGATAGAGAGACAGCAAAATATAACCCAGTGGAATCCTGTAACACGGTGTAAGAGCAGATTTCCATACCATTTCGAGGCACTGAAAGTTTCCTGATGGCTCTATTCAGCAGAACCCCACCCCCACCCCATTCTGTATTACTGTTAATGCTGCAGAGGTGGCATTTTCTTCTAATTTAGTTTTCAGTTACTGAACTCAGTTACTGACTCTTTACAGCCTGAGGGAAGACGAGCCTTTGTTAAAGCCGTGGCCGTTAACTTTCACTTTTCTTTTCAACCTCATTAGATTTCCCGAGGTTTAGTTCTAGACCTAAAGCACTGCACCGTGGCTAAACTATGTAAAATAACATTTTTGGTGAAAAGCAACACCTGCAAAAATGTCACACAAATTTCAGGTTCCGTTGTATCCAGTGATGTCACCAAATGAAATCCTAGTACAGAAAACGCAAGTAAGAGGGTATTAAATTTGTCACAGCCTATGGCTGCCTTCATGGCATCCCGTGGTGCAGTGATGAACCAGAAAGCCTTCTTGTCGGGTGGCACCTTTATATGTGTGCTCAGTGGGTAGCACAGCCAGGCAGACATTAGGCTCATTGAGGCAGGATTTGAAAGGAGGCTGCTAATCTCCCTTAGTCCATATTGGGTGTCAGAATTTTGATTGAATCAGTGCAGGATGAGCCATTTCCCATGTAGAGGGATTTGTTACAAAAATGGCATTTTTTGAATTTTTGTTACAAAAATGGCATTTTTTGATTCCATGATGAAACTCGAATGAAAACTGTGGATGACTGGACAATAATGTAAGTGATCTAGAAAGATCATATGATGCTTCTGTGATCTGTCTCTACTTACATGTCTTTCGGAGCAGTGTTTCTCTGCTGGCCCAAAGTGTGGACCCCAGGTTGGTGCCCTGTTCCCAGATGGGAAGGCACAACCAGGAAGGTTTTATTGCCTCAGGACTCACTTTGCCATGCATAGAGTCTCTGCGCCCTGGTCTTTGTCACAAGTTGTTTTCTCTCCTCTTGTGCTATATTCTGTCCTTGATGGAATATAGATGTTCTAAAGCCATGTCAGTGAGACAAGTCCCTCCTTTGAGGAGCATAAATCTAAAGGGATCCACCTTCTGCTCCCGTGCTATGGGGCTGCGTGTGTAACACCACTGACCTTCCTCTCAGCAGAAGTCACTTGGGGTGAACTGCAGGCAACTTCTTGTCCTACATCATGTACCCTTGCTTTACTTGAGATGCCAGCTATGTAAGAATTATTCTAAAGAATATTTAATGATATAAAAGTTACTAACAAAAAACTTGGCTTGATAGATGGCTAAAACATTTTCTGTTTTATTCTTAATTAGAGAAGTGATGAAATAAAGTGAGATCTATTTGATAGTAAGAAATATACCAAATTTCATTTGGGCTTGTGCTAGAGTAGTATTTTACAAGCTTTAAAAAAATACACAGTAAGAAATACATTTTATGTCATGACCCATTTATTGCAATGTATACAGTTCTTGCTAAGAAATCATGTGATGTGTTTTGACTGTTTCACATCTGGCCTGTTGTATTTATTTCATTTAAAAATACTAGTTAGAACCCACTACATTTATTTCATTGCCCACCATTGGGTAGTGACTATTAGTAAACAACTTTCCTAGAAGTTTGAGGAAAATAAGCAAAGAAGATAAGAAGAAAGTTTAACTTAATGGAAATTAAGTAATCAACATGTGGGTATAAATTCTAAACACACAGTAGGTGTTTTGCGCTTGTTATTTTTAAGTATTGAATTTAATTGCTGATTATTATTTTTAATGATCTTGATGGTAACTTGTTACACTGACCTCCATATGAGCTTTCAAACCAGTTTATATGTAAACAGCATTAATGCTCTTTATGGCTATTATCTTATTTAACCTTAAAAATAATACTAGGAGAGAAATTATTTATCACACAATGCTGAGGTTAAGAGGAAATTTACTCCAGGTAATGTTAGAGTTAGCAAACAGTCCAGCAGAATTCTCCCTAAGTGCTGTGACTTCCTTCCTGCACACAGGTCCATAGCTGGGAAGGTTATCAGAATGACCTGGGAGGCTCTTTCCATCTATACCTTGTACCCCCCTCTCATACCTCACTTGGGTTCTGCTTAGACTAAAGGAAAAGAAAAGGTGGATGATCTATCTTTAGTATTCTAAATATGAGGTCTATTTAAACCTCATCTCTTTTTATACTTTGTTTATGTAAGTTTTCACTAATGACTTAAAAAATATTACAGATTGAAAAGTATGCCAATTAGTCATGAACATTTTAGAAGTTAAATAAAAGCATAATTTATTATTTTTTCTAAAGACAAAAATAAAAATGTGAAGGTATTTCTCTTTCTAATAAGCTGTCCATCAGGTAAGCAAGGCATTGTATTGAGAAGAAAATGGCCAACAAATGACACCCCCTTTTCATTTCCTAGCTCTCTAGTGACCCAGTAGTTAGATTGAAGCTGTCAGGGGACTCACAAAATGAAAGGATGTAAAGTATGACACCATATTCCTAAAACAGCGTGAGGAGAGGAGTAAAGAATGGATTCAAACGTAAGTGACCATCAACTTAATATAGACTGCTATATGAAGATGTTCCATACAAACCAAACAGTAACCACAAATCAAAAACCAGTAGCAGATACACAAAAAAATCAAGAGAAATGATTCCAGGTATATTACTAAAGAAAGCCAACTAATTGTGAGAAAACAACCGTAAAACAAGTAACAAGATGACAATAAAAACATATCTATCAATAATTACTTTGAATGGAAGTAGACTAAATCCTCTAATCAAAAGACATAGGGTAATAGAATGGATAAAAAACAAGACCGACCCATATGCTGCCTACAGGGGACTCATTTCACATCTAAAGACGCACGCAGGTTGAAAGTGAGGGGCTGAAGAAACATTTATCATGCAAATGGGTATGAAAAGAAGGCCAGGGTAGCAATACTTGGATTGGTCAAAATAGACTTTAAAAACAGACTGTAACAAGAGACAAAGAAGGACACTATATAATCATCAAGGGGAAAATCCAACAAGAAAATATAACAGTCGTAAGTATTTATGTACCCAAGATGGGAGCACCCAAATACTTAAAACAGTTAATAACAAACCTAAAGAAATAATTACCAGTAATACAATAATAGTAGCAGAATTTCAAAACCCAAAAAAAAAAAAAAAATAGAACAGATTAATGAAACCAGGAGCTGGCTCTTTGAAAAAAATCAACAAAATTGATAAACCTTTAGCCAGACTCATCAAAAGAAGAGAGGAATCAAATAAAATTGGAAATGAAAGAGGAGAAATAAGAACCAACACCACAGAAATATAAAGAATTGTAAGTGAATGTTATGAAAAATTATATACTAAAAAATTGGACAACCTGTAAGAAATGGATAAATTCCAAAAAACACATAGCCTCCCAAAATTGAATCAGGAAGAAATAGAAAATTTGAACAGACCAGTTGCCACCAATGAAATTAAATCAATAATCCAAAAACTCCCAACAAACAAAAGTCTAGGACCAGATGGCTTCACGGGTTAATTCCCCCAAATATTTATTTATTTATTTATTTTCAAAGATTTTTAAAAATTTATTTGCCAGAAAGAGAGAGAGCTATCACAAGTAGGCAGGCAGAAAGAGAGAGGGGGAAACAGACTCCCTGCTGAGCAGTGAGCCAGATGTGGGGCTCAATCCCAGGACCCTGAGATCATGACCTGAGCAGAAGGCAAGGGCTTAACCCACTAAGTCACCCAGGTGCCCCTCTACCAAACATTTAAAGAAAAGTTAATATCTATTCTTCTCAAACTATTCCAAAAAATAGAAGAAGGAAAACCTCCAAATTCATTCTATGAGGCCTGCATTACTCTGATACCAAAACCAGATAAAGACACTATGAATAAAAGAGAACTGCAGGCCAGTATCTCTGATAAACATAGATGCAAAAATCCGCAAAATACTAGCAAACTGAATCCAACAAAACATTTGAAAATAAACAAAAATAAGGACAAAAACAAAACAAAACATTTAAAAATCATTCACCATGATCAAGTGGGATTTATTCCTGGGATAAAAGTGTGATTCAATATTTGCAAATTAAGCAGTGCAATACATCACATCAATAAGAGAAAGGATGAAAACCGTATGATCATTTCAATAGACGCAGAAAAAGTGTTTGACAAAGTACAACATCCATTCATGATTTAAAAAAAAAACGCTCAACAAAGTGGATTTAAAGGGAACATACCTCAACATAATAAAGACCATTTATGGAAAATCCACAGCTAACATCTTACTCATTGGTGAAAAACAGAGCTCCCCCCTCCTAAGATCAGGAACAGGACAAGGATGTCCACTCACCACTTTTATTCAACATAGTACTGGAAGTCCTAGTCACAGCAATCAGACAAGAAAAAGGAATAGAAGGCATTCAAATTGGTAAGAAAGAAAAAGGAATAGAAGGCATTCAAATTGGTAAGAAAGAAGTAATAACTTTCAATGTCCTTGGATGACATTACATGATATATAGAAAACCCTGAAGACTCCATCAAAAAACTACTAGAACTAATAAGTGAATTTAGTAAATCACAGGATATAAAATCAATGTACAGAAATCCATTGCATGTCTATTCACAAATAATGAAGCAACAGAAAGAGAAATTAGGAAAACAATCCCATTTATAATTGCACCAAAAATAATAAAATACCTGGCAATAAACTTATCCAAGGAGATAAAACACCTGTACCCTGAAAACTATAAGACATTGTTGAAAGACATCAAAGATGACACAAACACGTGGAAAGATATTCCATGCTCATGGATTGGAAGATCAAATATTGTTTAAAAAAGTGTATTACCCAAAGCAATCTACAGATTTAATGCAATTACTATCGAAATACCAATAGCATTTTTCATAGACTAGAAAAAAACAATCCTAAAATTGTTGTGTGGAACCACAAAACACCCTGGACAGCCAAAACAATCTTGAAAAAGAAAAACAAAGCTAGAGGCGTCACACAATTCCAGATTTCAGGTTATACTACAAAACTGTAGAAATCAAAACAGTGTGGTACTGGCACAAAAAATAGACCCATAGATCAATGAAACAGGATAGAAAGTCCAGAAACCTACAATTATATGGCCAATTAATCTTCAACAAAGGAGCAAGAATAGGCAATAATAAAAAAATAGTCTCTTAAACAGATGGTACTGGGAAACTGACCCATTTTCATACACCAAACGCACAAATGAACTCAAAATGGATTAAAGACCTGAATCTGAGACCTGAAATCATAAAAGTCCTAGAACAGAGCATAGGCAGTAATTTCTCTGACATCAGCCATAGCAACATTTTTCTAGTTATGTCTCTGGGAGCAAGGGAAATAAAAGCAAGAATAAACTATTGGGCCTACATCAAAATAAAAAACTTCTGTACAGCAAAAGGAACAAACCACAAAACTAAAAGACAACATACTGAATGGGAGAATATATTTGCAAATGACATACCCAATAAAGGGTTAGTATCCAAAATTTATAGAGAACTTATAAAACTCAACACCCCAAAAAACAAATAATCCAATTAAAAAATTAGCACAAGACATTAACAGACATTTCTCCAAAGAAGACATCCAGATGGCCAACAGTTACATGAAAAGATGCTCGACATCACTCATCATCAGGAAAATGCCAAGTCAAAATCACAATTAGATGTCACCTCACACCAGTTATAATGGCTAAAACAAACAACAAGGAACGACAAGGGTTGGCAAGGATGTGGAGAAAAAGGAAGCCTCATGCACTGTCGGTGGGAATGCAAACTGGTACAGCCAGATGGAAAACAGTATGGAGGTTCCTCAAAAACTTAAAAATGGAACTACCCTACAATCCAGTAATCCTACTACTGGGTATTTGCCCAAGGAATACAAAACCACTAATTCAAAAGCATACATGCACCCCTATGCTCATTGCA
Source organism: Enhydra lutris kenyoni (assembly GCF_002288905.1). Lineage (NCBI taxonomy): Eukaryota > Metazoa > Chordata > Mammalia > Carnivora > Mustelidae > Enhydra > Enhydra lutris. The sequence continues at coordinate 13,393,714 of NW_019154103.1, read as the reverse complement.
GCATTATTTATAATAGCCAAATTATGGAAGCAGCCCAAGTGTCCGTCAATAGATTAATGGATAAAGATATGATACATAGAAACAATGGAATACTATTCAACCACAAAAAAGAAGGAAATCTTGCCATTTGCAACCATGTGGATGGATCTAGAGAGTATAATGCTAAGTGACATCAGTCAGAGAAAGACAAATATAATGATGTCACTCAATACATGGCATTTAAGAGACAAAACAAATGGAGAAAGGGACAAAGAGAGAGAGAAACTGAGAAACAAACTCAGCTATAGAGAACAAACTAATGGTTACAAGAGGGGAGGTGGGTGGAGGGATGGGTGAAATAGGTGAAGGGGATTAAGAGTAAACATCATTTTTGCCACATCTATTGTGAGAATGAAGACCATTCTCGGCAATCAGACTGTGGACATTCCAGAAAAATGCCAGCATCACTCTTAAGGAAACTGTTGTTACTGTGAAGGACCCCAGAGTTACCCTGATGGAACTTCAATTACATCAACATAGAACTCAGTCTCCTTGGAAAGAAAAAGAAGAGGCTCCAAGTTGAAAAATGGCAGGCAACTAGAAAAAAATTGGCTACTGTTCGCACTATCTGTAGTCATGTAAAGAACCCAATCAAGGGTGTTACACTGGGCTTCCATTACAAGATGAGGTCTGTGTATGCTCACTTACCCATCAGTGTTATTTAAGAGAATGATTCTCTTGTTCTTGGGTGAAAATATATTCGCAGGGTTCAGATGAGGCCAGGTGTGGCTTGCCCAGAAAGACGAGTTAATTCTTGAAGGAAATGACATTTAACTTGTATCAAACTCAGCTGCTTTGATTCAGGAAGCCACAACAGTGAAAAAACAAGGATATCAGAAAATTTTTGGATGGCATCTATATTCCTGAAAAAGGAACAGTTCTGCAGGCTGATGAATAAGATCTAAGTTTTCCAGTTACAGAAACAGCAAGATGCCAGATGATTTTTCAGACTTATTTGTGATATTTTAAAGATGCAATAAAAGCTGTATTGATTTGGGGTAAAAGAAATTCTGTATATTACTCAGTGCTTATCATTTATCATGATGAGCACTGAGTAATATATAGAATTATTGATTCACTCTAATGTACTCCTGAACCTAATGTAACACTATTTACTGTACTTAAAATTAAAAAGTCTAAAAAGTTAGATGTAATTCTGATATACTGTATTTTAAGATGAAAAATGAAATATAATATCTACACTAAGTGCAGCTGCCCTGAAAATTGACATTGAAAACGTAGCTATGAAATGAAATAAAAATGAGATAATAATGCAAGAAGAAAAAAAAAGAGAGAGAGAGCAAGAGTGGGAGAAGAAAGGGAAGAAGAAGAAAAGAAAAATGTTAGGGATTATTATTGGATGATTTTTAAAATTATTTTTGAAATTTAAAATATTTTTAAATTGAACTTTCTGGATCATAGGTCTTTTAATGATTCTACCATATTGGCAGTCAACTGATAATATATGGATTTCTTTTTGGTATGAGGTTTTTAATGTATTAATATTCTTTACTTTTTAGATATAAAAGCAGAAAGCGTGATTAGGGGAATACATTTTACATTTTGATGACAGAATAAATTGTGTGGACTGAATTAAACTTTGGGGGCTCATGACTTAAGTATTATTTAAAAGTCTTCTCTAGAATTACTTTAATTGGTTATGCGTTCTCAGAAATAAAGAATAGCCTTGAAAATATAATCACTAAGCTATCAATTTTAAATATTTATTTTAATTATTTAAAGAAAAACTGATCTCTTTCTCTGCCTTAAAATCGTTCATCAAGCAGAGGGGCTCTTATTTCACATGCTAGGTACAGTAGTAGGTTGGTGTGGTGGACATCCCTGCTGCTCACCAGTATTTCTCACCCTCCTCCCCTTCTGGCATATGAGAGCGTTAGGTTCTTCCACGTCCTTGAGTTAAGATGTTGTTATGTGGCTTGCTTTGGCTAATGTGCAGAAGAGAAGTGTACCAATTGTAGGTGGCATTGAAGAGCTGTGCAGTACTCTGTGTTTTCTCTTCCTTTTTCAGTTGTTTCATGTTTCATGTATCATGTTTCATATGATAGGTGCTTCAGACCGTCATCCATGGAAGACAGGTTTCTAGGACCTAAGACTTAGGATGAGCAAGAAATCAAGTTTGTGGTGTTATTCACTGAGACTCGAGGGTTTTCTTTACTGCAGTGTAATCAGAACCATCTGGTTATAGTTGATTATATTATTGGTTATAGTTGATAATACTATTGGTTATAGTAGATATATTTAAAAAGGTGGTTAAATAACAAAGAATCTTAGACTGCATATATAACCCTAAAATTATTTTTAGTTTATAATAAGATATACATAAAATAATATTTTGTTGTTGTTAGCCAAGGGCTTTTCTTTGATTATGAATTTGCCAACTGGAGTTCCATACTGTCTTTTACTCATTACCACATAGATCATTCTCTATATGTGATTTTCCTTGGAGCAAGAATGTAAAGACACGGGAGAAGCAACCTGAGTGCAGAATCTTCGGGCTTTTTACATTGCCACTTTGCAAATATTTTAGAGTTGTATCTCTTAATAAGCTTACTTTAGGGTTTAGGTGAAGGGATTAAGAGGTACAAACTTCCAGTTATAAAATAAATAAGTCATGAGGATGAAAGCACAGCATAAGAGAAATAGGCAATAATACTGTGATAACGTCCTGTGGTGACAGATGATAACTGTATGTATCATCATGAACATTGAGTAATGTGTAGTATTAACAGTCAAATCACTGTGTTTTACACCTGAAGTTAATATAACATTGTATGTCAACTATACTTCAATTTAAAAAACCCAGACACTTAAAAATACAAGCCTACTTTGACAGCACTTTTTAGAGACTTACCTTAAGTCTTTAACTCTCCTTACTTTTCATACAAACACTTGTCCTTTTCACACTCCTATTTTTCAGTTTATGTGGTATTTAATTAAATTGTATAATTCTAGTAAATATAAGTGCTAGAAAAATTTGGGAATTGACACAACTGTTTCTTAGCAAGCATATAATTCCTTTGGCTAGAGTAGAAGACTAGAGAATCCTAGAGAATAGCCTGCTGGTCATGAGTTTTGATGCAGAGAGCATCAGTGCAGCCTTTTACATTGCAGCCTAGAGAGTCAGTATATTGGACACACTGTGGTGCAGCTTCTCAGATTTTCTAAATGACTTTCCTCCTTCTCTTTCTTAGGCAGGACCCATTAACACTGAGGCACCCTTCCTCTTGGGAAAGAAACTTGAAGGTTTCACATAGTCTGGGTAGGAAATGGTAGAACAAAGATTCTAACTCAGACAGGTTGACTCCTAACCACTTAAATGGAGCCTGAGGCACATGATAGAAATAGGATAGCCTGGGTAGGAATGTTGATGCCAGATCAGAGGCTCTCTAAACACTTGCTCAGAATTAAGCAGCCTCCAGGTAAAGTAAGTCTGAGCTAGCTAGTATAAATCTGCTCCTTTTGAAAGATCCCATTTCTACTTTTTATAATAATTTCTGCAGGTGACTAAATTTTTCTGATTTTATTATGTCACTTATCCAATCATTCAACAAATATTTAATAAGCATCTTCTGGGCCATGGAAAATTATAGGCACTGTGTATATACAGAGATCATGAAGGTACAGCCCAAACATTAATAAATTCACAGGCTGGTAGGAAGACTGACAAATACTCAAAAAACCGTAGTAGAATAATGGTAAATATGGGGTATGAGAAGCGCAGAGGAGTACATCAAACTCCTTGCCTGTAGCTAGAATAATGGAAAGACATCCCAGAGATGACAATGAAGAGCAGGGTCCTGAGCTCTGGGCATCATTTTTCCAGGAGAAATGGGAAAGAAAGGACATTTTAGGCAGAAGGAACAGCACAGGGCAGGAAATGGAATCATGAGTATAGCGCATGCCAGAAACAGTGGATAGCATGGTGGTTTTAGACTATGGCCAGAGGGGCCGTATAATTCACCCACAAAGCCAGGATAATACTTTTGAGAGTGAAAAGGAGTGCTTTTCATAATTGCTCTGGGTCAACACAAACAAACAAGCACTGTCCCAGGTAAAGCAGGGTGTGTGGTCACCCTGAGTGAGGAAACCACAGAATGGAAAGGGTTTAGGAATCACTTAGACTTGAATTTCAGTAAAGGCTTAGATGGTCAGAGGCAGAGTGACTGAGTCAGGCAGTTATTTTGCTGACAAATTCCTCATCTGCAAAATGGAAATTAATCATCTCGTCCTTGTAGGTTTGTGCTATGGCCGTATAACACATACCAGGCAACTAGTGCAAGTACTAGAATAGTACGTGCCCGGTAAATGTTGCTTCTCAGTGTCTCCTCTACTCTCACCACAGGACAAAAAAAGGAGGATAGTCTGCAGGATTAGGCGAGTATTAGATTTCCATAGATCTTTTATATCATACTAAGGAGTTTGAATTTCAACCTAAAAAAATAAGCAGAGAAATTATCCAATCATATTTGGGCTTTAGAAATAGGAGCCTGGCAACAATGTTTGAGATTTATATCAAGGCAGTAGGTCTTTTTGGATGAGAATAACCCTGAAACAGAGATTCGTGTTTAAAGAGTTTCTTTCACAGGTCCCAGAAGATAACCTAGGAAAGTGGGAAAGTGGGGCAGGAAAGGAAGGCATTCAAAAAGGGGCAACTGAGCCTTAATCCACTAGAGAACTCTGGGAGATGTATAGAACCCGTGGCTCAGAGGGGGCTCAGGTGTTTGTACAGCCTCAGGGGAGGGCTACACAGGAGGGCCGTTAATTCTTAGGCATTTCCAATCTGCTAAAAGGGAAGGAAAAACAGGCCTTACTGGCCGGAAAAGCCCTCAGGCTAAGAGATGCTGGCAGTTGTTAAATCAGGCCAATGTACATGGAAATGATCAAGATGGAGGGCACAAATAACAATGGCGTCTGCCATTAGTGGAAGCTCTGGCTTTAGAAAAGTAGGGTAGAAGGAAACAAATAAATGGAAATCTCACATATAAGTCAGCAAATTAATTGTGTTGAAATTGTGTCATTAATATAAAATGGCCAATTTGATTTTTTAAATTTCTCACTGAGTTGAGTTGATTTTGTTTACTCTAGACCAAAACTTTATAGCCAATGAAATGTAAAAGAAAGAGAGAGAGAGAGGGAGGGAGGGAGGGATGGAAGGAAAGAAAGAGAGAGAGAGAAAGAAAAAGAAAGAGAGAAATGAAGAAGGCAGGAAGGAAGGGAAAAAAGAAAGAATTTATTAACTGATTTTAATTATTGTAAAATTACTGATGAGACTATTTGGAGCTTTTCAAGGTGGTTCATTTTTCCAGGCTTGGGAAAACTAAAAGAAAAAAAAAAAAAGAAAAGAAAAGAAAGAAATTCTGGTAGCTTCCTCATACTACAGAAGGACATACCTGGACAGAGAAAATCTAAATAACCTTCCCATGATCACTTAATGAGGTGTAGAAAGATCTGGAAAGGGTATTTCCTGCCTTGGCCTCTTCTTTGCTTTTTTAGCTCTTCAGCAGTGTCTAACTTAACTAGAAGACTGATATAAACTGAATTGTTAGGTGGTGCTCTTTCTAAAGTGACATGGTGGGTTTCTTAGTATTAAGGTTTATTTTTAAGGTGGACACCTTACATTTTCACGTAGGTAGAAGTTAATGCCATCTAGAGGCGTCTGGATGGCTCAGTGGGTTAAGCCTCTGCCTTTGGCTCAGGTCATGATCCCAGGGTCCTGGGATCGAGCCCCGTATCAGGCTCTCTACTTGGCAGGGAGCCTGCTTTCCCCCCCACCCCTGCCTGCCTCTCTGCCTACTTCTGATCTGTTTGTCAGATAAATAAATAAAATCTTAAAAAAACAAAAAACAAAAAAAGAAGTTAATGCCATCTTATAAAAAAGGAAACTGAGGCTCAGAGAGTGTTCTTGCTTAAGGTCACGCATTAAGTTTTTACTAAAACCAGGATTAAAATTCAAGATTTTTTTCTCTTTTATCTGTTACTTCTTTTCACACAAATACAACTATTTTCTGTTTATTTAGTAGACATATACATACGTGTGTGTGTGTGTGTGTATGTGTATGAAGTATATAATGTGATCTAACCATAGAGATTGCTTCCATAAAAAATATTTTACTAGAGAAAGAGGCACTCCAACATAATTCGACTTCCTCATATTTAAACTGGGTGCCAAGAAAGTTCGTAAAGACCAAAAAAAAAAAAGTTTTTTTCCTTTTTTTGTATTGTGCTCTGTAACTCAAATACTTTACATACAGAATGATGTTCCTTTTTATAACTAATATAGTAATATAAAACCCAGTGTGGTTAAACCATAATAACTTGGAATGATAACATAATTGAAGTTATATGCAAAAAAGTTTAGCTAACAAAGAATAATTTTCAACACCAGAACAGCTAGCTGGTCTTGGAATAGTCAAGGGAGGAAGGAGAATCCAATTATTACATTCCCAATGTAGTATTTAATGGAGAATCAAAACTTTATAGGCTTATAATTTATAATTGTCTCATGCAAAAAAAAATCAGGAAAACTATACTTGTGAGAAAATTCAGCAAAGTTATGGAATAGATGTGGATTTTATATTTTCTCTTGGCAATGATTAAAGTTAGAAGGAAGATTTTGTGTGAATATTTCTTTGGATCCTTACAGATGTGATTTCAAATCTTCTCTCCCACTTATTAGTAGTATGATTAGGCTATTGTCCTCTGTTTTGTCATGTATATTCTCAAACTTTTATCCCCCTCTACTAATGTAATGCCTGCCATACATTAAGCACCACTGGTGAGTCATATTATAAATAAAACTACTTGGGGGGCATCTGGGTGGCTCAGTCAGTTAAGCTCCTGCCTTTGGTTCAGGTCATGATCCCAGGGTCCTAGGTTGGAGCCCCATGGCTGGCTCCCTGCTCAGTGGGAGCCTGCTTCTCCCACTCCTTCCCGCTTGTGCTCTCTCTTGCTATCTCTGTCACTATGTGTCTCTTTCTCAAAGAAAGAAGTAAAATCTTTTTTTTTTTAAGATTTTATTTATTTATTTGACAGAGCGATCACAAGCAGGCAGAGAGGCAGGCAGAGAGAGAGAGAGAGAGGGGAAAGCAGGCTCCCTGCCGAGCAGAGAGCCCAATGCGGGGCTCAATCCCAGGACCCTGGGATCATGACCTGAGCCGAAGGCAGAGGCTTAACCCACTGAGCCACCCAGGCGCCCCAAGAAGTAAACTCTTTAGAAAATAAAAAATAAAACTACTTGTATGGATTATCATTAAGATAAATGACAAAGTTTGATATATTTAGCAGATACTAAAATTTTTTTTTATTTTTATTTTTTCAAATTTATTTATTTATTTTAGCAGGGAAAGAGAGTGTAGGCATGGGTTGGAGAAGTAGAGGGAGAGGGAGACAAAGTCTTAAGCAGACTACATGCTGAGCTGGGAGTCTGAGGTGGGGCTTGGGTCTCAAGACCCTGGGAGCACAACCTGAGCCAAAACCAAGAGTCTGAAGTTCAACTGACTGCACCATCCAGGTGCCCCAATAAAAAATATTTTTATTCCCAGTCACAGTATGTGTTCTTTGTGCTGTATCTTGGTACATGTTGGGAGAACTATGAAAAGACGGAGACTTTGGAATTGGATAGACTGGGATTTATAAATCACAAATGGGCTACTTGGCAACTTAGTGACTATGGACACATAATTTAACTTCTCACAGGTTCAGTTGTTTTTTTGTTTTGTTTTGTTTTTATCTAAAATAAAAAATAGGAACAACCACCCTTCAATGTTGAGAATCAAATTAGTTTATGGATATATGTGGTTCTTTGATTTTAGTGCTTTCATCTCTAAAATGGGAATGCCAGTCTTTATGATCTTAAAATGTTATGAAGGCATACATAACCCATTTGAAAGTATGTTTTTTAAAAGTCTGCTAAGTATTGGATGCCTGGGTGGCTCAGTCAATTGAGCAACAGACTCAATTTCGACTCATGTCATGACCTCAGGGTTGTGAGATTGAGCCCTGCATTGGGTTCCACACTGGGTATGGAGCCTGCCTGAGGATTCTCTTTCTCTTCCTCTCAAAAAAAAGAAAAGAAAAAAAATCCTAATCCTGACTCAACCCACCGGACTAATCCAGGACTTTTTGTCCCAGTAATTCTTGAATAAACTTTTTTAAAAAATCAAAATAAATAAAATAAAATCTGCTAAGTATTATAAAAATTTTATTTTATCATTAAAATTTTACTAAAATCATTAAATATGATATAATAAATATCATTAAAAATCCTTAAAACTAAAACACAATTTAAACAGTTTATTTCTGGTGAGTAATAATTTCTACTATAACTTAATCAAATCATGAAGTTGTTGAATATTACAAATGATGACTCAATATTTAAAACATTTGTTTTATATTTATATTTAAATATATTTATTTTTATATAAATAATAAATAAACATAAACATAAATGTACATATTATATTTAATATTTAAATATCTAAGAAACCAAACGTATCTATCTGCTAATGATTAATATTATAATTTTATTTTTATTTTAAAAATGTTTTATCAAAAGTTTCCTTTAATCACCTCTACTCTATGTTAATATGTGATTTAAATGGCAAAATTCCATTTTACATTACTTTTTAGGGTCTCACCACTTTTTGAAAATCATAATAGTATAAGATGTTTTCCTGTAATTAAATGGACAAATTAGAGATATTGATTTATTCCTGTGGATGAAGCCTACAGGTAATTTCTGAATTGCAAGGTCCTTGCCCTGATGAAGCTTATGTATGAAGTAAGAGAAAAGATAGAGGAGACTAACATTGTCAGTAGAATGTCCATAGAGGAATTAGTATTCGAGTGAAACATTAATGGTAAAGATGATGGGAAAGGGTCAGGTAGTGGACTGTGTAAAGAAGGAGATCTGGGAATGGCCTGACATTTTCAGAGACTTGGGCCTTATGAGTTGTAGTCAGGGAATGGTGATGAGAAGAAAGAGGAAATAAGTCACTTGTGGGAATCATTGTTTCTCAGACATAGGAGTCAGTGAATAGACATTTAATGTTTTTAACAGAAGAGTTACCAACTAAAAGTGAAGTTCTGGGGGATTAACTTGTCAGTGGCTTCTAGAGCTGAATAGAGTGGAGAGAAAGAAAAATTTCTGAGAGGAATATCAATAACTTGATATTTATGACTTGAGTATAAAGATAGTCATGGATAAAAGGTTAAGAAGTGAATTACTACAAAAAATTAAAAACTATACTTGTGAGTTGGTCCAAATGGAGTGAGTTAAGTCAGAAAGGGAAGAAAGTTTAGATTTTCTTTTTTGGGGAGTTGGAGGGGGTAGGGGGCATTGTGGATGGTAGTCTGCTCAGGTATAGAAATGTTGTGTTTAATCCGATGGAGCATCCAATTAGACTAGTTTTGTCACAGACTAGGGCTGGAGTCTTAAAAGTAAATTAGTTCTGTGAAGGAGAAAATATGGGCTGGTACAGCTAACCCTGGTTTCAGATACAGAGCTCAGGGAGGTAGACTTGGTATGCCATAAATTTTTTCTTCCAATTATAGTCCCATTGCACTGAAAGCTTCTCTCTACGAGCCCTTTTTGTTCAAATTATCAGGTAAACTTTCTAGTTATGGAAGTCATTTCTAGTTATTTTAACCTTCAAACGTCAACCAACACACTTAAATTCTGTTAAGCTGAACACCAAGAAAAGTTGTCGGTTTTCACATTTACTGTAATGGAATGTTCTTTGCAATGCTTTAGCTATGACCACTTAAATGTCAACATTGTTAACAATACTGTCTCTATATTAGATATCTACAGGAAAGCTCTTTTAGTTGGAAGACTTTGCATGTTATAATGCTTCCTATATTTGAATGTATTATTAATAAGAGGTAGCTAGCTTCTGAAGTACATGTGCTTCTGGCCTCAGAAAGATATTTCCATTATTTTCATCATCTCGGTTTAAATTCACCTTTGTATTTAAAAACCCTATGATTAATTAGGAAAATCAGTGAACATATCCAAAAAGAATTTTAGGATTTTAGCATTTAAAACGTCTTTCCTCTTCCTATTACACTGTTGGTGGGAGTGCAAGCTGGTGCAGACACTCTGGAAAACAGTATGGAGGTTCCTCAAAAAGTTGAAAATAGAGCTACCCTATGACCCAGCAATTACACTACCAGGTATTTACTCTAACGATAGTAGTGATCTGAAGGGACATGTGCACCCAAATGTTTATAGCAGCAATGCCCACAATAGCCAAACTATGGAAGGAACCTAGATGTCCATCAACAGATGAACAGATAAAGAAGACGTGGTCCATATATACAATGGAATGTTACTCAGTCATCAAGAAAAAAAAAGAAAGAAATCTTGCCATTTGCAATGATGTGGATAGAACTAGAGGGTCTTATGCTAAGCGAAATAAATCTACCAGAGAAAGACAGTTATCATATGATCTCAATGATAAGTGGAATTTGAGAAACAAGGCAGAAGATCACAGGGGAAGGGAAGGAAAAATATGACGAAATCAGAGAGGGAGACAAACAATAAGAGCTTCTTAATCATAGGAAACAAACTGAGGGTTGCTGGAAGGGAGAAGGGTAGGGGGGATGGGATAACAGGGTGATGGACATTAAGGAGAGCACCTGATGTAATGAGCAGTGGGTACTATATATAAGACTGATGAATATAAGAACACTACCTCTGAAACTAAAAATACACTATATGTTAATTAATTGAATTTAAATTTTAAAAAGTAAAATATTTTCCCCAATCTTGGAATTGATTTTGAAGATTTATTTATTTATTTTGGAGGGAAAGAGAGAGAGAGGATGAGCGGGAGGGGCAGAGGGACAGAAGAGAGAATCTCAAGCAGACTCCACATAGAGCAAAGCCCTCTATGGGGCTCCATGTGGGACTCCAACTCATGACCCCAAGATCACCATCTGAGTGGAAACCAAAAATTGGAGACTTAACTGACTCCACCACCCAAGTGCCCTGATCTTGGAATTGATTTTAATAAAAACACAACTTGAGACAATTGTCTGTATTAAAAATATTCAGCCATTTTCAGTTGTTATGTCAATTTAGTAAGGGATCAGGATTTTTCCTTCCCCGGCAAAAATGGAGCTCTGGGTTTGTGGCTTTCCCCTCTATGATCCTGTTGTATCTCTTCCTTATGGTATCTACTTTAGAAAGTTATATGTGAAGATTTTGGGGCCATGCCTCTGTGTGATGGAAGACGATTGAGAATACGGGCTCCTTGCTCCCTTCAGGTTTACAGAAATCACTCACAGTTGAGCTCCCACAGTCATCTCCATTAGTCTTCCTCATTTCCTTTCAGTTCTTCCTCCAGATAGATTCTCAGATCACTGCGAGAGTACTTCCTCTGGGTTGGGGTGTTCCCCTTTCGGACGTCCCAAACCTACCTGACATTAGGCAGTTTTTCTGAGCCTAATTATTGAGTTTCTTAAAAAACAAAACAGAACAAAAAAACCTTCTAACCTTCTTTTGTCATCAAGTTGGGAGAAAGGTCCAAGGGAAATTTTTTTGTGCTCTCAGAGTTACGTGAGTCTTTAAAATTATGACTTTAAAATTTAAAGTTATGTGCCTTCTCTGATAGCAGGAAGTTCCCATTTATAGTTTCTGGTATTACTGTTATCCCAATAGCATATTATAATAAAAATTTGCACACCTAAAACCTAATACATTTCAGTTGCTCAGGTATTAAGACAGAATAGGATTTCTTACTGACACTCATACAAGCATACACGCCCAGTAGCAACTAACCCAAGTTTTAGAACTCAGTAAGGATTGATTTCCCAAATAAAAATAATCAGTGATTGCTGATTTTCTTTCTTTTTACATACTTGGACAGACTTTAAGATACATAATTAAAATAGAAACCTCTTGTTATTTAAAGTTTACATATAACAAAAACCCTATATCTCTACTATCTATGTATCTATTTCTTCATATCTATATGTACATTTATTTGTGGCTCTATTTTTATATCTGTATATAGATAGATGTGTGCTGTGTTATATCCACACATATTTAATTTATTAGCACTGATTTTATTCTACTAGTCTTCCCAATGTTCAGGCAACAACATATTTTAAGGGTTAATTATGATTTCTTAATATGAAAACCGAAAATTCAACTGAAATTTAGAATTAAGAGTTACATCTAGAGTCTTCATTGATGTCTCTTTTCTAATTATGGTAAAATGTAAATTGCAAGATAACGACTGAGTATTTCATTCTGGCATGTTTCATATTGCCTCAAGAGTATGTGTAGCGAGTGGGTGTAAGTAAGTTGATGAGTAAGTGCCAAGAATTAGCCAATAGCTTGGCCAGGCGCTAATGTAAAGCATCCACTCAGTTGCAGAACTCTCCTTCCTCGAGGTGAAGACGCACGGGTAGCCCGGTCAGGAGAAATTTCTGCAGCAGCAGCCAGAGCCAGACCCAGGCAGCAGGACCCTCTGCAGAAAGAGCTTCGCTCTTTCGTTAGAATTGCTTTGGAGCTCGTCCAGAAATGAATACAAGTGATCAATACTGCCCTAAACAATGATCTCTAACAATAATATTGTAAGAAGTTTTCAATCTAAAAATGACGGATAGAGAAGGTATCTGCATTCTTATTCTCCAAAAACATTCTCATTTGCTACTGGCCTCAACAATGAAGAAACAAAAATTGATCAACACATCACTGTATACTGGGGCAGCCAGCCCCCAAAAGAAGTTGCTAAATTCAGTCCCGAATTAAATTTATAGAACGATTTTTCTAAAGTACATGCTCGATCACTTGAGATTGCACCCAAGTGAGATCAGTCTCGTGATTTAAGTCCTTTACTTTCATTTTAACTTGAGAACCTCTGCAGGAATTTTTGCTGGCCCCAAAAGATTTGTGACTTTTCAGCACGGTGCTATAGAATGTCTCCTTCTCCACCTGTAATAATTACTGTTATTTTCAAGCTATTGTAAATTGAGCACAGCATCATTTATTCAAGAAAGCTCTCCTGGCTTATGTCACTTTAGCCCATTGTTCTCTCTGGCAGGTAAGACTAATCCTAGAGCTTTTTAACTTCAAGCCTAAAAGAGGAAAGCAGCACAGCCCTCCATAGCCAAGACACAAATGAATATAGTTGATCTAACTCAAAGGCAACCCATGTTGCCTTTAGTATAATCCAAGTCACGAATGCTACCTCGTGTCCTTGGGTTTCCCTTCTAATTTCCCTTCTAATTTCACACACTAACGCTGTGCCAAAATCCAGCCTGTGATGGGACCCTCTGACAGAATCGGGGGAAAGTTGTAATTATTGCTTAGTTAGGTGCCTGCTCCATTAAATGGACATGAGTCACTTTTGTCCTTTTCTTCCTTTTTTGTCACAAGGCTCTTGTCCTTTAGAATCCTTTTCTCTGTGTAAAAGGCAAAGTCTCTCTAGACTGTTCCTACAGTGCCCTCAGTCCAATAGGTTACAAAGGTACTAACATCAAGAACAACAACAGCAACAGGTGGTACCCTTGGGAAAATCCATTTCTTCTGAGGTTGTCCCTGTTCCAATGAATGAAGACTTCTTTGAGGTTACAAATATGTTTAGCACCATCTCCATACAAATGATTACAGGTTGTTTCATTCAGAGTCCAGGGAGAAAGCCCTCCTTTCCTGGATATGCATGAGGTGATGAATACACTCTTTGGGAACAAGGAAGCTTATTTAGCAGACCCTTTGTATTCTGCTGAGAACCCTAATGAGCTATCCAGGGTGGGTGCATCAGTGTGGGAGCAATCAGAGAAGGCCCCTACTCTCTCTGTTCATTAGCCTTGCTCTCCTTTGTTGTTGACTCACAGTACTCATCATTCCCCTGACTGAATAGAAGGGCAAAAGTGACTTCAGAAAGAGACACAGAAATATCAATCTGAAAAGCTTGAGGGACATGTTTGTTAAGTTCCTCATGTTTAATGATCTTCCCGCCACTGGTGAAACTACTTAGATACAGTTGGTCAGAATGGATATATACAAATAACGTGAAGGCTTAAGAGAGTTATCTAGATAACTTGGGCCCCCATGCTTATTTCAAGAGTTTGCATTGTTCAGATAATGCCTCAGTCCATCATCATTTCATGTAACATTTGTAGATCTGGACTTCTTGGGAATGTTTTGTTATCCTAATGGTCGTGACCTTAAATTCACACTGCAGTTTATTTACTTGAGACATAATTTATGATCACACACCTATAAATTCACAATATTTTAGTAACGCAGAGCCTGTGGAGGAAAAAAAAAAACGACACAATTAAATAAATTTCCCGATAAAGGTATTGTAATAAGTTTCTTGCTCAACATATGCAGCTATTTAAGTTCAGATGTGAGATTTTTTTTTTCCACATAATTTTTGTTGATTATCGCCTTGAATCTCCATTTGCCTTTTTGTGTGTAATAAGAACCTAAACTAGACACTGGCACCATACTGCAAAACAGTACTACATCTACAGAGATCCAAGAAGTATGTCTCTTAGGCCACATGAGTACAGATAATGTATTTTTGTAGAGTGTCATTTGTTCCAAAATATCATGGAACCGAACACCTCTTGGTCGAGCTGATTCTAAGAAAAAGAAGGAAGTCTGTCATACCGTTTCATTCTGCTGGTAGCTGCAGATGTAGACAATTACAGGCAAAGAGTATCCTCAGTCCTTGAACATAATTTTACTCTTAGAACTGAGAAGCTCAGTGACTTTGTATGACAATCGACCATGCCTTCATTTTTTTGCTCACCCTGCCTATATGATATTTTTCCTTTTAAGTGATAGGCTGGAAGCTTGTGGCAGAGAGTATAAATGAGTTAGAAAAGTTGTGTACAGGTATACCCCAAAACTCAGAGCACAATTCTCATACTTCTTGAAAAAGAAAACTACAATTCTTATCTCAGAATGAGTCAGTCAGTGTTAATTGCAGGATGTTTTAGAATACACACTTACCACCTGTACTTTCTGAGGCCAGAAGACAAAGGCATGTTTCCTTCAGCCCATTAGCAACCCCTCAAATTTTGGCGTTCCATTCTGTTTGTTTTTAAATGAACCCACCACGAGTGAGGGTAGAATGCTACCACCTGAACACAGAGCAGTTTGCCTGGGGTTCATATGCAGGAGGCTACTTTGAAAGATCAAATATTACAGGCAGCTGCCACCTTCTGTAGTAGTCCTTCGTAACCATGTTTCCCCTGTATAAAATTGGAGCTGGTGATTTCCATCGCTATACTTAAAAAGGCAGCTCCCAGAGCAAAGAAAGGAAAACGGTGTGCACGATGGAAGCCATAACAAAACAGGCCAGGAAAGTCAACTCTTGTTGTATATTCCTGTGCTTGTGACCAAGGTGCTAATTACACTAAGGACAAGAATTAACAGGGAGAAAAATAGAAGATTCAGAGCGCTGAGTGATGCCTAATTGTATCTACCCAGAAAAAAAGAGACTAGAGGGGGAGAAGAAAAGAAACAATGGGGGAAAAGTTCTCCATTTAGTCTTCATAGTTAGTTAAGAAACATTTAAATTAATAATACAGAGTAATGCCACTTATGTGGCATATATCACATTTTAAATTAATTCTTGAAATAGTTACTCATGTCCTACTTTATTTCAATTTTGATAAATTAGCTTACAGTCACTTTTTGATGGGTGTCCCATAAAGTAAAAATTAGTATCTCATCTGCCATTAAGCACTCTTCTTGTAGCAAAATAATGTTAATATATGTAACAGAGAAGATTTAAAATAGATATTGAAAGTTGATCCTATTAATTTATAGGTTTAACAATGGCATCCGAGAGGAAGAAAGGGGGAACAAGTTTTATTAGCTTCCTGGCATGGACCTAGAGTAGAAAAACCCCTTGATTGTCCATGTTTGATATAAAAGTGGTCACTTGGCGTTCATTATTCTTCATTGATATGATATAATCGTCATCTCTGGTATTTTGGAGTTCAGAGAAAAGGTCTGAGATTATAGGACTGCCTTTAAATGGCTAGCTTTTGTACTAGAATTATATAAAAATTTGCAATCTGCTGATTACGCTATTAGGGAGCTGCAGCCTCATTGACCTGATGTCATAGTTACCTCTGGAATCCTTAATGTCTCAAGGCGGACTATTACATGATCAAGGGTTCTACTTCTAAAAATTCTCTAATTTGATTTTGTCTGACTGTCCCTGTGTATGCGTGTGTGCATGTGCGGGCATGCATTTCATTTTGAGCAACTAGAAAAAAAAAACTTTTGTATGACCCACTTTTAAAAGCCGTGATCTCTCAGCCTAGTGAATGCAACTACTTTTTTGTGTTTATTTTTTTATTTCGTATGCTTTTCCATAAAAAGTCGCAACAAAACCAATCATAGATAGCAGTCATAGAGGAGCAGATAAAAGCTAAATAGTGGGTTGTATGTAAAGCTTAGACAAATGATCTAGGCACAATAAAGTGAACTGAAAAAGCCAGCTGGAAGAATCATCAGTTTTATTTCTAAGTTTTCTAATTTTTGCCCCTAAAGGAAAGTATTACAACTCAAATGTAAAAACACATTTTCGTTAAATTGATGAAAAGTAAATCAGAAATGTTGCTTTTGATTTACAACTCTGTCATCAATGCATTCACGTTCATGAGTACATTCTTTTAAAAATATTTCTCTAAGGACTGGTTAATTATCTCTTACTCTAAACTCCTGTCTCCCCGCCATTTTTGCATTAATTTGTCCATCCTAACAATACCAGTATGTTTTAATCATATACATTTAACCTACTCAGCCTTTTGTGAAGGACATATTTATGTCTCAGAAAACCAAAATGATTCCACTTTGTTCTGACAGAACAACTTCCATTTCATTCAAGTGCCTCTTTTTAGGTGATATTCTTAGCAAGGGATTTTATTTACTAAATGACATTTCTGCTAACCTGGAAAGGAAGATATCCATTCTTCAAATACTGTCATTACCAAGCTTTAAAAAGACTTGATTGTACCATGTTAGGGAAACAGTGTCAGATTTTCCATCAAACTTTCTCCCCCTGTAATAACGGAGCATAAAAATGAACTTCGAGTGATGAAATGACTACAAAGCAAATTAATGCAATCAAGTCTTTAGTAACAACTCTGTCCATATCTGTTAAATATTTTCAAACTCTTCTAAAAAAACACACCCAGAAGGCAAACTAACAGTGAATAGAAACAAAATGGTCAGCAGCGTGTGTCGCATGTTATTTGAATGGAAAGTAATTTATCGCGTCTGAAATAAAAGCTGTTTATTCTTGTGTTTCACTGTCTGTAACAATCTTTACCATTTATCTGTGAAAAAGTGAGAAACTGTACCGTTATTAGCATATGAATACTTGACACATCAAATTGGCTGTACAATAACAGAAGGACATTTGCTATTGGTGTATGCACACAGACAAAGCAGCCATTTTGAAAAAAAATGAAATGGTGTGGGTGGTTTAACCCTTTCCTTATCTTAGGTTTCCTACTCCTGATTTTGACCAGCACAGTTAGGCATTTAGAATCAGAATACTTTTATAACAAAAAAGTAATCAGGGTACATTATGCTTACGATAATTATATTGATGCTTTCGCTCTACTAGAAAAAAATAGCAGCAGGATGACAATAAAGGAGTTTGAGAGAGAGATTGTGTGTGTGTGTGTCTGTGTGTGTGTGTGTACATGCACGCACATGGTGGGGGAAGGGAGTGGAGTCTGGCAGTGTATAGCGGGTACAGAAATGAAACAATGCCTACGTACAGTTTTATTTCATGGCAACAACATAGTGGTCCTTGGGTCAGATGTGTGAAACTATTTCTCAAAGAAGCCGCATACATAATTGAGGCCCTCCGAAGGGTTCCCAGTTGAAGTTGCCAGGCTACATTCGTTTCAAAAGCAGAGCCATTTGTTATCAAATTTAAATTAACTCTCTGCACACTGAACTTGAATTTTAGAGCCCTGCTTACTTACAATTCTTGAAATAGTTGAGAAGGGAGAAAACGTGTATCTGGGAAATAGAAATAAGATAGTCCCCACAACGAACTGCAGTGGTTCTCATGGAGGCCTGCAGTGTAACAGTCTTTTGCAGATTAAATTAAGAAAGATCTATTTGGCATGACAAGAAACAAACCTGTATTTTCCCATGTAATTTTTGTAGATCCAGATTTATTGCAAAATCTTTTCGTTTGCACATCTGTATTGGAGCTAGGTTTTTACCTTCGTTAGGTTACTAACTCCGTTCTCTCCTCCCTCCGGCCCTCCAGATTAATCATTCTTCACTGCGAGATTGAGAGTAAGATAATTTATAAAATTGTACAATATTCAGACTCTTTTTAAATCTAATATGTCAGCTTCCATTCTTCGCTGTATTGGAATACAGTTATTTTTACCTAATCTGCAAGGCTTTATGCATATTTTCTACAAAGTTTACAGAACTCACTAGTTAAGTTTTTGGGTAACTTTTCAAATTGTTGATACATGCATTCAAACAAAAAACTAAAGAAGCCACGTGGAATGTGCAAAATGTCTTGCTTTGGGATCTTTCTGCAACTACATAGAGCAAAAACTTTACCAAAAAAGCAATATGTGCATCGTTTTTCACAAGATGCATGCAGAAATAATAACACATTTTGTGTCTGATATAAGTGTTTCAAGTTTAAGCTATCTCGATTATCAGAATTTGTTTCCATCAGATATGAGCTAGGAAAATTAATCGTGGGACAGACTTTTATTTCTGCTAAGTTTAATACACAAAACTAAGCAGTCCATTCCGAATAATCCATGTGTTTTCCCTCTCTTTTGAAATACGAATGTAAAGGTTTTAATCGCCATTCCATCATCCTTATAAGACCCAGACTTGCTGTAATCAAGCACCCCATTTTCATTGTTGTAATGAAATTTTAACTTTTTAGTCTGAATACATAGTAAACTTTGCTTTCAAGGAAGTAGCAAAGGAACAACAACAACAAAAATAAAACAAAAAACCACAAAAATAAAATATCATTAAAGGCTGTGATGTTGAATGTAATCTTCCAAACACCTGCTGAAAGACCGCCTTAAACGTAAAGAGCATTTATTATTCTTCTCATAAATAATTAGTGCTTGTGGAGTACTATTATAACCACAGAAAAAAGAAACGGATCATTCTAATGACAATTTCTGTTAATGATATAGGAATAATTAGTACGCAACATGAAAGTCGAGAAGAAAGAGCATTATGCAATTTTAAATTCCTCTAAAAATTATTGAATAAACACATACAAAAAGTGGATATTAGTCTAACTTCTTTCCTCCCACTAGTATGTGTTATTTTAAAACCACAAACCATTTGCTTATTTAAAGTTCTCTGCAGCCAGCAATGCTACAAGGTTAGCATGTCCTACCAAGTGCTCTTTGAGAATCTTGTTTACTTACTGATGGTAGTGATGTTCCATACTTGTGTATCCATGACAACACAGCAACATAGTCGAACAGTACTAGATATTTTTCCTTTTTTTTTTTCTTTCTTTCTCTCTTCCCTTTTTTTCCCTTGCAACTGCAAGATGAGATTAAAAGTAAGAAAGAAGCTGTCTTATTAAATAGCAAAAGCTTTTCAAAAGTTAAAACATAAACTTTATGGGAACACATAAGAGTTGTTTGTGTTAACACATTTCTATTATTTCAAGGCTTTATCTCAGTCTACCCATTGACTATAATAGTACCAAATGGTAGAAAAATCAGAAGAGATAAAACTTGGCAAATTCTCTCAGAATTTTTTTTGTAATACAGGTAAAGTGATTTGCCTGTGTCAAGATTGAATAATTAACAATATCAGTTTTATATCCAGACTCATATTAGTCTTTTGTCCTTTTTGAATGCTTCAAATTACTTTTCTTGTGTAAAATTCTTTTAAATGAAACTGTTCTTTCTCCAGGACACTATGAATGTATTTGTTTATTAACATTTAGAAGCTATTTACTACCTATGGTTTGCATCATTCATATATTAGGTTTTTATTAGACTAATTTATATGCAGAACAGAAACTTTTGAAAAATAAAGTACACATTTTCTTTTCTCAGCCTTGTTTTTGTTTTTGCTTGTCAAAAGGGTAAGTTTTTATTATTTTTCAGAATTACCTCAAAATTTAAAATCATTTCAGTGAATCTGAAGTACTATGTACTATGTAAATAACTATTCTCCTTTGATGGCTAGAATTAGTCATTGGGTCTAATAAGATTATATTGTATTTGAGGTTCTATTTTGGACTTTTTCAAAATATGCTAACTTTTTCTAAGCCTGAAATTAAAATCTAAATTCAAGTGGTTATTAATGTTTCATTTGATACTTTTAACATGCATCGAAGAAATAAACTTGGAGATGACTAGATATCAAAATATCTCAAGTCTAAAGCCTAGTCTGTTTGGTACCCTGGTTATTTTGACACTCAGTATCTTTGGAAATTACCCAGCCGTAGAAAAACTACTGTGATATGAAATTTTTTCATCAACATTCGCTACAAAAGAAATTAAGTTTTAAAAGCACAATGAAAAATAATTCTCTTTCCCTTCCCTTCCTCTTCTTTCTCTCACTTGGTTTCTCCCCATCTTTTACTTCTTTCTCAATCTGTTTCCTGTTTGTTTCTCTTTTCTGGGTCTCTTTAGCTAAGCCAATCAACTCACATGCGTCGTGCTCTGGAGAAACTGTGGCACACATATGGCAGTGAACTGGTTTGGTAAACATATGTCTTCACGGGCATTGGATGTCTTGCCAGGAATGAGATATTCCATTTTGGGGAATGAGGGTGGGAAATGCTTAACCACCTACAGATGTTTTGCAGCAAAAGCTAAAGAATCGCAGTCAAAGAGCTGCAAAATGTGTAATTTGGAATTTTTCCAGGTTTCTTTTTTTTATTAAGAAAAAAGTTAACAGCTTTCCTATTCATCTCTTTTGAGAAAATTTACAGTCGTTTCCCAGTTCTGCCCCATTCTGAAGTAAGGACAAAAGACTGAAACCGAAGCTGTCCATCTGCTCCATAACAGTAATGTTATAATGGGTGCTGTCCATTTTTATGCTATTGCTCATGTGTGCCTAGGGGACTGGAACTATTTAATTCACTGATTTCACAGCTCTGTTGTGTGTCACAAAAGGTTAAAAAAAAATCCAACACACTTTTTAGCACCCTGTTTACAAGGACTCCCTGTAAATCCAACTGAAGTAACAGATTCCCACCCTGCCCCCCATGCCAGACCCACTATTTTTCCTTCTAATTTAGTGCATTCAGATAACAGGTAATAGATGGAACTCACACCATTAACTTGCCCTTTACAAAAAGTGGATATTGCAAATCTGCTGTGATTGTTACTTTCAAATGCTCGCAAATTCCAGAAGTAGATTTGAAAAGAAAGATGTTTGCTTTTAAGATCTTAGGATTAAACAACTCTGTTTTCCCAGAAGTCCAAGAATTAATGCTCTAGATTAGCAGTGAGTTAATGAAAACCTGCAGAGGAAGACTGACGACTTCTATTCCTCTCCACTGGGCAGGAGGCTGAGCAGTCCCACACACAGCTGGTGTGTGCTGGTGTTTTGCCAAGGCCGTAATGAATCCTGTACACTCCGGGACATTTTTCTGGAGAGACAGAGGTGGCCACCTGGGTCCCTTCTGAGGTCTTCCCAGAGCAGTGGTTTTGGGTGTTAAAACTGGCACTTAGATGTTTATTACCGAAGAGAGAACATGGACATAAAGTCAAGGATGTCTCTCTACCTATCCCACCAAAGAAAGCCTCGGTGAGAATGCTTCAGAATATCATCTCGTTGGGGCACCTGGGTGGCTCAGTCGGTTAAGTGACTGCCTTTAGCTCAGGTCATGATCCCAGGGTCCTGAGATTGAGCCCCACGTCAGGCTCCCTGCTCAGTGGGGAGTCTGCTTCTTCCCTTCCCCCTGCTCATGCACTCTCTCTTACTCACTTTCAAATAAATAGATCTTAAAAAAAAAAAAAAAATCTCGTCTCCCTCCTGCAGCCCATTCTTGAGAATATATTCCTCTAATAGTTTTGATAGTTAACATGTTATCCATAAATAATGTACTATCTAGGTGCAGTTGTCATTTTCATTTTTATACCATCAGCCCAACTCACTTTCAGCCATGGTAACTATGAAGATACCTATCTAGATTCTTTTGAAAACTAGTTTGTGAGTGAACAAGCGTAAAGGGCAGTTGGGTTCTCCGCACCTGCCATTTAAAAATATATGGGCAGGGGCGCCTGGGTGGCTCAGTGCGTTAAGGCCTCTGCCTTCAGCTCAGGTCATGATCCCAGGGTCCTTGATTCAGCCCGGCATCGGGCTCTCTGCTCAGCAGGGAGCCTGCTTCCTCCTCTCTCTCTGCCTGCCTCTCTGCCTACTTGTGATCTCTGTCTGTCAAATAAATAAATATAATCTTTTAAAAAAATATATGGGCAAAAATCAAATTTCTTCATTTCTTTTTTTCAGTAAAAATAGCAAAATTTTATTTTGTGTTCATAGGTTACATGAAACTATTGGATGCTGCAGGCACCTGAAAATTATAAATTAGAAATGCTCTGACCTTAGAGAAATTTCATAAAAATGTATGTTTGCTAACACTTTACAAATTCAGTTTGTTCATTCCTTCATTTATTTATATATTCATGCAAACATTTTTGAGAATCCACTGTGTGTTAAGCACTGATTCTGAGAGATGTTAATAGACATATCTCAATAGATGGGTTCTATTGTTAAATAGGTTTAGGAAAGACTGCCTAGTATATTTTCCTTCTTAGAGCTGTAATAGGCATCTTCATATACCAGGAAGGCCTATTCCACTCTACTGGATCTGAGAAATCCTGTGCTTTATTCATGGTTGCCCATAATTATTGGAACCTTTGTTCCATAGGCACCCTCTTTCCAAAACAAAGCAAAACAAAACAAAACAAAGTAATAACACCTGGAGTGTTAGAGTCAGTGTGACATGGACAAAGAGCCGCGGTTAGGACTGCTGTTGCACTCATTTCTAATGGTAATTCTGGCAGACTCGTTAAGCAGACTGTTGTTAATGGGAAAGCAAGGGTATATGTTTCTGGAACGTGGATTTGTTAAAGAATCAAAGTTCTGGATTGCTAAGTTAGGAGCCTAGAATCCTAGAACTACCGGTCACATTGTGGGAGAGAACTGTGTCCGTAACTCAACTGATTTTACATATGAGTAATTCATCAACTGATTCAACCAGGTAGGTGAAGGTGGAATTATCTCTTGAAAAAATTGTTGTGGTTTGTGCTGAGATACATTCTTTTGACAACATATTAAATCCCTCCTAAAAATGAAGAGATCTGTTAAATTTTACAACCTGAGGTTTGGGTAATGAATAAAAACAATCCTAAATAGGTCTAGTCAATATGGCTAGATACAGGCTAACGTAATAGTATACTTCCAGTCTTTTATTTTTAAACTTGAAAGTTTCGTTTTTTACTCTATAATAGCTACTGTTACAATGCTGTATGTCTTCTTTGTGGATAGCTACTTTTCTGGACCCCACAAATGAGAGCTCAGGATAAGTGACAGTTTGGGTTGTCAATTCAATTTATGACGCTATGCTAAAAGGAAATTAAAATATGTATTTAATAGAACATGACAGTAACAATGATATTCTACAGAGCTATGCCATTTATGAAGAAAGAGGGATCCAACTAGAGAAGTTTATGAATCTCCAAAAAAAAAAAAAAAAGGATCTCATCATGGAACTATTACTATTATCTTTCTGATATTCTACTGAAAGTGAGACACATTCACCAATTTTCCAAAGGCAATTTCTTTTCACTTCAAATAAATCTTCCTCATAGGCAATATAAATAGAATTAAACTAGTTTATA
This sequence comes from Enhydra lutris kenyoni, assembly GCF_002288905.1. NCBI lineage: Eukaryota > Metazoa > Chordata > Mammalia > Carnivora > Mustelidae > Enhydra > Enhydra lutris. The sequence goes on along the minus strand of NW_019154103.1, from coordinate 13,369,789 downwards.
ATGTTTCCATTTGTTTTCCTGCAGAATAAACTCATTATAGTTAGTCTATTAGAAAATGATATTAAAGGATTTAATTGCCTGTGCATATTAAATATGCTTAAAATTTATGAAAATAAACATTTTGAAACTGAATAAATATTCTCCAATAATATAAATGTGAATGTGGATTTAATACAAATCCATAAGGTGATGTGGCTACACAGCACTATAATATATAATATGTACCTCAAGGAAGCAAATGGAAATTCTAGAGTATAGAATCTAGACCAAACAAGGGCAAAAAACCGTCCTGGGTGTGGCATGTAGGATTGCTACTAGATTATAAATGGCAATTTGGTTTATTTAGACAATGTCTTTGTATAAAATATCAATTTGTGATAATGAGAGGAAATCTACAACAATAGGCATGGTGTTCTGTTGGCCTGTGTACTCATCCCTAAGAGAATTCATATTTCAACATGTTGTCCTCATACTTTCAGATTAACATGAATCAATTATTAGAAGTTGCTGTGAAATGAAGAGTCAAGTTAACAATTTAACACTAATTGGGAATATAAACAAAACTAATGATTAAGTAAACTTAATCAGGTTCCAAAGTCCTGGAGTTGCTGAGAAACCTATCCTTGCCTTAGTTTTGCCTTCTCAAAAGCTTCTGGGAGGATCATTTTAGGTTTCAGGTTTGATGTGAGGCAAACAGTAAGAAGGGAATACCTGAAACCATTTCCGAAGTTAGGTAAGGACTTTTATACAAACCTTGTGTTTATTCTCACACAACATCCACACAGGACTGTCTAATACATTTGTGGGAATGGAATAAAATTGCCAGAATGAAATGGGTCCAATTCAGGAAAAAAAAAAAAAAAATCTGGGTTTACTTTTCTTTGGTAGGTAATTTTTTTCCAAACAGATTTCTTTGGTTTGAGTGGAAAAATGAGTGACTAATTGAATTTGAGTTTTCTGTGTGTTGTGCACTAGAGGAGAAGAAGTTGAAGGGAGAAACCTTGAAAAATATGTACTTGGGAAAATTTTGGATTACAAATACAAATAGGTAATTGTTTTTTTGTTTTTCCTAGAAAAACATTAAACCACAGAGACATAACTTTGAAGATGTGTTTTTTTAAAAAAGCCATTGTTTTTTTCCCCTCTTCAGTTATCCTTTTTTTTTTTAAGATTTATTTCTTTGAGGTGGGAGAGAGGTAAAGGGAGAGGGAGAGGGAGTCTCAAGGAGATTCCAGGCTGGATCTCATGACCCTGAGATCACAATCTGAGCTGAAATCAAAAGTCAAGCTTAACCAACTACGCCACCCAGACACCCCTCCACCCCTCCTTCATTTATTTTAAAAAACAAAACAAAATGAACTTCATAAGGTAAAATGAGACGGCTCTAGTCATTTCTGTCTTCTTCTAAACTCTAACTTAGAAGGCAGAGATTTCTTTTACATAAGAGGTGCTGGGTCTTGTGTTTCTTTGATTATCTGTTGCTGGATTAATTTTGTACTTCTTTATCTGTTCTTCCCACATGTCATTTCCCTGTGTAGAACACCTAGATTCTGCTTGAGGCCCCTTCCATAGAACTGCTGCAAAGATTCCACCATGCAGATCTGCTGTGTTCTTCTTACTCCACCTCCGCAGTGATTCAGCCGTAGCCCTTTCTTGTGGAGGCATGCTCTTTGAAGTCAGAAATCGCTCCTCGCTCCTTTCTGATTTCCTAATAATTCGTATGGCCTATGGAACATAACAGATACTCAGTAAATATTTTCTGAATAAATCAATGAGATTTAGCAAAGCTTACTTCATTTAAACCTGGATGAGAGCCTTCAAGGGCCTGTCCACTTGTAATTTCTGTGATGATGAAAAGGCTCTACACCTGTGTGGTGTGTAATATGGTAACCACAGGTGCCTATTAAATGTTTGAAATGTAACTAGTATAACTGAGGAATTAAATAATTAGTTTCACTGAATTTTTATTGATTCAAATTTTAATTTAAACAGCCACAAGTGGCTACTGCCTGGATAACTTTAAAGGGTCCTCTTTTTATTATCCTTCAGCCACACCCTTTCCTGTGCCAGAGGACATTTCTCCATATAGCCTAGTTCTCCCTTTGAGACCATGCCTCTGTTACTCAGAACTCCAGCAGTCCCCATCCAAACAGTCTGTGCTCATTTCCAGTGCTAAGTAGCATACTTCCATTGTCTTCTTTCCCTGGGGAAACCTTGCTGCTGGTGTACACACCCTATACTAAAGAAGTTTCCAGAGGGTGGCAATTTGCTGCGAGGGACGGCTGGGTGGAAGTGGTGTGACTGGGGCTCAGACATGCAGCTGAACTGTGCCAGACACATACATGAGGCCCTCTGCTGTGTGGGAGGACAGGAAGCTGGGATGGGGCTGAAAAGGTGCAGTTCTCCTTAACCTGCCATGTTCCAGCATGCATATTTGGCGGTTTAATGGTTTTATTTAAAAACATAAGCAATAAATAAGTCAATTCTCAGTTCATCACAGGCAGCATGATCCAATGATCATTCATCCATTAAGACACCAAATATTTATTGAGCACCTTCTGTGTGCCAGGGACTCTTGTTCTGAACATCAGAGATACAACCGTGAAAGAAAAAAAAAGTTTTTGGCTTTAGTGAAAATTAATAAAAGGGAACCTCATTTAGAATGGAGTCGGGAGGCAGGTGGGGGGAACTGTCACCACCTACCACTCTTCCACAGTCGCGGACCCAGTAGAAAGAGAGTGGCCCTTGCCTGTGGACACTACTTTACTATCTCAGCAGGAGGAAGGAAGATTTCTGCCTGCTCTGGCAACCGCCCAGCCAATGAGAGACAGTTACAGCGCAGCCAGTGAGAAGCCACTATACTTAGAACTGCCAGTTTACTCCAATAGACATTTTGCTTATAGCAGCCCAGCAACTTCCCCTTTCCCCTATAAAAGAGAGTTCTGTTCCCTTCCTTCGTTCTCTCGCCTTGTGTGTGGTTTTGCTGAGGTGTGCGGTTCTTTGGTAGTCTTGTATAAACCCGTCTTTTGCTGGTAACATAATTTACAGTTTTATTTTTAAGGTTAAGGGTACTTGGTGATTGGAGGTGGGATGCAGAGAAGAGCCAACGGATTCCGGGGCTAGTGAGTAAGCAGGGTCAGGTACCCACGCCGCTGATTGGGCTCATTGCTTTCTTGCTGGCCCTGGGATATGAGAGTAAGTTTTCTCCTGGAATTTGAGCATCACATTTTATGTCTGAGCTCTCCAGGCTTTATTCGATACGTTTTAAGACTTTATCTCTGAGAGTACTCACTTGGCCTTCAGTCTGATTCCTTTTCAGAGCCGGACTGCTCCTACTGGAACTGTGCTGGCCTTTGGTCTGTTTGCTTCTGGAACCAGGCTGTCCCTGTGCTGTTTTGGAATTTTTCTCTTTGTTCTAGAGAAAAACCTCCAAGAAGTCAAAATTATTTGAGGGTGCCCCTTCCTACTAGAAGTCCGGCCTATTTTATGTTTAAAAAGTGGCCTCTCCACATGCGCATTGATAAATAAATGGACTGATTTCCCCAAAAGTGAAACTTAAGTGGCCATAAATTATGGGGAATTTTTGATCTCTCCAAACTTGTTTTATACAAAATTAAATTAGCTGCAGTTTCAAAAAAACCTGAATGGGATGGATGTCTGTTTTAAATGATACTTTGAAGCTTCCAGATGTTTTTAGGATTCTAAGTTTGCCTTTTTGCAAAATACTGTTTCTAAATTAACTGAGGTAAATAACTGAAAGAAGTCACAGTGGCTTCTGAGGCCTCCTATCCCTCTCCCCCATTTTATTTGACTGCAGGCACGTGGCAACCACCTTGTGCTCAGGCCCCATCTTTGGTGCCATCTTTTTCTATTCTCTCTGCATTTCCCCATCTCCTCTGTATGCCACCCCACCTTCAGGCCCTCATTTCAATCCTTTTGTCAAGTTCCCCTTTTCCTCTGAAACTCCCTCTGCTCCCTTCTCTCCGAACCTATTAAAACCTGCACCTTTAAAGTTAAGTGTTCTGAGGATCTTGATAAAACCCAAGTTTCTTAAGTTCCCTGGACTAAGGCCAAACTGCAAGCCATCGTTAAAGCGTTTCCTACAGTGGCTGAGGACCCCCACTAGTTTGCTGAGGAATTTAAGATAGGTATTCAAACTTAACAACTTGGTTTCTCATGCTTATTGGTGAGGCCAAATATTTGATGAAATTAACCCAATGGTAGCATTCTGAAAAGGATTTAGAGGAACAGACCCCTAACTTGTTTTTTTTTTTTTTTAAGATGTATTTATCTGAGAGCATGGGTGCACTAGTGGGGGGAGGGGCAGAGGAAGCGAATCTTTAAGTAGACTCTGCTGGATACAGAGCCCTAGGTGGGGCTCGACCTCATGGCCTAGGAACTCATGATGGGAGCCGAAACCAGGAATTGGATACTTAACCAACTGAGCCACCCAGGCATCCGCAGACCCATAACTTTTGGCAAGAGGCTAGAAACCTCATTGGAAATCTCCACCAAGCATCACAGTAGCTTTTCTTAAGTTTCTTGATTGGACCAAAAGCCTGATGAGTCTGCTCATGATTATTACAATCAACTCCAAATTGTCTTTTAAAAAGATTCTGGTCTTTAATGTTGAATCCACCTGGGTAGCTTTTAAATCTGTAATTATTAGTGGACTGGACCAGGAGTTTTCTCTTTTAATTAAAAGGACCAGAATGGAAAAAAAAACCTGGGTGGAATATGAAACTGCCCATGGCATACTTAGGTAATATGGGAAACCAGCTTGCTAGCATCCTAGATGCGTCATCCAAAAGAAAGACTGCTAATGTTTTCTGTTTTCAACTCCAGCAAGTGAAGGCCCCTAAACAAAACCAAAACCCTTCTGGTTTGGAGTATTACAGCAAAGAAGGCATTAAAAAAAGAAAAAAAAATTCTTAAAAATTTAAGTACCTCAGGCACCATCAACCCTCTAGCCAATTTTTCCAATGTCCTAATTCCCAGTGACAGGGCTCTGAGGAACAACAGGAGCTCTTCTCAATTCTCCCTCTTAATCAGCTTGGAGAAATGACTCTCTAGATTGGGAATTAATCTGTCTCTGTATTGAAACTGGAGCTACACTCTAGGTGCTTAGCCCCACTGCTATAAAGCAGCCCCTGCCTCAGAGTACAAAAACACTTGTATAGAAGGGGTCTCTAATAAACCTCACCAGGTTCCTGTCTCGGAACCTATTTCCTTTGGTCTAGGCCCTTTGAGAGCTACTCACTGCTTTTCTTATTAATTACTCCACCACTATTCTATTCATTTATTGGGCCAAGACTTCTTAGAAAAGTTTCATGCCAGAATTTCTTTCAAAAAGGGGAAATAATTCTAGAATTTGACAACAGTAACCAAAATAGCCAACCAGAAGAATTAAATGACCACTTGACGTCTTTTATCCATTCTGTCTCCGATGGACTATAGTAGAGTCTGGGGACACTGATTATTTGTTCCTATTGATCAGCTACCATCCTCTTCATAGGCAAAATCCTCAATTGATAATGGCAGAATCCTCAGTGCACATCCCATCAAGATTCAAATAGATCTCTCAACACTCTTCCATAATTAATCAATGCCCTATAAGTAAAGAAGTCCTTCAGTTTGTAATAGAAGGTTAAAAGGTTCAGGGTCTCATTATCTTCTGCATTAGTCTCTGTAACACCCCTATTTTACCTGTGAGACTACTCAACAGCAGAGAATGAAGGTTTGTCCAGGACCCCTGGCAATAAATAACACTGTTATAATTTGGCACCTTATTATTCTTAATCTTCATGTGCTACTACTAACATCCAGTCCCACTGAAAGCAAATTTTTGACAATAATTGATCTATGTAGTGTATTTTTCATGTTCCAGTTGATAAGGATAGCCAATATCTTTTTGCTTTCACTCAGGAAAAGCAGAAATACTATACAGTTAGTAATACCCGAGGGTTACTCTTCACAAACTTTAAAACCTGATTTGGGTGATAGAAAGTTTTCTGAAGGTTCTACGTTGTTACAATACATAGATGATTTGCTTCTCTGCTCTTCTCAAACCTCTTCACAGGAGGACAGCATCCACCTGTTAAAACTTCTGGCTTTAAAGGAACATTAAGTCTCCAAAGAAAATTTGCAGTTTGCTCAAGCTCACAGTAGATAGTTAGGGCATCTGATCTTGAAATAAGGGCTACATTTAGACCCTCACGAAACCCCTCATGACTCTTTAAAACTGACAGATTGCCTTTGAGTCCCCATGACAATTCATAGGAAACTCCTCTCACCAATGCATATTTTTCATGATTTGCTGATGGTTCTTATTTAAAGGATGAAAGTAGCAAATTGGTGCTGGGTATGCTATTGCAACTCCCTTTAAAGTCACCGAGGCAGCACCAGTTGCCAGCACCAGTTCCTTCAGCCCAACAGGCTGAGTTACATGCTCTTACTCAGACTTGTACTTTAGCCAGTGGAAAAACCACAAACACGTATACTGATAGTCAAAGAGCATTTTGGGTAGCTCATGACTTTGGAATATTATGGAAACAGTAAGGTGTCTACCCCCAGTGAGAAAATTTTTAAAAATGACTCTGGTGTTCAAAATTTATGATGCTCTACTTTGCCATCCACTTTGGCTATTAGTAAGCTTTCTGGGCATGTTAGACTTGACTCCTTGGGGACCAAAGTAATCCATCTTGCTGATACTTCCACCAAAAATGCTTCTCACAAGAAGGACTGTAGCCAAACCTCTGTCATGATCCAAAGGGATATTCTCCCAAGTTATGAATTTTGGAACAATTGACAAGAGACACCCAGTTATTGGCCCCACAGAAGGAAAACAACATGGAAATCTAATAATTGTTGGCTTGATTAAAAGAAAACACTGATTTGGACCAAATAACAATCTGACCTTACCAGAAATCCTAAAATTCCCGCTGCTTACAACCGTACATATATTAAAGTGTTGTTCTGACAAAATGATAGCATTCATGAACCAATATTGGTGAGAAAGTTAACTGGGAATCAAAAATGGTGATATCACTTGTCCCACCTGTCAAAAATATAATCCAGGGAAACCTGTTTGTACAAATGGATTTCATGCAGTTTCCCCATCTCATGGATGTAAATATGTTTCAGTCATGATTTCTGTTTTCTCACTGTAGCAGGTCTTTTTCCTGTAGACAGGCCAACACTTCTGTTAGAAAAGATTATCCCCGGGGCGCCTGGGTGGCTCAGTTGGTTGGGCGACTGCCTTCGGCTCAGGTCATGATCCCGGACTTCCAGGATCGAGTACCGCATCAGGCTCCCAGCTCTTTGGGGAGTCTGCTTCTCCCTCTGACCTTCTCCTCTCTCATGCTCTCTCTCACTCATTCTCTCTCAAATAAATAAAATCTAAAAAAAAAAAAAAAAGAAAAGATTACCCCTACCTAGGGAACCCTCTTGAACTTCATAGTGATCTGGGAACTTAATGAATTGGTCAGATGCTTCAACAAGGGTGTGCTGTTTGCCCAGTTTTTACAACACTTCATCGTGCATACCATCCTCAGTCATCAGGGTTTGTTGCACTCATTAGTAGCACTATTAAGACTCAACCGGAAAATTTGTAGAGACCCTCCAAATAGCTTGGGCTGAAAGTATAGCCTTTGGTCCTTCTAAATCTCAGATCAACCCCCTTGGGAACTGAGGCTGTCACCCTTTGAGATAATCACAGGATATCCAATGTACTTGGCCCCTGCCTCTTTTGGTCCACAGTTAATAAAAAGAGATATACTTCAATATTGTAAAAGCCTAATTGCTTCTATTAAAAATAACTCTGGTTTGGTAAAGCAGTCTTTTCCCATTGCCCCTTGAGGAGATGATGACCTTAAGCATAAGAAGATTTCATCTATTGGAAAAGACATCTCCAGAAGACTCTTCAACCTCTCTGGGAAGGCCTGTGAGGAACTTGCTAACCAGTCTTTGTGCCACCAGACTCTAGGGAATAGGCTCTTGGATTCACACAAGTCATCTAAAGAAAGTACCAAACCCTGACTGAACCTGCATACCATCTGGTGACCTGAAAGTAAAGATTTCCTGGAATTGAAGCAGATGACATCGATGAGAAGGCTTTCCTAAGATGTTCAGACCAGGCCTATATATCTTTTTCTCACTGTTGTTTCTTTTCTCTTTTCTGTGGAAAAACCATGTCTTTGCATTCCCCAGGCCCTTGTGAAAATGGGAAACCTCTTCTTTTGATTATGGCTTTTCAGAAACAGCCTTATTGTGATCCTGGGACAAGGTAATTTCACTTTTTTTCCTGAAGGTTTAGAAGGTTCATAATTCACAAAAATCTTCTTTCATCTGAACTATTAACTGGCCTTGGATTCTTCTCTACATTCATGGTCTCTGAATTTGCAACCTTACAGGCTGTATGATCAGTAACACATTTGGTTCCAAACATTTTTGCGATAATACTGTTTTAAAACATGTTTGAGGCTTTGCTATATTGCGAAAAGCTATTGTTTCATCTTTATATCCAAACTGTATCTTACCAAAAAGCTGTTAATACTTTCAGTGAGCTCCTGGAAGCATTCACTAATCTGCTATTATGGTTGCTTTAAGTGGAGACTTCAGGAGAGATACGTGACTGGGTTTGCCTTTATAAGGAGAGTCTTTTTCCCCTACGTTAGAATAAATGCCAATAAATATTTCAGTTGGCTACTTTCAGCCCTAGAGTCCTGATTTAGAACTATCATACAACTTGGATGTTCCTTTGGGTTTTTTAAAAAATTTTTTAATTAATTTTATTTTTTAAATTAACATATAATGTATTATTAGCCCCAGGGGTACAGGTCTGTGAATCTCCAGGTTTACACAGTTCACAGCACTCACCATAGCACATACCCTCCCCAATGTCCATAACCCCACCACCCTCTCCCTACCCCCCTACCCCTGGCCCCCCTCAGTTTGTTTTGTGAGATTAAGAGTCTCTTATGGTTTGTCTCCTTCCTGATCCCATCTTGTTTCATTTATTCTTTTGCTACCCCCAAAACCCCCACGTTGCATCTCCCCTTCCTCATATCAGGGAGATCATATGATAGTAGTCTTTCTCTGATTGACTTATTTCGCTAAGCATAATACCCTCTAGTTCCATCCATGTTGTTGCAGATGGCAAGACTGCATTTCTTTTGATGGCTGCATAGTATTGCATTGTATTTATATACCACTTCTTCTTTATCCATTCATTTGTTGATGGACATCTAGGTTCTTTCCATAGTTTGGCTATTGTGGACATTGCTGCTATAAACATTTGGGTGCATGTGCCCCTTCAGATCACTACATTTGTATCTTTAGGGTAAATACCCAGTAGTGCAATTGCTGGGTCATAAGGTAGCTCTATTTTCAACTTTTTGAGGAACCTCCATGCTGTTTTCTGGAGTGGTTGCACCAGCTTGCATTCCCACCAACAGTGTAGGAGTGTTCCCCTTTTTCCGCATCCTTGCCAGCATCTGTCATTTCCTGACTTGTTAACTTTAGCCATTCTGACTGGTGCGAGGTGGTGTCTCATTGTGGTTTTGATTTGTATTTCCCTGATGCCGAGGGACGTGGAGCACTTTTTCATGTGTCTGTTGGCCATCTGAATGTCTTCTTTGCAGAAATGTCTGTTCAAGTCCTCTGCTCATTTCTTTTTTTGGATTATTTGTTCTTTGGGTGTTGAGTTTGCTAAGCTCTTTATAGATTTTGGATACTAGCCCTTTGTCTGCTATGTCATTTGCAAATATCTTCTCCCATTCTGTCAGTTGTCTTTTGGTTTTGTTGACTGTTTCTTTGCTGTGCAAAAGCTTTTGCTCTTGATGAAGTCCCAGTAGTTCATTTTTGCCCTTGCTTCTCTTGCCTTTGGCAGTGTTCCTAGGAAGAAGTTGCTGTGGCTGAGGTCGAAGAGGTTGCTGCCTGTGTTCTCAAGGATTTTGATGGATTCCTTTCTCACATTGAGGTACTTCATCCATTTTGAGTCTATTTTCGTGTGTGGTGTAAGGAAATGGTCCAGTTTCATTTTTCTGCATGTGGCTGTCCAATTTTCCCAACACCATTTGTTGAGAGACTGTCGTTTTTCCATTGGACATTCTTTCCTGCTTTGTTGAAGATTAGTTGACCATAAAGTTGAGGGTCTATTTCTGGGCTCTCTATTCTGTTCCATTGATCTATGTGTCTGTTTTTGTACCAGTACCATGCTGTCTTGATGATGACAGCTTTGTAATAGAGCTTTAAGTCTGGAATTGTGATGCCACCCACTTTGGCTTTCTTTTTCAATAATCCTTTGGCTATTCGAGGTCTTTTCTGGTTCCATATAAATTTTAGGATTATTTGTTCCATTTCTTTGAAAAAAATGGATGGGACTTTAATAGGGATTGCATTAAATGTGTAGATTGCTTTAGGTAGTATAGACATTTTAGCAATATTTGTTCTTCCTATCCAGGAGCATAGAACATTTTTCCATTTCTTTGTGTCTTCCTCAATTTCTTTCATGAGTACTTTATAGTTTTCTGAGTATAGATTCTTTCCCTCTTAGGTTAGGTTTATTCCTAGGTATCTTATGGTTTCGGGTGCATTTGTAAATGGGATTATTCCTTAATTTCTCTTTCTTCTGTCTTATTGTTGGTGTAAAGGAATGCAACTGATTTCTGTGCATTGATTTTTATATCCTGACACTTTACTGAATTCCTGTACAAGTTCTAGCAGATTTGGAGTGGAGTCTTTTGGATTTTCCCACATATAGTATCATATCATCTGCAAAGAGTGATAGTTTGACTTCTTTTTTGCTGATTTGGATGCCTTTAATTTCTTTTTGTTGTCTAATTGCTGAGGCTAGGACTTCTAGTACTATGTTGAATAACAGTGGTGATAATGGACATCCCTGCCGTGTTCCTGACCTTAGCGGGAAAGCTCTTAGTATTTCTCCATTGAGAATGATATTTGCAGTGGGGTTTTCTTTCTTTCTTTCTTTCTTTTTTTTTTTTTTTTAAGATTTTATTTATTTTTTTTTTGAAAGAGAGATCACAAGTAGGCAGAGAAGCAGGCAGAGAGAGAGGAGGAAGCAGGCTCCCCGCTGAGCAGAGAGCCCGATTCAGGGCTCAATCCCAGGACCCTGAGATCGTGACCTGAGTCGAAGGCAGAGGCTTAACCCACTGAGCCACCCAGGTGCCTTGCTGTGGGTTTTTCATAGATGGCTTTGATAATATTGAGGTATGTGCCCTCATCCCTACACTCTGAAGAGTTTTGATCAGGAAAGGATGCTGTACTTTGTCAAATGCTTTTTCAGCATCTATTGAGAGTGTCGTATGGTTCTCGTTCTTTCTTTTATTAATGTGTTATATCACATTGATTGATTTGCGGATGTTGAACCAACCTTGCAGCCCTGGAATAAATTCCACTTGGTCGTGGTGAATAATCCTTTTAATGTACTGTTGGATCCTCTTGGTTAGTATTTTGGTGAGAATTTTCGCATCTGTGTTCATCAAAGTTATTGGTCTGTAATTCTCTTTTTTGATGGGATCCTTGTCTGGTTTGGGGATCAAGGTGATGCTGGCCTCATAAAATGAGTTTGGAAGTTTTCCTTCCATTTCTATTTTTTGGAACAGTTTCAGGAGAATAGGAATTAATTATTCTTTAAATGTTTGGTAGAATTCCTCTGGGAAGCCGTCTGGCCCTGGGCTCTTGTTTGTTGGGAGATTTTTGATGACTGCTTCAATCTTCTTACTGGTTATGGGTCTGTTCAGGTTTTCTATTTCTTCCTGGTTCAGTTGTGGTAGTTTATTTGTCTTTAGGAATGTGTTTCTTCTGTTTTATGTAATTATTTAAGTTTTGTATTTTGTTGACTGTTGAACTTAAAAAAAAAAAAAATGATGTACCCAATAACGTAATGCTAGCTCAGAGCTTTGAGATGATCTCCAAGACTTTGGATCTTGGGAAAATACAGGCTTTAGGCTGGAGTATGTGAAAATTTCTCCGTCCTCATCTTCGTTGTTATACAAATCTGGCCTTCATTGGTTTCCAGCTGTTATGCACTCTCCCTCTGATGTAGGACATGATAACTACAAAAGGTCCTTCTTGTTACTGGCTAGTGATGCTTTCAAAGAAAGATCTTGATCAAAAGGAGAATATGTGAAAATTAGTAAAAGGAAACCTTACTTAGAATGGACACAGGAGGCAGGCAGGGGGAGTTCTCATGCTGTTCAGTGCTTCAGCAATTGCAGACCCAACAGAAAGAGAGGGACCTTGCGTATGGATACTACTTTACTATCGCAGCAAGAGGAAAGAAGATTTCTTCCTTCTCTGGTAACAACCCAGCCCCTTGGTACTGTTACAGATCAGCCAATGAGAAGCCACTGTACGTAGAATTCCCAGTTCACTTAAATAGACTTTTTGTTTATAATCACCCTGTCCAACTTCTCCTTTCCTCTGTAAAAGTGTGCTCCTCTCTGGACTTTCCTATCGTTTTGTTGTAGTTTGCTTGTCCTGAATTGCAGTTCTCTGTTATTCTTCAGTAAACCCATCTTTTTTTGGCAAAATAACTGGCGGTTTTGTTTTCAAGGTTAACAGCCTTGATGGGGCTTATATTCTTTTAAGAAGACAAAAAGCAGATAAGCAGAATGTGTGTGTGTGTGTGTGTGTGTGTGTGTGTGTTTGTAAGAAAATAAAGGCATCCTGAAAGGTAGAGAGTAACAGAGGTATTCTTTTAAATAGGTTGTCCAAAGAACATCTTTCTGAATAAATTGATTTTGAAGAAAGGTATAAATGAAAGGAAGAAGCAATTAAGTATCTGGGGAAAGAGTTTTCCAAGCAAGTGCAAAGGCCCTGAGATGGGGGACATGCTGTCATGTGCCAGCTATAGCAAGGGAGTCGGTCTCCCTGGAGTGCAATAAAGTCAATTAAAATGAAGTAGGAGAGGCAGCTAAAATTCACATCACATAAGGTTGTATAGGCTGTACTAAGGAGTTAGGATTTATTCTAGGTTTGATGGGAAGGCTTTGGAAGATTGCATTCAGGGCTATTTCGATATTTGCATTAAAAATGCAACTGTGAAATGCAAAGTGAAGAAGAATCACTCAGGCTGTTTTTTGGAGAATTAGTGGTAGGGGTGCAAGAGTGGAAGCAGGGAGGCCATTTCAGTGGCTCCCACAGTAAGTCAGGTGGAAGATGCTGGGACTTTGATTTGGGCTGTCAACAGTGATGTCTCAGTGGCAATGCATAAGTTTAAAAGGAAACAATGAACCTCTTTCAGTCCTGTCAGTATGGTTTTGCAGCTGCATGTGTGACCTCATTTGAAAATAATGTCAAAAGTCTAAATTTGAAATCTTTGTGATTGTGAGTCCAGAGTCGAAAAGACCTTCTACTTACCCCCCCTCCCCCGGATGACCCTGGAACTGCCAATATTAGCCTCGTGGAAGTGGTCATACCTCCGTCCACATACCAGGACAGTTTTGTGGATGTCAGTGGAGCCTGGACTCACTGCATCACAGCACTCAGTGAGTCTGCTCACAGCACTTCTGTTTCCAGTGCAAAGTCCCTGTCAATCTTTCTTGGGTGGTGACATGAATCTCTTTTCACAGACATGGGTACAAATTGCCCTCAAGAACTTTTCATGTCTTCCTAAGCCATTGTTTTTTCCTCTGCTCAGGCTTTCAGATCAAGTAGGAAGCTGTGTTCACACTTTGGGGAGGAAGCGGAGTATTAAACTACCCCAGACCCATATTTTCCCATTACAAAGTCTGTCTTCTCTAAACAGCCAGTTTCAAGTAGTTTAGAGAGAAGCTGAAAGACTTTTCCCTCAGTCTTTTCAAAATCTCCCATAAAAGACAAGTAAAACCTTAAAAAAAAAAAAGCAGTTTTATATATACACATTTCTATGCCTTTTCTAAAGGTTTTGTTATATTAATTTTTTGTGTTTTTTTGAGTCACTTGCTGTGATATGGAATTTTTTTTCCCTTCCCACTTTCCTCCAAGGACATAATATTATTGCAGGCTTTCTACTAAAAGATAAAATTACTGCCACAAGTAGTGCGAAGTCATAGAGAGATCATATTCCAGATGGAATAGTTTCTGAACAAAGAGGATGCTTTTTAAAGATTCTACTAAATGTGACTTTTCAAGGGCCAGTGTAGGCAGTCTAGACACTAAAATTACCCAGCCCATCTATGGATGGGAGGGGCTGTGGCTCTCTGGGAAGACCTCCAACTACACACAGGGCAGTCTGCTGACAGCTGGAAAGAGCTTACTCTGAGGGTCAAACTGCAGAAATGTTAGTTTCCTCTCCTGTCCTATCACCTTGATTCTCAGTGACTTTCATATATGAAATATTATATGGAAAATGAAGTGTTCTATTTATCTTGTAGTTTCAGTATTTCGGAGTATTCTCGCATTCATTGGAACAAAACATATGAAAGCATCTTGTAAATTGTAAAGCAGTATGCAAATGGAAGTTATTAGAATTGTTACTGCCTCGTTTTTTCATAAAACCCTGGGAAAGGTAGGTGTTAATACCACCCCTATCATATGAGGAAGAAATTGGAATGAGATCCGAAGATGTTAGCTCCATGTCCTTTGAGTGAATGATTTGGGGATTACAGAGAGCCAGTTAAAAGTTCTTCGTATCAACAGTCTTCTAACCATAAACCAGTTTGATAATGGGTCTAATTATGAATAGAAGGATGAGGAAAGTGACATGATCCATTTTGCAGTTGCATGGACACAGAGAGTACATTGTAGAAAAAGAAAGCTATTGGTAGCAGAACCAGTTCATAGGTCGTTGCAGTAGAGCAAGAGAGAGAAATTGGTGGGCCTGAGTGAGGTTGGTCTATGTAGGGTTGTGGAGAAATGGTGATAATTGAAGAGACGTTTTGAAGCTAGAATTCATAGTTCTTGTGATGAATGTGGGGGCGGGCGGCGAGGTTGTGGGGGAGACTAAAACTCTCTGGCCAGGATCATGATGCCATGTCCTAGGATGCAGAACAGAGGAAGCACAGGTTTAGGGAAAGAAGATAGTAAGTTATGTTTTGGACATGTTGGGTTTTAGGTGTCAGAGGGACATACAAGAGGAGTCCAGTGAACAGTTGGACCTGTATATATGAGTCTGGCATACAGGGCAAACATCTTGGCTAAAAATATAAATTTGGGAATTAGCATATTGATGGTAAATGGAGATCATATTACTAAATTGTGTGAAGCAGGGGAGGATGTCTGTCTTGTGAACTGGTTTTAATAATGCACTAAATGTTTTTGTGTGTTTCTGTGTGCATTCTTCTAGAGAGTGAATGCATGACTTTTTTTCACATTCATAAAAGCATCAGTGACAAGCAAACAGACACAGTGGCGAAGAGGACCTGAGACCAAATACTGCAACACACATTTTGAAGAAATAGTCTTCAAGGGATATTTTGAAGGAGTGGCCACATAGGTGAAAGCAAAGCTAGAATCGTGTAAGTCAAGCGGCAATGGTGTTTCGAGAATATGGGTGCTGCCGTTGATGTCAGATAGTGGGAAAAGCTCAGGTAAAAGGAGGAGGGAAAGGCTCCACTGGGCTTATCTTCAAGATACCTTGTCAAGAGCAATTTGTAATGAACTGGTGGGAGCAGAAATCTTTGTGTTGAGGGGTAAATGAGAAGTGAGAAAGGGTACCTCCTTTCTCAAGAGTCTGGACTAAGTCATTCTGAAACTAGTTATAATTACTGACCAGACGGTTTGAGGAGATCATCCTGATAAACCAAAGAATTCATTGCTTAAAGTTTTATTTTGCAAAGGATTAGTTTAGCATCATAAAGGCAAAACATTGTTAGAGACAGCTTTTTAAAAAATAAAACTATTCGATAACAGGTTGAGGACTACTGCGGAAAATGTGGTTTGCTTTCCTGGATAAAGCAAAGCTGTAAGAAGACGCGTCTCCTATGAATCCTGTTGTGGCAGAATTGAAAATCTTTCCTCTCTCCCCACATGTGTTATCATCATAGTTCATGAAATACTTTGGTGTGCTTACTCTTTTATATGTCCATGTCCTCCTACTCTGTTGTCAGTCTCTTGGGAGCAGGGACTGTATCATATTCATCTTTATATCCCCAATCACTAGCAAGTAATTGGGACTTAATAAATGCATTGACTGAATGAATGATTTTTTATTATCTACTCAAATATATCTATTAGTCTCATTTTGAATTTCCATTTATACAATAAAAATTGGAATTTTTCTGTTGTCTTAAAGAGATGACTATTTTCCCTACAATGCATTTGGAATATTATGAATAAGACAATGGAAAAGAAAATGTCACAATTCATTTGAAATGCAAAGAGCAAATAAACAGCAGTTAAATAACAGACATTAAATGTTGCACATATGTCAAGTAATAACAAGAATGCTTTTCCCAGAATTTAAAACATTGATGAGTGAGATTGTTGTGGCATTAAAAATTTTTTAGGCTGAAAAGCAGCCTGATGCAAATTAATATTCTATGCATTAGGAGAAAGGAGAGTGCAGTGAATCGGTAGAATCAGTTCTACTGACAGAAGACTCCACAACTTCAAAGCTTGCTATTTGACACTTTATAAGGGAGCTTGGAAAGCTTATGGCTGGGGGAGAGAATAAGGACAGTTTTCTTTGGTTGCAGTGGTTACACTTTTCATTCCTTCCTACCTCCGTGGGGATCACAGTGGACCCTCTCAGGAAGGACTTACCGCTATGCTAAAACAACACATAATTTAACAAAGAACAACACACATACATGCCATTGGGTAAATTCATTAAATTGGACATTTATTTATCCAGCTCAGTCTTTGGTCATAATGAAAGGGGCAATGAGACTTTTCAAAGTGATTCTAATATAAGTAACAATGATGTGTGGAAAAATGAAACCTCATTTGTACTTTCTAAAAATTTTTAATGTGCAAGATGTATTTCATTTGATACATAGCATTAAAACAAAATTTGGATAACATGCATCCCAAAATTCTTACGGAATTAAAAAAAATATGGAATGTTAGTCTTCAGCATGACTTTGTAGAATACCAAGTTATATATCTCTTCAGTATTTATTAAAAGTGTCAAGGAATGACAGTGGTTATTCACTTATTTATTATGTCATCATACATCTATTTGGTGCCATGTCCTGATGCCACTCCTCTAGTGATAATAAGCAAAGAAAATTTTAAAGATACAAAATGTACCTTTTTAATAGAAAACTATGCAAACATTTATCTGCTTATTGGAATTCTGGGTGAACTTTTCTATCTATAACATCTGGCAGGAAATCTTACAAAAATAAGTTTGCTTGCAGAATTTCTGGCCCTTGTTTTTGAATGATATGCTATGATGTTAACAGTATTTGCAGCTACCATGTGAACAGCTTTTCCCACAGAGATTGTTAAGTCAGAATCTGAGACAAAAGGATGTTCTTTTTCTCCTGATCATCTAAGCACATCAGAATGAAGTTGTTGTGATGAATTTTCCATCCTTAAAATAAATGTGCTTGGAAAAGAGCTACCTCAAGGGAATGGTTTTCTGCATATACTTTTACTTTCTGAGCAAAATGATTAGACTCCCTTAATTCTCCCCACCCCAGAAAAGAGAAAATAAGATCATATTGAGTGCAATTTTTAAAATCTAAGATTTGACTGTATGGTTTTATTTGATCTCATTTATCTTTCCATATTTATTTATCTGGCCATTACTTCACCTCACCTCTAGACTCAAAGGCCAACTGCCTGCTTGATATCTCCACTAGAACTTAATGGGTATCTCTAACTTAGCATGTCCAAAACTTGGTGCTTGGTTCCTGCCCCTTCCAACAATTTCCTTTTCCATAGCCATCTCTCTTACAGTAAAATGTACCACTATCCATCCACCCAGGAACCCCTAGGAATCACCCCTCACTTCATAATCCCTTTACATGCCATCAGTTCTCCAGAAGCCTTAGTAGTGTTGCTTCAAAACCAAGTTATAGGGGCGCCTGGGTGGCTCAGTGGGTTAAGCCACTGCCTTCGGCTCAGGTCATGATCTCAGAGTCCTGGGATCGAGCCCCGCATCGGGCTCTCTGCTCTCTAGGGGAGCCTGCTTCCTCCTCTCTCTCTGCCTGCCTCTCTGCCTGCTTATGATCTCTCTGTCAAATAAATAAATAAAATCTTAAAAAAAAAAAAAAAACCTAGTTATAATAGGTCCACTTGTCAGTACCTTCCATAGCTACCACCTCAGTCCAGACCACCATCATCTCTTTAGGAGACAAAGACTTCCTACAATTGATCTCCCTCCTTCCATATTTGCTGCTTTATAGTCTATACTCAGTGAATAATCTTTTGAAAATCTAAACTGGATTGTACATTCACTAAATTAAACCCTCTTTTATGGCTTCCCACTGCTGACTTCTTCCACAGTCTGCAAAGGTCTCTGTGATTTGGACCTTGCCCACCTCCCTGACCTCGGTTCATTCCACTTTTCTCTCATGATGTTCCCACAAGAGGGCCCACCTGTGAACACACCAAGCTCACACCTCCTTATGACAGTTGAATCCCCTCTTGTGTTCCAGATCTTCACGTTTGCCGGGTTTTTTTGAGGGGGTGCGCATTTGGGGGTCAACTCAAATGTGCCCTCCTCAGATGTCTTCCATGACCACCTGATCTAAATCTTAACCCGAAAACTTTACATTTATTACTCTGTTGGGCTTTTTTCATAGCTCATCATAATCTGATACTTTCTTTTTTTATTGTCCAAGTCTCCCAAATAAAAAGTATCCTCTGTGAAAACAGGCATTTGATCTGCTATCTCAACCACAGTATCCATAGCAGCTGCAACAGTTTTGGTCCATAGTGAACACTTTGTTGTTCATATTTGTTGAATGAATAAATGTTCATATTTGTTGAATGAATAAATGAAAGAAGCCCCAGAAATTTTAATAAGTATATTTAGAAATATAGCAATCAATAGCACTAATAGTAATAGGCTGAGCTTTTGTGCAATAATTATTAATGTGTCAACTGTAAAGGGCCCAATAATCCAGATGATGGTTATTTCAGTGATCAAAATACATTGTGCTAGCTCTGGGAATTAAATCCCTGAAGAATCATAATATACAAAATCAAATTTTTTGAGGTTGTAGGTTGAGATAAACTCAAAAAAACAAAACAAATCTGGAGATGGGTTAAGAGAGGCTGACAGGGGCACCTAGATGGCTCAGTGGGTTAAACGTCTGCCTTCGGCTCAGGTCATGATCTCAGGGTCCTGGGATCGAGTTCTGCATCGGGCTCTCTGCTTGGGAGGGAGCCTGCTTCCTCCTCTCTCTCTCTCTGCTTGCTTCTCTGCCTACTTGTGATCTCTCTCTATCAAATAAATAAATAAAATCTTTAAAAGAAAAAAGAGAGGCTCACAAAGGAGCAAATGTGTAGAGTGAATGGAGTGAGAGGTATTTGAAGTTCTGGTGGGAAGGACACCTTGGGAAGTGGAAATTCAACTGAGAAGAGCAGCCCTTAAGAGACTGTTTACCTTGGTTGACCTGAATTGAGTTGGGATCACACTAAAGGTTTAGAGGTAAGATTAAGAATTAACTTGTATGGGCACGCCTGTGTGGCTCAGTGGGTTAAAGTCTCTGCCTTCGGCTCAGGTCATGATCCCGGGGTCCTAGGATTGAGCCCTGCATCGGGCTCTCTGCTCAGCAGGGAGCCTGCTTCCTCCTCTCTCTCTGCCTGCCTCTCTGCCTACTTGTGATCTGTCTGTCAAGTAAATAAATAAAATCTTAAAAAAAAAAAAAGAATTAACTTGTATGATAATGTAAATACAGCAAGCATTAGGAAGAGTTTTCTTTTTTAAAGGATCTCTCACTTTTAAAGGGTTTATTTTTTTTAATATTTTATTTATTTATTCGACAGAGATCATAAGTAGGCAGAGAGGCAAGCAGAGAGAG
>NW_019154103.1:13153240-13349767 GCF_002288905.1 Enhydra lutris kenyoni | reverse complement strand
GGGGGGGGGAAGCAGGCTCCCCGCGGAGCAGAGAGCCCAATGTGGGGCTGGATCCCAGGACACTGAGATCATGACCTGAGCTGAAGGCAGCGGCTTAACCCACTGAGCCACCCAGGCGCCCCAAGGATCTCTCACTTTTTATCGTGATAGGGAACTCACTGAAGCAAGAAAGAGAACAGTCTGGGGGAATATGGGAAACAAAGTCTTCAAAAGTAATACACAAAGTATATACATTTGCAAAAGAAAAGGTGAGGTCCCAACAAGGTCCAAAAAGATATAAAACAGTAGATGGTGACCTGGACTCCTAAGAGTTGATACCAAATTTAGAATTAAAGACACACTCAGGCAATCCTAATTATCCATGGCAACATGGCAAGTGTTAACCCTGGGATGCTTCTCCTCATCACCCGGCAGTCAGAATTCAATGTGTGAATTTGGAATAGAAACTCATTTCGCCTTCACACAACATAATTATGAGGTAAATTTTCTGGAAAAACAATGCATGTAATAGATTCCAAAGTCAAGTGGAAGTGATTTTTAAATTATTTGCTATTTTGGGTTATTCAAAATAACCAAACATTGATTTTATAGCTATATCATCACATATTTGAAATGAATGAAAGAATAAATGAATTTATATACAGTGAAACATTAGATTGGGGTGGTAATTGGCTGCAAATAGAAAAGTAGGGCAGTTCAATATGTAAGCTCTTATTTCTAGCATAACTTTATGTTTTAAAATTTATAAATGTTATCTATATAACATATACACACATAAATAAAATAAAATGGATTTCAGGCTACAATGCACCTGACAGATTATTTAATCAAATCCTTCATCATCATAGGCAGAAATAATCAGTTTTACCATTAAACATGTACTCAAACATGGGATCAAAATCACTGTGTAAAGTATGACTAAGGAACTTTAACCCAGAGAGGATGTTGGTTTTGTTCAAGGGCACACTATTATTTTAGGGTAGAATTGGCATGGTTCTTGACTCCTAGGATAATAGTCTCTTAAGAAGAGTATATCACCATATCCATCTTTGGGTAACTCAAACCAATTTAATTAGAACTATTTAAATAGATCATTTCTCTGTCAGGTGATTATCTTTATTATTTGGGATTGCCATTTCATGGTCTCCTAAAAGCACTTGTTAGGAAAGAAAGCAAGAAATTTGGGTCATTCTTCCCAATGTTCTATTTACAATAATTTAATAAAATCCTAATATTTCTTTTCCACAATAGGGTTTGCTGCCAGAACACAAGTGTTTTGAAAACCACCACTCAGCCTAAAACAAAATGGGAAAGGAAAAGACTCGCATTAACATCATTGTCATTGGACACGTAGATTTGGGCAAGTATACCGCTACTGGTCATCTGATCTACAAATGTGTTGGGATCAACAAAAGAACTATCGAAAAATATGAGAAGGAGGCTGCTGAGATGGGAAAGGGCTCCTTCGAGTATGCCTGGGTCTTGGATAAACTGAAAGCTGAACATGAATGTGGTATCACCATTGATAACTCCCTGTGGAAATTCAAGACCAGCAACTATTATGTGACTGTTATTGATGCCCCAGGACACAGAGACTTTATCAAAAACATGATGACAGGCACATCTCAGGCTGACTCTACTGTCCTCATTGATGCTGCTGGTGTTGGTAAATTTGAAGCAGGTGTCTCCAAGAATGGGCAGACCAGTGAGCATGCCCTTCTGGCCTATACACAGGGTATAAAACAATAATTGTTGGTGTCAGCAAAATGGATTCCATTGAACCACCCTATAGCCAGAAGAGATACGAGGAAATCATTAAGGATGTCAGCACCTACATTAAGAAAATTGGCTACAACACTGACAAAGTAGCATTAGTAGTAGTCCCAGTATCTGGTTGGAATGGTGACAACATGCTGGAGCCAAGTGCTAACATGCCTTGGTTCAAGGGATGGAAAGTCACCCATAAAGACGGGAATGCCCGTGGAACCACAGTGCTTGAAGCTCTGGATTGCATTCTGCACCAACTCACCCAGCTGATGAGCCCTTGCGTCTGCCTCTCCAGAGGAACGTCTACAAAATTGGTGGTATTGGTTCTGTCCCAATAGGATAAGTGGAGACTTATCTTAAATCTGACATGGTGGTCACCTTTGCTCCAGTCAGTGTTACAACTGAAGTAAAGTCTGTTGAAATGCACTGTGAAGCTCTTCCTGGGAACAGTGTGGGCTTCAATGTCAAGAACATACCTGTCAAAGATGTTCGTCATGGCAGTGTGGCTGCTGACAGCAAAAATGACCCACCAATGGAAGCAGCTGGCTTCACAGCTCAGGTGATTATCCTGAACCATCCAGGCCAAATCAGTGTTGGATATGCACCTGTGCTGGGTTGTCATATAGCTCACAATTCTTGCAAGTTTGCTGAGCTGAAGGAGAAGATAGATTGTTGTTCTGGAAAAAAAGCAGGAAGATGGTCCCAAGTTCTTGAAATCTGGTGATGCTGCCATTGTTGATATGGTTCCTGGGAAGCCTATGTGTGTTGAGAGCTTCTCTGACTATCCTCCTCTTGGCCGTTTTGCTGTTCATGACATGAGATAGATAGTTGCTCTGGGTGTCATCAAAGCAGTGGACAAGAAGGCAGCTAGAGCTGGCAAGGTCACCAAGTCTGCCCAGAAAGTTCAGAAGGCTAAATGAATATGATCCCCAATACCTGCCACCCCAGTCTTACTCAGTGGTGGAAGGACGGTCTCAGAACTGTTTGTGTCAGTTGGCCATGTAAGTTTAATAGTAAGACTGGTTAATGATAACAATGCGTTGTAAAACCTTCAGAAGGAAAGGAGAATTGTGGACCATTTGTTTTTGTGTCTGGGTGTGTATGGCAGCTTTAAGTTATTAGCTTTTAAAATCAGTACTTTTTAATGGAAATAGCTTGACCAAAAATCTTTCACAGAATTTTGAGACCCATTAAAACAAAAGTTGAATGAGAAAAAAAAAATCCTAATATTTGAAGGGAGTAGATTCAATTCCGGACCTATCTTTATTCTCTGGCCCACATAATGTTGGAGAACTTGTATAATTAACAAAATTATACTGTAACTTCAGCATCCTTAAATATGTTTAAAATTTGCTGTTAGAATTTGTCACTTTTTCATATTTTTTTTGCCTGAAAGTGTATGTCTTTATTTCTTTTAGGAACTCTGGAACACAGAAGTGACTGTTGACACCTGATTTCTCTTTGGCAGATGACCAGATAGAATCAGCATTAACAACGTGCAGAAAATGCCAAACGCGGGGGAAATGACAAATGTGCCAGATGATTTAATATCGAGTAAAGATAAAGGTTAACAGAAACGATCTTTTCCTCTTAGTTTGCAAAATAAGTTAAAAATGCTTTTTGCCTTTGCAAAATACTTTACAAAGCATAGCTTTAAAATGAAAAGAGTGGTTTTTATATATGTTCTGTAAAAGCGCTATTATACACCTGATAGTCACAGGGCAGTTATGCTCAGAATATGTTTATTAGTAAAAGGAGATATTTAAGCCCAACATTTGGGGAAAAAGTAAATAATGAGAATCAGATAACTTCTTCCACTAGCTTGAGCAGTCATAATCAAGCCTGGGAGTGTTTTAGATATGGACTCCTGGCCAGTCTTTTTGCTCTTACTTGTCACCAGAGAGGCCTGGTGGCAGAAGAGGGCAAATGAGCTTGAGTGCAGCATCATGCTGGTCGGCAGAGCAGACTGGCTATGGCCTCTACAATCATTTTATATTTTTCTCTTTAATGAGAATATCTTAATATCCTTCTTTTAATTCTAAACATAAGAACTAGCCAATGCAGGTAACTTAAAAAATGTAGAAAGGCACAAAGGAAAAATGAAAATTTTAAAAACAAAAATCAGAGGTACCTGGATAGCTCAGTGGGTTCAGCCTCTGCCTTCGGCTCAGGTCATGATCTCAGGGTCCTGGGATTGAGCCCCGCATTGGGCTCTCTGCTTGGCGGGGAGCCTGCTTCCCCCTCTCTCTCTGCCTGCCTCTCTGCCTACTTGTGATCTCTCTCTCTCTGTCAAATAAAATAAAATAAAATCTTTAAAATAAATAAATAAATAAATAAAAACAAAAATCATCACCAATCTGACTCTCCAAATATAATCCCTGTTAAGATCTGGGTATATTATGACTGTTAAGTTATGCCATATATTCTGCTTTTACCTTTCGTACGAGTTATGTAGTAGCCAGTCTCTCATTTCAGTACTTTTTGACACCATCCCTTAAATGGCTGCATGCTATTCCATTATATGAATATACTATAATTTAGTTAACCAGTCTCCAATAATTAGAGATCTAGACTTTTAGTTTTTGCTATTATTGATAATGTTAGCACATTAATTTTTATTCTTTGGTATTCCAACTTTTTTCAAATAGGGTTACCATGCAAAAGAAGAGTAAGGAAGTATCATCTATCCTATTTTTATGAATAAAAACAGTCATTAGAATAAAGAGTTATAGAAGTTATGAAAACTTATCTTTTGACAGTTTAGCACTGCTTGATATAATACAGAATTAATCATTAAATTAGGTCTGGTTTACTAAAAAAAACTAGGTATATATATTTTTAGACTCTGAGTTGTTATGATTATGATATGATTATACCATATAATCATAATATTAGAAAAACAAGTGCATTTTTGCAAAGGTTTTTATTGTTTAGGATAGCTGTAAAGTTTATACAGAATCTTCATTAGCAGTTTATTAAATACAAAAACACTGTGGTTGGGCTTTCAATTAAAGTTAAATTGGCAAAAGTTATAAAGCCATATCATCTCCTAACAACAGAAGGAACTAATAGGAACCATATCTTGAAGACAATTTTTGTATAAAGGCATATATTTTTATTTTTATTTTGTTTTATTTTTTAAAGATTTTTATTTATTTATTTGACAGAGAGAGAGATCACAAGCAGGCAGAGAGAGAGGGGAAACAGGTTCCCTGAGAGAGAGCAGAGAGCCTGATTCGGGGCTGGATCCTGGGACCGTGAGATCATGACCTGAGCCGAAGGCAGAGGCTTAACCCACTGAGCCACCCAGATGCCCCCAAACCATATATTTTTAAATATGATATTGCACTGTTTATTAAAAAGCCTTTGGGAAATTTTGACCAGGAAAAGGAATAGAGACTGCTCGCCTACACCTATAAATGGTGGCTTCACATAATGATGTGATAGAGCTGCATTCTGATGTGGATTTAAGGAATAAGGATAAAACCCAAGTAAATATATTTTGTGACACTGATGAACTGATTTTAACCATAAAAGGACTGAATTTGTTAACAAGATTCTTTCTGATGAGTTTTATTTTATGTAAAACTATGTCCTGAGCTTTTCTTATCCTCCGAAAAAAACAAGGCTTCTGACTTTACTATCCAATTTTTATGGACATTAAACTATATGAACTAAATACATGCACACACACAAAGAATTTCTGCAAGTCTGTAAAACCAAGTTTCTTTACTATCTTGATGAGTTCCACTGAGGTCAGTTTATAAACTAAACATTATGAGTGGGGATATTCCCACATTAGACTTATGAAATAGGTAATAATTTCATATGATGCTATTGCTCTTCCAGGCAAGTATGTTTCATAGCCAATAACACAAAATCAAGAAATGCATTCATACCAAGAACACATTTTGTTGCTGTCTTTAAAGAAAGGAAATATTATTTCTTTTCCCTGGAATTAATTTCTTGACTCATAG
This sequence comes from Enhydra lutris kenyoni, assembly GCF_002288905.1. Classification (NCBI taxonomy): domain Eukaryota; kingdom Metazoa; phylum Chordata; class Mammalia; order Carnivora; family Mustelidae; genus Enhydra; species Enhydra lutris. The sequence continues at coordinate 13,344,023 of NW_019154103.1, read as the reverse complement.
CTGTAGTAACTTCCATTTTTCCTTCCCCAGACCTAGTACAAATTCCACACGTATTATGGATCAGAACATAAGCCTTTAGAAAAATCTATATAAGCCAGTTGTTTACAATTTTTTATTTTTTTGCTCTATTGGTTAGCTGCAAGTGGGTTTTTACATAGACCCAGAAATGCAGAAAGAATTCTCTATGGCCACATCCAGCACAGTGTGTCATACAATATTGTAAAAAAGGTTCGTATTGTTTTCAGGTCAGATTCTTTAAAGCAGATGCACATTATGGTAATCTGATAATAAATACCCAAACAAAACTGTACATTGTCACATCTTTGAACACTTTGTGCACATTATAAAAATCATACAAATACATGGTTCATGTTGAGATTAACATGACCAGCGGATAATGATATCAGCAGCACTACAATATTAAGAATATGAGAAAATATTCCTGTTGCATTTATTCTCAATATGAAGATATAGTGTTATCATCAATTTAAAAATTCTATTTTTAGAATAGAATTTGCTACCAGAATATATCTCCATAAACAACCACTGTTTAAGACACTAAAATACCAGATCAGCTTATATATACACATATAAACTTATATATACACCAAGATAATTAAACTTGTTGATTTGCAAAAAAATTTAAATTATGTATTATAATATTGTGATTATAATAATTATTATAAATTATAATAATTTCTTTGATTATATGCCTGTTCCCAATCTTTCTGCTCTAAACACATAAGTAGATTTGCATGTGATGCACAGTAAAATATTAGCTATAAAATCTGTAACAATTCTTATTCTGATAGTACTGTTGTTTAACACAAAAATAATGCATTGTTTTTTATCTGTTCCCTGAAAACTACGAAACTATAAGCCCTCTTAGTACATCTTCAGGAAGCAATATTGGCAATTAACAAGAAGTATCCCAAAACCATAATGACATACTTGGAGGGATTTTTTATGAAAAAAAGTAAGAAACTTAATTTCTACGAAGTAACTCTCTTGGATTCTCATTAAACCAAAGCTTAAACATAGATACGAAAAATGTATAAATGTGTAAATGACCATAGCAGCCATGTGGTTTATAACTATCAACCTGGAGTCAGATAACCTGAATATGAGTTCTAGGTGGAGAAGAAGGTAAAGAGAGTTTATGGATGTTGGTTGTCTATGCTCTGCTGTATCCTAAGTGTTTGTATATCTCATCTCAGTTGATCTTCATGTCTCTATAAGGCAGATATCATGTGTTCCATTTGATAGTTGTGAAAACAGAAGCTCAGTGGTTTCATGCAGCTCATTCCTAATGACATTGCTAGGATGGGAAACTGAAATTTTAGGCAAGATCCATCCTTGGTCCATTATAGCACTCATTCTCTGGCTCTCACCCTTGAAATTGGACTTTCTTTGCATATTAGGTTCCTCATGTGTGGGAGATGAAAAGAAATACTCCATTACCTATCTTCCAGGGTGTTTTAAAAAATCAAATGCAATGGGAAACAACTTTGAAAGCTATGTGGAATGCTGCAAACATAAGACTTACCAGAATAAACAGTTAGGTTTTATTAGTGATAAAAGCTACAACCTGTATTCCATCACACTTGCTTCTTTTCTTCTCTTCCCATTTGTTCTTCTAACATCGTCTACCCTTATTCATTTCTTCCCCTACCAGTGAAAATCCTCTCTGTCAGTTTCGAGTTGCCCAATAAGAGCACTGAACTGAGACGCTAGAATGTACTCTTTCTCTTCCCCTGTTTAGCCTTCATATTCTTCTGGCTGTTGAGTCAAGCCATATTCTTCTGGCTGTTTTCAAGTTCCAGAGGCCACCATAGGCCTTGGCTGTGGTCCCCTTTCTCCATTGTCAAAGCCAACAACAGCATGTTGATGCTTCCCACGTCACCTTTCTCTCTTGCCACATTTAGGGACCTGTGTGATAAGATTGGGTCTGGGATAATCTCCCCATCTCAAACCTTAATCACATCTGCAAAATTTCTTTTGCCATGTAAGGTAAAATAGTCACAATTTCTCGTGATTAGGGCATGGAGATCTTTGGAGGACCATTCAGCCCGTGACACAGCTTCTAATGATATCATTTAAGCCAAAGAATCAGCCATTCCAAAGACCAGTCCTGTTCCTCAACTTTTTAGCCATTGAGAGGAAAAATTCCATTTTTTGGTCAATGCCGCTTAAGTCAGGTATTTTGCCGCTTGCAACTTGAAAAGCCCTAAGTAATACATAATGTGACTGTAACTCTGGCTTTTTTTTTTTTTTTTTTAATTGTGTGCATCTGTATCCCGAAGAGCTGCTATTTCAAAGCATGCTCTTTGGAGAATGTTGATTTTTTTTTTTTTTCCCAACTCCCTGATTTTATAGAAGAAACCAAGACAGCAAAGAAGAAAACTGATTTTCTCAAGGTCCCAACCTCAACAGTGATTTTCCAGATTCCAGGCTCTCATTACAGTGTTTGTATATATGAACATTTTCGCATTCATCATGGATGTCTAGCTTCCCAGACAATGGGAATGCAATGGCCAGCCACCTCAGCATCTCTTTTGGTGAAGACTCGCAAAGTCCCTCTTTGTGCCCCAGCAAGCTACCGTCTGGATTTTATTTCCAGTTCCAACTTCTGCTTTTCTTTTAGCTAAAGAAAGTCAATTGCCTACTTGACCGTTGCACTGATTATTTACTCATTTGTTTGTTCTTTTTTTTTTTTTTAAACAAAATTACTTAGCTGGCACTAGTAAACTAAGTTGACATCTCATATTTGTACATGAATTAAATCTTCACATGTTATTGTGACTTTTCTTTTTAAAGAAATGATAGAGGAGCCCCTGGGTGGTTCAGTCAATTAAGCAACTGTCCAACTCTTGATTTTGGCTCAGGTCATGATCTTAGGGTCATGATCAACAGGGAGTCTGCTTGAGAGTCTCCTCCCTCTGCCCCTTACCCCACTCACATACTCACTCTCTAAAAATAAATAAGTTCTAAAAAGAAAAAAATCTTAGAAATTTTTAATAACAATATTGTCATCTTCCTGTAGGCAAACGTCTGTTACTGTTATAGTTTCTGATGACCTGGGCCAAGGTGACCTTGTTCCGTTCTTAGTTGGGAAATGTATCTGTTTTTTCCTGGCAAGGATATAAGAATGCACAATGGAAAAGGATTTCTAATTTCTGGGACTGAGAACAGCTTAGTCTCACAGCCACTCATGACTTGTTCAAGAGGTGTCTGTGATGTTTTGATCCTGTTGCCAGATATCAGTTTGGATTTAAAAAATAAAGTAATCCATTAGCATTAAATAAACTTAGGACTTTTCAGAGTTAATTGTATATTAAATTTTACACCAACAAATTTCATTTTATATATTTTGTTTATTTTTTGAAAGAGCAGAAGCAAATATGTGCTACCTGGTGTTTTTTTCTCTTCCTAGCCTCTTCTTTGCTCCTCATACTGCCAACCTAAGTGTATCCTGACACAGGACTCCCTCCCAGCGTGGCAAACTCAGAATCCCAAAGCCTCCTTATCATGCTTTCCAATGACCATTGAGGCCTATTTTATGGTAAAGTTTGTGAGGTCCAGATGGTCCCATCATGAATGGAGATGGAAAGGTCACTCCCTTTATATCTTTCCAACAAATTGCTGTGCTTTCCATATCCAAGCCAGAATCCACTGTCAGAGTATATATATATTTTTTTCTTTGTCTACTCAGTGCTGCTGCCTCACTTCCCAAAAAAAACAGGTCTTTTTTTTCTTGACATGGAGATGACATGTACAAGTTATTGCTAATTTCTGAAACTTCGCTTTACCCATTGCTGCTGAATTTAAAAAAATAATAAGGTAAGTGTTGTTTTATTTCCATCTGTTTTCAATTTTGGTAGAGTTAAAATTGTGTGTGTGTCTACCTATCTGTCTATCTCCTCATGGTTAATAAGAGATGAAACCCACAATCAAATTGCTTAAGTTTAAATTCTTATCCCCTCACCTGCTGTGTGATTCTAAGCAGGTTACTCACCTTCTATATTCCTCAGTTATGTCAGCTGTAAAATGAAAATAATAATAATGCCTTCCACCTGAGTTGATGTAAGATAATACACACAGAGTGCTTGAACCAGCATCTAATTTGCAGTAGTGCTCAAGAGGTGTGGTTATTGTTGTTGTTGTTGTTATTTAAGAAGTAAATTCTATGTCTACTGTAAACCAAGGAAGCTAATAAACTCTAGGTAGAAGTAGAGAGAATAATAATAGAAGAAAAAGTAGATATATGTAGGTTACCAGGAAGAAGACAAAAGAAAGAAGCATAAGAACACTAATTTTTTTTCTCTAACCTCTAAACTACAAGAAGCTGTAGCACGTCCTTCCAATAAGCCCCCCATCTTTGGGCTTTCCCACACAAGAAGTCTAGATTCTGTAGTTGGAAAATGCCAAATTGAGGAATTCTCTGGTTAAGAGGGCTTCCGAGGACTAATTTGGTTGCCTCATTACTATATTTCCTATTATTTCTGTGGGAAATACATTCCATATTACAAACAAACCAAACTATAAAAGAACTTTTGAAATGAGACCCATAAGTAAATGAGGAAAGCCATAGAATACATTTTTGTTTGAAGAGGATAAAGCAATGTAGGTGCCATTTGGATGGTTATGGTCTTGTCACCATCATGCTAGATGTTTTTTGCTGCTTTTTATATAAAAAGGAAATCAACATGAGTTTTTAAATGTTGATTTAATTTCAAACAAGTGTAGAACTAATGTCTTCACTAAACATTTATAAATGAAATCTTTCATTATATTTGTCTTTTTATGGAATAATAAGAACTTCGAAAGAGAATTTTTGAAGTATATAATGAATTTGGCATTATAATGAAATTCAGGAAATAGTTCCAATTTTAAAGACATGAGAAAAGGAGGGAAATCAAGATGATGATTATCAATCATTGCAGAATAAACAACAATAATTCCAAAAGTACAGTTATAGCTGACAAAAAGTGCTATATGATGTAAATTGTTGTTCTTTGTATTTTTCAGATTTTTACTTTTAGAAAAATTATAATTTAACTTTTCTTGGTTAACATATCTTTATATGTACATGACAGAAAAATAGAAAAATAGAAAAAAAATGTACATGATAGAAAAATAGTTAACATATCCTTATATGTACATGATAGAAAAATAGAAAACAAAGAAAGACTTAATTGAGATACCAAAAGTCAGTCTTTTAAATTATTGACAATTTTATAGAAATAATAATAAAACACTGTGAAATATTAGAGTAGAATATCATTTTAAGCCAGTAGCTCATGAGGATTCTCAATCAATCATTTTTTATGTTATTGAAATATGTTTATTCATTATATCTCATTGGGTGGACGCAGATGACATGAGATAGAGTTTGTTTCTGTAACAGGAACACTGAATCAACAAACAGTAAGGCCATCATAGCAGAATCCCTTTGCAAAGATGTAATCCCTGTGTTACTCTTGAACAAGGTTTCTTCCCCTATATATCCAGCCCCCAAGATGGCCTTCAATGATACTTGTCTTCCAGTATTTACACCCTTCTGTTAATCTCGCCCATATTGAATGGGGTTGACTTGTGTAGCAAACTGGATATTGTGGAAATGATAGAATATATCTTATAAGTGTAGGTCATAAACAACATTCAGCTTCTATTCGCTTGTATTACTTGCTCTGGGAGAAGTTAGCTGTTATGTTATTAGGTCACTCAAGAAGCGAGATGATGAGACCCTCATGCCAAGGAACTCTTGAGACTTGAAAAACCCTGAGCCATAACCACCATTTAAATCACTTCTAAAATCTGCTAAGTGTGGGGAGATTTGTTACACAGCAAGAGATAACTTATACACTCAATCTTCAAGACACCTGAATTATGTTATGTGTTTGGTCATGGTATCTTCCAGCTACTTTTCATACTATTAGTAACATCGGCCAGCTGCAATGATGGTTGCACTTCATAATGTCAGATGTCTTCCACCACTTTCTAATTATCTCTTAACCATCAGCCTCTATTTCCTCAGTTTCTTTGAAGGTTTACTGTTTAACATCTAGCCTGACAGTTTAGGTGAAACCTCTAGAACAACCATTTGCAACATTTGGTCATCAGTATTGGTCAAAATTAGTCTCCTGAACTAAATTAATGGCAGAACTAAACAAATAGAAGTACCATTAAGGAAAAACACAGAATGGCATATGAATGCTCACTGACTGATAGCTTAGAGTAATACCCATCATATATATTGGCTTTTTTGTTATGAGAAAAAACTGAATATGTTATATATTTATATTATATTTGTATCAATCATGATAGGTTGGGTTTTGCTGTTATATACATAAGCCCCCAATCTCAGAGATTTTATAAACTAAAGATTATTTCTTTACCATTCTCCTTATCCATGGGTTTACTTGGAATTTTGATCTGTATCATCCTTACTTCACTCTAAGATAAAAGCTGTTGAAACATTTCCAGTCACCCTGGCAGAGGGAAAAAGCTATAGTAATTTTTACTCACTGTTCTCAAATTCACTGGGCATGGCTAATTTCAAAGAGGAAAAGGAAATTAATGCTGTTGTGTGCACAAGAAGACTATTTGGCCAACAGCATATATGCCACCACATATATTCAAATTAATATCAAATATTTCTGAGACGAACATACTAAAATCAACCAGCACTATATAGGCAGTGCTGTATGAGACAGACTTATAATGTGACTTATAATTTCCTGACAGAGGTAGGAGGGTGTGAGCTGGCAATAAAACACCATGGTGAGAGTATAGAAGGACCAAAAACAGTTATAAGGACAATTAACTATATTTATTTGCTATTTTTTGTATTAAAGACTAAGTGTCTAAGAGTATAGGGGAGAGCAAGGGATGATAGTAACTAAATGTTTGAAGAATCAAGGAGTAAATGGTAAATCAGTGAAGCCCTAGCATTTTGAGCATCTTATTAATGATCCTGGGTGACTCCAAGATCCCAAAGTTGACTCAGTCCCTGTAATAGTCTCTTTGATTAATTGGCTACCATCCCTGGAATGCTCAGTACAAGGAGTGACCTGGGACAGTCTGAGTCCTCGAAGTCAGGAGATATTGTCTTATTCAAGTCTGGACCATACCGAGTTTGGCATATAGTGAGCTTGGCCTCTTTGAAGGACCTTTCCTATAAGTTGTGGCATTTTCTTCCATTACAAAATTCACAAGACAATCATTAACCCCAGCCACACGGGATATTTACCATTAACTCATGAACGTGATTACAGGAGCAATGTATCTTCTTTGTATATTCATTATATTGATAGATGGTAATTCTTAATTCATCTCTTTTCTTTCTTGTTTTCTAATCCTTTAGCTGTACTTTGTAGATGATTTATCTTTTCACCTTTCTGTTGAATTTTTAATTAAGACTATAAATACATTTTTCATATTCCAAGTTTATTTTATTCCTTTTTAAACAATATTCTGGTCTTGTTTTTTGGATACAGCATTTTCTCATATATATGAAGATCTAGCACTATAGATAATTTTGAATTTTTTTTCTATTCTTTGGGTAACTATCTTTCTGAGTTTAGAATTTTTTTTGTCTTTATCATTTATTAAAGACTTTCTTTTGCGTCTGGTAATTCTTAATTACTCATTTTAAGAATGGGACTTTAGGGGGCGCCTGGGTGGCTCAGTGGGGTAAAGCCTCTGCCTTCAGCTCAGGTCATGATCCCAGGGTCCTGGGATCGAGCACCACATCGGGCTCTCTGCTCAGCGGGGAGCCTACTTCCTCCTCTCTCTCTGCCTTCCTCTCTGCCTACTTGTGATCTCTGTCTGTTAAATAAATAAATAAAATACTAAAAAAAAAAAAAAAAAAAGGAATGGGACTTTAGGAGGCACCTGGGTGACTCAGTGGGTTAAAGCCTAAAGCCTCTGCCCTCGGCTCAGGTCATGATCGGTCTTGGGATGGAGCCCTGCATCAGGCTCTCCGCTCAGCAGGAAGCCTGCTTCCCTTCTCTCTCTCTCTCTCTGACTGCCTCTCTGCCTACTTGTGATCTCTGTCTGTCAAATAAGTAAATAAAATCTTAAAAAAAAAAAAAAAAAGAATGGGACTTCAGAAAGCTGAGTGAAAGATCTGCATGTATCAGAGCTTACTGATGGGAAAGTTCAGTGTAGGGGAATTGACTAGTAAGCCAGCATTTTCCTAAGAGAACCCCAAATTTCAGTTTGTATGGGTCTTTTCTTGGGGACCATTCAGTTTTTTTAGAGAGGTATCTTGAAGTCTCCTACCTAGAAAGGCATGTTCCTGACTGCCAGCATTTTGAGAGCAGAGCCAGAAAAGGAGATGAAAGTTTTATAATTAGTATTAAACTTTCACTTATTTTAGTCCTGTGTCTTAGCCTCAGCTGCTGCTATGTCTGAAATCTTAAAACTAGGGCCAGTATAGCTCATTTTCTTTGGAAAATAGCCTCCTCTTTCCTGGGGGGGAGAGGGTAAAGGGTAACGTGTGTGTTGCATGTGTGTATTGGAGATATATATATATATATATATATATATATATATATATATATATATTTGTGTGTGTGTGTGTGTGTGTGTGTGTATGTGTGTGTGTAGGTGGGGGTGGGGAGGTTTCATCTTGTTTATATTCACACTTTCTACCACTCCTTTGATTTTTAGGCCTGTACTTCACTCTTGATTCTATATTCAGCCTCTCAGGATTTTTTGGCATACCTCCTAGCTGTGTCCCTCTGATCTGCTTGTACTTCTCTATATGCTTGTTTTCTACAAGTTGCTGAAATCCCATGTCCACTGTTTTTTTTCTTTCTCATTTTTTTTCTTGGAGGCAAATACCTTTGTTTTTCTTTTGCTATCATTTTGGCAGAGGTTGTTCAAGGAGAAGAGATGAGTACTATAATTAATTCACCATTTTTAACCAAGAGCTCCTTAGGATTTTTTCTCTAAAGCATCAAGGCAATCAGAACTTTTCACAAGAACCCTTGATCCTTACATTCTTTTTCTCCCATCATTTTGCAATAGAAAAACAAACTTACTCTTTGATCAATAACAGGACTGAAAAAAATCTAAATAAATAGTTGTCTACTACAAAGCATTTTCCTCTTCAGTTTAATAATATACCCTATGTACACCCTCCACAATATTATTCTATAATTGCATATTTTGAGATTTTTGAAAGAAGTGTAAAATATTATCAATAGGTTTAAAATGCTATTGGCCACTGAATTAATGCTATATGGTGTTTAAACTATTTTTTTAAATGGGCCACCAAAAGGTAAACATAGAAAAGAATTTTGTAAGTAACTTGATTTTTTTCCTCCCTATCTTTTCCAGTTTTGGGGGGACCATTTAAAACAATCAGTATTTCAAGATCTCAAATTTTAGCAGTTCTTCATGTATATGTTTATCAAATTTTCATTTAATAATTGTTCTAAGTTATTCTTTTTGCCTGTCATCTCACTTTGTACCTAAGGTCAAAGCACTGCATATATCTAAATACTGACTGCTCTTTCATTTATTTTGTTATAAAAAGGTATTTCTATAAAATATATAGAAATATTCTTCATGAGTATGTAAATTAGATTATTATCTGATCACAACTGCCAGACTGACACCCTTTCAAAGTAAGTTGTTTACCTATAATTCAAATTTCCTAAAAGACATAGTCTGAGTTTTTAGCAATTTATAGTTGTTAATATCAGTGGAAAATATTTTTAGAATACATTCTAGAACATAAGAAAGCTTTCATCTTAGGGAAGTTATAATTTAAAGTATGACTAGACAAACATAACAACAACATAAGGAATTGTTAAGATGAAAAAGGAATGTTCTCAGACGTAAAAAACAGTTGAAAGGCAACAAGTGGGAAAAAAATGAAAGGCAACAAGTGAGGATGTGAAAAGGGGTTCACCAAGCTGGTTGCCACTTCCCTGACTGATGGGACTGTCAACTGAGAAAACGTCAAAGACAGAAAGCTGAATGTCTCCCATTGCAATAGTTGATAGAAGGAAACTTGTACTCTTTGAACCAGAAAAGCAAATTAAAGCAGAAATTAAGTAAAAAGGTGATGGTTCTAATGGTGGGACTGCTTTCTGTGGGCCGGGAACCTAGGTAAACTGTCACTCATTTTTTTTTTTTTCACCTCTGAAGTTAGTCTGGTGATTTATATAGGTTAACACTTTGAGCACATCCCTACCATAATGAATGCTTAGTGTTAAATGATTCTGGTAAAAGAAAATCCTAGCCAAAACGAAATGAATCCATTTCGCAATAAAACATGGATTTCCATTTCCAATAAACCTAAGGCATTACAACAGGACCAGATAACATTATCAGCAATACAGCTAGATCACCTGTTATTCTAGAGTCTAGATTGAGGAAGTCCAGACAGTCCCCAGGCTCTTAGCTCAGGATGCTTTCAATTTAATAACAAATAAGAGTTTCAAATTTCAAGAAAAAGTGTGTATGATATAATAAATAGCTGGTTACAATATTGGGAAAAGAAAAGGTTTGTTCTGATAACTATTTTCATGCTTTGGATTTAATATTTATCATAAAATGCTGGTATTTTATAATATTGTACCTAAAGTTTTGCTTCCAAAGTTGTGTTAAAGCCTGAAAAGATAGAATCAAATGAGTATGTAAAAGGAAGCACACTAAGAGGTGATAAAAAATAAAAATAGAGTGAAAGTCAGTGTCTCATCTATATATTAATAATGCTATGACTTTAGGACTTCAGGAGCAAGATAACTAGAATTTGAGATTCTGTTCCAGAATATATAAACACAGTCAAAAAGAACTGGAATTCAGATGTAAGAGTTCCCAGTGTTTTCTACACTGCAGTATTAGGCAACTACCTGACCGGGGATCCCCTCCCCTTTCCCCACTCACATGGACACACACAAAGGAACAGTTGGAAACAGAACAGGGCTGCCAGCGTCCCACAAATAGGATGGCAGATTTCCCAAGAATTGCACTTAGGGTTAGAAGAAACCAAGGATGGAGAATGCCTTAAAAAAGAAAAAATCCACAAAGAGATATCTGACCCTAACCTCAGCTATAGGAGCTGGAAAGAAGAGAAACAAAGACCTAGTTACACAGACAACATTAAAACAAACACATGTACAACATTGATAAGCATTTTGCTTAAAGGGAGGAAAGAACAGGAAGGGCTGGAAGTCTCCACACAAACCAATCTGTTTGATGAAAACATATTTCCTTTTTTTCTTCTGCTCTCCTATATAAGACAGTGTACAAAGTGCTCATTTATATTTTCTTTGTTTTCATCCCAAAGCTAGAAGATCAAAGAGTTAATAAAACCTCCTTGCTTTAGAAGGTCATTACAAAACTAAATGCAGCAATTCAAAGTGGAAAATAGAATGAATGCCAAGGAGATGTTTAACGAAGTAACATTCTACGTGTATTCTTTGAAGAACATTTGCAGACTCGTTTGATTGCTTTAGAGCGGGCAGGGTACAATGCGTCTCGCACAGAGCTAACAGTGACTGATGGTTGCGTTCTGCGGTCCTGCAGCCAAGCCACTTGGAATCACAAGTATATTTGGTAGCAAATTACCTAATATGGTGGAAATATTCATGAGTATTTTACGTAGAAAATGGTATTAAAACCTTTCCCCCTTTGTCCCCTTTAGGCCTAGTTAAATGTCCAAACACAAGACACGAGTCTATTGGTGTGAAAAATAATTTGAAGTACTATTTTACCAAGAACTGACAAAGTTGGATGGCAAGATAAAGGATCAGCTTGATGTTTCCCACTAGCCATTGAGATCCTTTTTTTTTCTCTGTTTCTTCTTTTTGTCATTTTTTTAGTGCTGACATCCTTAGAATGGGAGCAAATGCAATATATAGAGAAATAGCCTGGGAAACTGTCAATATTACCATATTAATTTACTTGAAAGAGGTAGGCTGGTTATGTCACACTTGCCTTTCAGTGTGATATCAGAATTTGCTATTTACTGTAGACTTTGAGTCCCAGCATTGGGGTTTTTTTCCCTAGAAAAGACACAGAACAGTCTAGAACATCAGAAATTACCATCCTGCTGGTGGAGCCATGGCTATCTGGCAACATGGGAGGCCAATGACCAAGGTTATGTAGAGTCTCTGAAGTATAATCAAACTCTTTTTTTTTTTTTTTTTGGTGTTTGAAAACTTGGGAAAAACTGTTTTTATTTTCAAGAAGAGTTTTTATCTAGGATAATTTGGGGGATGGATTAGAAAACAGGTGTTTATATAATAATTCTACTCAGAAGAAGAGTATAATTAAATAACACAGGAATATAAAGATATCTGAGATTAAGGTTTAGCAATTAAACTTTCTAATTATTTGGAGCAAATAATTGACCTATTTCACCATAAAATGAAACTTTTGAAGTACTGTTGAATGCTGTGCTAATGCCAATAGTCTCTCTCTCTCTCTCTCTTTTTTTTTTTTCCTTTTTGCATCAGTGATGCATGTCACCTTCCTGCAAGGCAACCAGTTTACAGATCTGGCCAGAGGGAAAATTACTGGGCAACAGAATAAAAAGGAGGGATAAGTCAGCCCAGCTCTCTGAACCCTGGAAAAGGCAACTTCCCTCCAGCTCATGAAAGAGGACGATTGTGCTCAGTACCACTTATCCAGTGCCAACAATCTGGTAAGACCTCTATTCAGTGCTACACCAAGGCTATAGCAAGGTGACCCAGAGTTTCGGGCTGAGGTCAGGGAAAGGTCGCTGCCTGAAAAATGGAACTAGTCAAAAGGAAAGAATCCTAGGAATGGGTGAGGTTAGTCACCCACAAAAGTAGCCCAATCCACGAAATGGTTTAGAAAAACATTTTTTACGGACTCTAAAGTTCTTTCAAATAATTCTTCCAGCCCTTGCATGCTGGTGCTAGAATGCTCAGAAGTATGCTCACAGGAATCAGCATTCTGTCCCTAAAATTCCTACAGACTTCCTCCATTCCTTCACTTCTGCTTTTCCATGTCTTCACTTCCCCCCTCCCTTCTTTTTCTAGTCCCACCACCCCAAGCTTTGAAACTGAAGGCTAGACACTGGGTGTGAAGACACCATCTCCCTGTTATTTGAACCCTTTCTGAGGCTAGTCAGCTTTCCCTTCCCCAACATCTTCTTGGTGGCTCCCTGTGAAGACAGTTTCAAATACATGCCTGCATGATGACATTAGTTGCTCATGGTATGCCATGAGTATCCATTTTAAATAAGCCCTTTCAAGATAAGAGGAACCCTAATGTTTGGAATATTTATTTGCCCTTTCAGAGCTTTCCTTACCTCATGTGATGCCTATGAGTGCTTATAGGGTGCCTGTTATGAGCCAATGCTCTCAGGATGAAGGAACATGGGCTTAGGGTTACTTATTTTCAGGTTTAAAAAAAAAAAAAAAGGAGCACTTCTTCCCCTGGATGGCAAAATGAGAACATTTTACAAATAAACCCATAAATGAAACTATATCACTTTAAAGATGTGAAAAGACTAGGTGTATTTTGAAAAGGAGTTTTATGTTAGAAAGGTAGCCAGAAGCTGATATGGGTAACTGAAATGTTTGCTATTCATCTACTTTCTTTTTCTAAGAAATCCCCAAATCATAAAGTTTAGAAAGTATTTGATTACTTCTCTTCAGTGTGTAGAAGGATGGAGAGAGAAATTTCAAGTTCTTTTTGTTTTATATTTGTTGTCAAGAATTCATATAAGAAAGTCAATTTTATACAAAATAATTTCACAAAATTACTTTTAAGAGAGTCAGTTTCCATAGATGAGTTTCAGTAGGTCATATGATATAACTCTTTTAATATGAGCTCCTTAGTTTTAATAGTACATTATAAATTATTTATCTTGGGAAAAATACATTAAAAACAGAATTAGAATGTCTTTGGTTTATATAGCTCACAGCATTAAGTTAAAATAGTATAATACATGTTATACAGAGAGAAATGTAATTGTGGCCTAAAAGAACATTTTTGAGTCAGTTTCACATTAAACATTGAATAGAAGAGTTGACTTAGCTTAAAATAAAGCAAGACACTATATTACTCTGCTACAAGCAAATGTTTCGTTTGTAAATAAGGATGAATTGACAGTGCTTGAAAGTGTAGTTCATCAAAATCACAACAAGAAACCAAATATTATGAATGTGTAAAATTCCATGTTTATTTAATATCCATTACATAGCCGGTTCATTGAAACCAGACTTTGTAAAGACAAATAACATTTCTGATGAACATAAACAATATCATATAGTTGAAATTCATCCTGTATTTTCACATGAATAAAGATGTCATTATGCAAGAGTTTCAACAATAAAGACCTTGCTGTGAATTGGCATGGCATCTCTCAATGCTTCAAAGCAGCACCAGCCTCCATCAGCTAAAAAGAGACATTGGTGGCTCTGCGTCAGGAAACTCAGTGATGGGCAGGTTCACACTCAAGTGTCATGGAACCTTTCCCCAATATCTGAGCACGGGTCCAGTGTGGTCTATCATGGGTACCTTCTCAGAGGACACATCCAAAGGTTAGGATGGGTATTCCTAAGACAAAAGAGAAAAAAAAGGCAGAAAACCAGTGGCAATATGCAGATAATGTAAAAAGGTTCACTCTGGTCAAGGAGAAGTATCAGTATTATACTTAATAATATCAAAGATTCTCTTTATAGTTGTTCATATTTATTGAAGTTCACTATGTGCCAGGTGATATGTTAAGCACTTAACATTCATTATTGTGGAACGTGGTCACAAGAATAAAATAAACACTTTGGTTATCTATGTTTTATAAATAGGGATGGTAAGCTGGACAGAAGTCAAGAAATTTGGGGGCACTTAGGTGGCTCAGTCAATTAAGCACCTGCCTTTGGCTCAGGGCATGATCTCAGAGTCCTGGGATAGAGCCCTACATTGGGCTCCTTGCTCAGGGAGGATTCGGCTTCCCCCCTCTCCCTCTGCCCTTCTCTCTGCTCATGCTCTGTCTCTGTTTCTGTCTCTGTCTCTTTCTCTCTATGTCAAAATAATAAGTAAAATCTTAAAGAAAAAAAAAGAGATATTTGAATGCAGTTTCACAGTAAATAGTAGAACCACAATGCCCTTCATGGCACCAAACGTGGCTCAGGGAAGAGCAGTAGCTTCCAGTATTCAACAGCGTACGTGACCTGATAACTTCCTCAAAGCCATTTGTACCCTTTCCACTGGGTGTTTCTCTCTTACGGAGGCTGGAAAACTAAAATTCCTAACATTCTAAAAAGAGCTCTTTTTGTCTCTCTGATAATATTTTTTTCTTCGAATTTTTACATTCCAAACAACAACAGAGATCTTCTTTCTCCTAGGAGTGGCCATGTGATAGATTCTGACTGAAATGTAAAGTGAAGTGGCTAGCTGGGTTTCTCGGAATGTTTTCTTAAAAAGAGAAGTTTCAGTTGTACAGCAGCTCTCTAGCTAAGAGGATAGACTTCATGGCAAATGTTCTATACTCACACACACATGGAGCAAGGAAAACATATTTCTGATTCCTTCAAACCCTACCTTTCTTCTTTACCTATCCTAGATTAACCATCCTCAGGTTGGTTGATACATAAAAGAAAAAAAAAAAAAACTTCTGGTGAGCCATGTTAATTTGGTACTTGTGGCTGATTATGCTCATACCCTAAAACTGCTTTATAAAGTTTTGTGACTTGGGGCACCTGGGTGGCTCAGTGGGTTAAGCCTCTGACTTCCACTCAGGTCATGATCCCAGGGTCCTGGGATTGAGCCCCACATCAGGTTCTTCTCTTAGCAGGAGTCTGCTTCTCCCTCTCACTCTCCCTCTGTGCTCTCTCTCCCTCTCAAATAAATATGTAAAATCTTTAAAAAAAAATAAAGTTTTATGACTTATTGGGGGCTGGGAGCAATAATCGCTAATATTTGTAAATAAAAAGATAAATGATTAAACTATATATCTTAATTGAGGTATGTTCTGTACTGTATTTCTACAATTAAATTAATGTTGGGTGAATTGCCTTTTATTTGAATGCTAAATACTAGCAACACTAGCACATCTGAAATGGCTACCAGTTCTTTTTGTAGATTAAAAAATAAGATAAGCTCTCTGGGCAATATGCACAGAAAAAATAGCTACACCCCGATCAGAGGGTTCTAAAGTCTAGAATTGAGCTCATTGTTGGGTCCAACAGAAAAGGAAAGAAAAAAAAAATCAATGAAAGAAAAGACATTTTTGGAGAAGGGGAAATACTCAGATTTTTTAAAAAAAATCTGTTAAATTGAACAAAACCCACTTTCTAACCCCATTTCCCCTGTTAATGATTGGAATCCCATTTCTAGCACTTACTAGGTGTGTGATCTTAAATAAGGTTGTTTGCAAATACAAAGTCTACATTTTGCAGCCCTTCTCATAGGACTGTTTTTAGGATTAAGTAAAACAATGAACATAAATTGCTTGGTTCTGTGCCTTACACATAATATACTTAACAGATTTTAGTTCTCCCTGCTACCCAGTTCCTCCTCACCCATCCCCTTTGACAGAAAGATGACTTCACAGACTTTTGTCTAATTTCTGAAAGGATTTTTTACTTACTTCACAGCTCAGTCACCATACAAAGACAACCTTTGAACATAGATATTACTGAAAGAAATGCCTCTAACTAGGATATAAGCTTTCTGAAGGCAGTAACCATGTCTTACGAATGTTTACATTCTTCAAGAATTTGAATTTCCAAAGAATTTCCAGTTTGGATATCTAAAGGGAAAATAATTATCGAGCCCCCCCATATTACCATTTAATGATTTATTCATTCAAATGACTCATCTTTTTCAAGGTGTAATCTTGTCAGCAGTTAGTACCCATTGAGCACATTGCTTGAGTAATTGTGAACAAAGATAAACCCATTTTGTCAATAATAGTAAGAAGGAATGAAAAAAAAAAAATTCCTATAGTGTAATGGTTGTTTACTGTGAAATGGTTGTTTATGGTAGGCTCCATGACGCATTATCACTAATCCTCTCCTTCATGGCACCAACTATGGCACAACTATGGAAAATGAGTGTCATTAGCCCCATATTTTGAAAGGAAAACCAAGGGTCAAAGACTTGACTGGCACTAACTAGTAAGTGAATTCAGAGTGACATAACCACAGTTTGACTTCAGATCTCTTTTATTCCAATGTTTGAGCTCTTTGCACTCTATTGCATCCCAGAAGACATGCAGACTATAAATTTCTGGAAAAACGAAAAAAAAATCAAGGAAATCATACATCTAGTTTGGTAGAAAACAAGGTTTGGGGACCTTAATTATTCAGATCTAAAATATCAAAATTATTTACTGCTAATAGAAACCAGTAATGATGTCCGGTATTACTATTGTAGCATACAAAGGTCTCACTTAATTTTCACAACAGTTCTGTGATGTAGATGTTATTACCTCCTCATCTGAATAGATGTTGAAATTCAGAGAGAGCAGTGGCTTTTCCAGGAAGCAGATCTTGGACCCACACCCTGACCCCATCACCTAGTCCAGAGTTCTTTCCACTATACCACCACATTCTGCCCTCCAAGCTATTTTTCCTGAATTTCAGTGAAAAAAGGACCAAAGAAAATACAGTGACATAGACCATCTTTGGCTCTTCTTCCTTCTATTATCTAAAATGCTTTCTGGAGGTGCCTGGGTGGCTCAGTGGGTTAAAGCCTCTGCCTTCGGCTCAGGTCATGATCTCAGGGTCCTGGGATCGAGCCCCACATCAGGTTCTCTGCTCTGCAGGGAACCTGCTTCCCCCTCTCTCTCTCTGTCTGCCTCTCTGCCTACTTGTGATCTCTGTCAAGTGAATAAAAAAAATCTTAAATAAAATAAAATAAAATGCTTTCCGCTAAACAAGGTTTTTTTTTTTTTCTTTTTCTTTTTTAACAGGGTGTGTTCAGGAAGGCATTCTAATACAGTATGGATTCAATAGAGCAAGTCTTCCCACTGAGCATAGTTGGGCAAGTATTAGAGTGATTTTCTGAAGGTCTTTAGTTCATGTTTGGGTTTTGGTATGTCCTTTTCCTTCTCCTTAATATCTGTTTTCAAACGAGCAGTGAGGAATCACTTTTAGGGCTAGAAGAGCTCTGGGATATTTAACAGATGCTAGAACTCATGTCTAGGACACCAGTTCAGATCCAAAGATATACGGTTCTCTCCTCTTCTAACCTATGACTTTAAGCAGTAAGAGCAGACCAATATCTTTAAACTAGTATATTGTACCATAAAACCATTCTTTCCTATTTTGATTTAAAGGTGCTGGTGAGGAATCAACTAAGATTGTTACAACTGAGAACTAGCAGAGCAGTAACCATCACTCACTCCAGTGACACATGGTGTGTCTCTTGTGCTTATAGAAGCAGGACAGCTGGATATAAGCAACCAGGTGAGGTGGGAGAGCATATATTCCTTTAAAAAATCTTTTGGAATTTGAGAAAGGTGGATTTCAAGTGAGAACCAAAAAGTAGCTGACAGCTAGGAGTAGCTGACAAAGAAGAAAGATTATGATCTAAGTTTGGACTAAATTAAAATGATCAGAAAGAAAGCCCAAATGAGTCAATAGCTGGACACTGGAAGGAAAAAGACTCAAATGCCAAACATATCAACCTTGAAGACCAGAGGACCCTGGACAGTAGGGACCCTTGGGGAGCTCTGCTTGCTCAGGTAGTCTTCCTTAACTTTTTGATGATGTTTAAGTGTTAAAAACATTGTCTTGGGTAGGCACCAAGACTGGGTGGCTCAGTGGGTTAAGCCTCTGCCTTCGGCTCAGGTCATGATCTCAGGGTCCTGGAATCGAACCCTGCATCAGGTTCTCTTTCTCTCTCTGCCTGCCTCTCTGCCTACTTGTGATGTCTGTCTGTCAAATACATAAATAAAATCTTAAACAAACAAACAAACAAACATTGTCTTCAGGGGGGCTTCTGGGTGGCTCAGTGGGTTAAAGCCTCTGCCTTCGGCTCAGGTCATGATCTCAGGGTCCTAAGATCAAGCCCTACATTGAGCTCTCTGCTCAGTGGGGATCCTGCTTCCCCTTCTCTCTTTGTCTGCTCTCTGCCTGCTTGTGATCTCTCTCTGTCAAATAAAAAAACAAAAAATAAACAAATAAAATACAATTGTCTTCAGGTATCATTAAGGAAAGATGCCCAAATCAGGAAGATTCAATTTTATTTATAGATAGTATTCTGGTTCTTGGAGTAGACCAAATATAAAGGCATCCTTTACAAACTAGCACTTCCAAAATCTTCTTTCTGTTTGTGCCGTACATTACATAGTTCTCATTTTATTCCTTCTTGAACCCCTGTTTCCTATTGTGATATGCCATATTAGCAGAAGTAAATACTTCTGTTTCACTCTTTTCTGTAACAAATATTTATTTATTTAATCTTCACAACAACCCTCTGAGATGGGATCTGTTATTATCCCCATTTTATAGGTGAGGAAACTGCACAGAGAGGTTCTGGAAGTTCCCAAAATCATGCAGGTTATTAGTGAAACTAAGCTGTCTTCTTCAAGTCCTTGTTCTTAACTGCTACACAGTAATGCCTTGCTTAAATATTTAATGCAGTTAAAATATTTTACAGTCTTCTAAGAATAAAATTTTAGTACAAACAAAGCTATATAGGTAGTTTCCAAGTATTTAGTGGGTCCATAACTGACCTGAAAAATAAAATTGTTTTTATTAAGAAACTGATTTAATTCTTAATCTCTTTAGATATACAGTTATACTTTTAGAAATAAAATATATTGCTTTATTTACATGATGATAATGATTATTATAGAAATATGAAAATTTCATGAAGAACCTAAAAATTGTAATGTTTTAAACGGCCCTGTTCAAAAAGCTAAGCTAAAACTAATAGGCACCTCTCTGAGGTATTTTAGTTTACAAATAACAAAAGAACTCCTATATTCCTACCATCATTTCTGGGCACTGTAAACATTGCTTGTATTAATGAAAATGCTAGTTCAGTTGGTGGCATTTCAAGCAAGGAAGCAGAGGCTGTACTTCGGAGCTGAACATACACATAATTGGAAAAAGTGATGATGAACTAAACCATATTTACACAAGCATTTGAAATAATGGCTCATGAGTCCTGTAGAATATTTCCCCCTCTTTAAAACAGTCATACGCTGTACCCTTTTGGTCCATTTCCTGGCATCTTATTCATGCTGTAAATCTCCCTGCTGGATAGAAAATCTAGTCCTTATCACTGCCACGTTTCAAATTAAGTTTATCTCTCTTGCTAGGTGCATGGACAATATAAAATCTAAGGTTTTTTCCAGTTGTTTCATAATTTCTGAAATCAGAATTTCAACCAGTGGCAATCAAAGTGACAAACTCCTATAAACTTTATGTCATGGTAGGAGAGGTGCATGGAAGTGTGTAAGCATGTGTGTGTGTGTGTGTGTGTGTGTGTGTTTTATTATTGCAGTGGTGACAAAAATTGGAGACTAGAGACTGGTAAATATGCTGTCTCTGGAGAAGAAATGCAAATTTAAAATGAGGTGGACTTTCCCTCTACTACATATTTATTTACCAAAGTCATAGAATACCCAAACTCATTTCAGGCTTCTTGAAAAGTAAACCAAGAAATGATTAAGCATCTCTGATAAAAGCGTGCATATATGGGTGGAATGTTGAATATCACAGATGAAAAAAAAGCAACTTCCTACACTTTCAAAAAAACCCAAAAAACCAAAAAAACCTATTCTGACCAAAAATCATTTCCAGGCAATCTAGTGAGTAAAGTGTGAATATATTAACCTGAGGCTTTTCTGAAGTTTTCCTGAAAGTTGCACTCCAAAAGTTTCCATCTCTTGCTTTACTAGAGGCATGAATTATCCATCTGTATATCATAGACATACACTGTCCAAGAAGATACCAGCATAAACACAATGGAGTAGTGGTTTTCAAAATGTGGTGCAAAAACTCCTTGAGTCCCATGAAAATCCTACATGTAGCCTTTGGATGGTCTTTGTATTATGTAAGGTTAATCAAATGAATATGAGTGACCATGGCCACCCTCTCTATGCTGGCATGAACTAATAATTTACTTATGATATATAGTAAAATTAGATGTCAGCTCATTATTGCCTCATCAAAAAGAACATGAATTCGGAGTGCCTGGGTGGCTTAGTTGATTAAGTGTCTCAATTTGGCTCAGGTCATGATCTCAGGATCCTGGGATGGAGCCCCAGTCTGGTTCCTTCCTCAGCGGGGAGCCTGCTTCTCCCCCTCTCTCTGCCCCCTCCCAACTTATGCTGGTACTCTCTGTCAAATAAATAAATAAATAAAATCTTTTTTAAAAAGCGCTATTTCTGATGGATCACTTAATGGGTATGACTGTAGTAGGAGCAGTAGGGCATGGATTCTTTAGCTTTATCCGAGTGGTGTAAGGATTAAAATATTTTTCTAGTCATGTGATTTAGACACCCATTTTTATAGCATCTTGAGATTTCCAGACTACTCAACGTGTGATGGTTTACTGATCCTGAATCCAATGAGAAAAGAAGTTCACACATTC
This sequence comes from Enhydra lutris kenyoni, assembly GCF_002288905.1. Classification (NCBI taxonomy): domain Eukaryota; kingdom Metazoa; phylum Chordata; class Mammalia; order Carnivora; family Mustelidae; genus Enhydra; species Enhydra lutris. Next base: position 13,322,477 of record NW_019154103.1, on the reverse strand, counting down.
TAAAGAACATAGGTTTCAAATGACTGTGTGGAGTGCAATTTCCATTGGAATGATTTAATCTTGAGCTTTAACCATTCCCATTTCTGTAGTACCTCCCAAAAGTAAGCATGGTTCATACTTTTCACACTGCCTTTTAGCACATTAACATGTTCTTCTGAATCTCAAAATGGTCACACCTGGAAGGCAGGAATTCTGGCTTTTTTTCTTTCTTTCTTTTTTGTTTGCCCAGCACCCAAGTATGTGCTCCATAGAATCAGTCTGAATGACTGTGTGGAGATACCTAAAGTAGAAGATGTGCTGTTCAGTTATATTTGATTACCTAACTGTAAAATTACTATCATAAGGAAAGTAAACAACATAATCCTCATGCTTTTAAAAAAATATACAACCACTTCATGCCATACCAATGTCTTCTGATACAGAGTCCTTCTGTGACAACCTTACTACCCTGCATAATCATTTGTGAAAAACCACTGTCCTCCACTTTCATATCATCTCCCCACCTCAAATATATTATTCTATATGAATTTATTTATTTATTTTTAAAGATTTTATTTATTTATTTGACAGAGAGATCACAAGTAGGCAGAGAGGCAGGCAGAGAGAGAGGGGGAAGCAGGCTCCCCACTGAACAGGGAGCCTGATGCACGGCTTGATCCCAGGACCCTGAGACCATGACCCGAGCCGAAGGCAGAGGCCCAACCCACTGAGCCACCCAGGTGCCCCCAATTTTCATATTCTTGCACTTCTGAATAATTGCTCCCTCTTTGTGGAATGTTCTTCTTGCCCCCCTAGGACATCAGCTCAGTCTTTTGGGACTATATCCAATGTGATCTTCTTTGTGAAATGTTTCCCAATTTTGTCATTAAAACATATGCTTGTGATTAATTTTTCTTACATACCTTCTTGGTCAAACATTAAGGCCTATGTCTTAGTCATCTACATGTCTATATAACATTGAAGAGAGTGTCTAAGTAGTACATAGTAGATATTCAGCAAACATTATGTTGAAAGTAAATAATTGATGAGTGAAACCACCTCTCAGAGATTTCAATTCCTTCTTCCTAGAATGGAACGTAGAATTAAGCCATAAAAAAGAAAGTCACCTGAAATTTATTATTATTATTATTATTGTTAACAAAATTACTTTTTAAGGAAGAATGAAAGAAAGAAAAATTACTCCTTGGACCTTGTGTGGAGAGACCACATCTCTGACCTTGCAAAGTGGACAAAAATCAAACACATTAATATTCAGGCTATTTTAATTCTCATGGTTCTGGGCTATTTTATTATAATTATCTGCTTGTACTACTAAAAAAGAAGAAAAAAACCTGTACAAGATGAAGGCATCTGTCTTGGTAAAACCAAATTCCAACAATTCCAAGTTCTAATTTTTTCCTTGATGATTATATATCTGAGGTTGTCAACATTAGAACAGATTTTAAGCTCCTGATCATTTCCTCAAGCAAATAGGATGAAACCAAAGGATCAAAAAAAATGTGTTCAATTTATAATGTCTCACTACAAATTTTTGATTTTTTTATAAATGGATTATTAAAGCTGCAAATGATAGTGGCTTCCTTTGAAGAATTATTTAAAGCTCTCTTTAAGTGCTTATAATAAAGAAAAAGAAAATTCTTCTGTGATTGGTTAAAGGGCAATTGGTATGTGTGCTATTGATGAGAGTGGAAAAAATCTGCCAGGTGACTTCAATTCAGCTGAATCATATGACTCATATTTGCTGAGTAGAAGAACCAAGAAGTAGGCCAGCTAAGGAGGATTGGCATGCAAGACTGGAAACCCCTGGGTCAGAAACCCTGCAAGCAAGGATAAGTGATTTTTTTTTTTTTAAGCTGAAAAGAATTGATACCTTATACAGCTGATTAAGGGGCTTCTCTGTCAGCTAGGGCACGTCCTTTGGTCTCCCTGAGACTCAGTGCCCTTTGTAAATGGGGCCATTGTAACATCCTTTGTAAATGATGAGGACAGGTAGACTTGGGTTAACAATCTTTTCTGAACTCACCTGGACAGGGGAAACCTGGAGAACGCTGCTGGGAATTGCACTGAAGAAGAAGCATTTGAATGGGAGGCTGAGTGTTGGAGTAGATTCCAATTATGACCCAGCTATGGGATGACTTGGTGTTGGTAAGTAGGTAGCTCTTAGTGTCTGATTTCTCACTGATGAAATGAGATTTTCAGGGTGTACAGAACAATTGAAACTGGTAAGTAAGAGCAAAGTCATAAAAATTGTTTGTGGGTCACATAAACTAAACTGACTCACACTGACCTAGATTGCTTAAAGAGATGTTGTGAAATCTTCACACGTAGTGTTGCTTCTAGTCTATCTTCATTCCCCTTTTCAGGGGAGATTGCAGGAAAGTGGTTTATAACAAGTGGGTACCTGACATGAGTCTGAATGGCGTGGGGTGTTCCTGGCATCAGGACATAATGCTCCTGGCACCGTGTCGTGCATGGTAGTCTCATGAGTGAGTCAAGGGGCTGTAATGATGAGTTCCAGACCTTTGTGAGAATGGTTCACAAGTGATCCCCAGATTTAAATGGGATCATTTTTGCTCTGCTCGGATACTCGGCATCAGAAATGAGTCTAAAAAAAAAAAAAAAGAAAAAAAGAAAAGAAAAGAAAAATGAGTCTGCTCACAAATTCTTAGAAGAAAATCAAAGAGGATGCAGCAGCACCTTCCTTCCCTGGTGAGTTATACCCAGCAACTCCCTTACACAAATTTTGTGCTGTGCATGGAGTGGGGGTGGGCTGAAAGTTCTCTGAAGGCTCTTCAGCTGGGCTCTCAGCATCAAGAATGAAAATGTTAGGCCCAGAGAGTGGGTCTGAAAATGGGAATCCTTGATACGGGAGAGTATTAGTTACTTGGAAAAGGTAGTGAATTTCTTTTTCTCTCATTTACAACCTGAATGTTATTGAGGCATTAAGAGAATCAGTTTAATTATTTGCCATTTTAGCCCTAGGTCTTTCTAGTTCATTAATAAATGTTAGTTATTTCTTTAGCCAACCCAATAACACAGATGCCTGTTAGTCCCAATGTTTGAATAAAGGAAACTGAGGCAGAGCAAAGTTAAGGAATTAGTTCTCATCTGGCTAAAATTATTAACTATATTAAATACCTTACTCTGTTTCACCTTTTTCCATATACAGCATAGATTTTAACCTACAAAAGATTAACTAGCTTGATCCTGCTACCCATTAACTCTCTTCTTCCACTTCCCCAATGGTATAAATAGGCTTCAGTTCAGAGATAATAAGTGGACAAGATGGTAAGAGGAAAGTTTTTGTTTATTTATTTTTAGAAGTCAGTAATTCAGTGACCATTCTGTCTTTCTCAAATTTTTTTTTTTTTTTATTTGACAGAGAGATCACAAGTAGACGGAGAGGCAGGCAGAGAGAGAGAGAGAGAGAGAGGGAAGCAGGCTCCCTGCTGAGCAGAGAGCCCGATGCGGGAATCGATCCCAGGACCCTGAGATCATGACCTGAGCCGAAGGCAGCGGCTTAACCCACTGTGCCACCCAGGCGCCCCTGTCTTTCTCAAATTTTGTTCCTTGTCCTCCAGAATGTCTACTCATCTGGAGTGGCCACTATCTTAAGAGGCCATGAATCTCTGTCAATAAAAGGGAGTTGCTCCTCCATCCCTCTCAGATTTCACAGAAATACTTTGTCAAGGATCTTTGGATTTCACAAAAACCTCTAGATTGCTTTTCTCAAACTGCAAGTTTAATTATGATATTTTTAAGAGTGCAAAATGCATAATTTCCCTTAATTTAAACCTTTTTCTAGTAGCATTTAGGTTTGTATTTCAATGAAAGCCTGTACATGTTAAAATATATATACATTGCTTAGAAAATTAGTCTTGTTTCCAAGTATTCAGGACTTGTAAATTTAAAACAAAAGAGAACATATTTTGATTTACTTAGGCAAACTAGCCTCAAAAGAGGGAAAAAAAAAACACACGAGTTTGTAATTTAAACTTGAGAAGTTTTATACTGGGGAATTTTTTTCTACTTTCCTAACTCATGTCTCATAAATTAATTTTCTGAATATTGACATTTCCTCTGAAATAATTGTATCAAATCACTCCTGTCCTTTATTGTTTTTCAAACTCAAACTTAATGTATATTACTCACAAAGTGATGGGGCAAAAGGCTATTTTAAAGAAAATTATTCAAATTAGTAATTTTTTGGAAGTGATTTGGGTGGCATCCACTTGGCGAATGGCCTGTGGATTGCAGTCCTGATGGATGTCCTGCCCTCTTGAGGCTTTGAGTTTCCCATCTGTTCAGGGAGTCCATCTCCAACTCCTCAGCAGCTTTGTGATTTTTACTGTATCATTGACTGCAGCCTTTATGTAATATTTGCATTGCTATATTCACCAAACTAATGTTCACTTAATTTTTGTCCTTAATTAACTTACAAAAATTTTTTTAATTAACTGAATGTATCTTAAAAGGTGGATTTGTATCCCTGCCATAAATAGATGGACAAAATCAATTTAATGAAAACCATACAGTGTTATTAAATTCTAGCTCCAAAGAGTTGTCTGCTGAAGACTGAGCCTGAGGCTTGCTTTCTATTTCTTAAAAAGCAAGAAAAAAGTGTTAGAGAGTTCTTTGTCAGCACCAGCCTGAGACTTTCTTCCTGATATAATTGCAAGGTTCAAAAAGCCTGAAATGATACAAATTTCCTTACTGTGTTATTGGATATCGATATGCCTCCTAAAATGATCTTGTACACACCAATGGTGTGTACACGTCCCTCAACCTGGGAAACATGGGGTTGAATATTTCCAAGACTTATGTCAGCTGTAACTTTATTATACTGCAAACCAGTCATTTCAGTTTACAGACACGCAAAAGACACAGAAGTACTTTTCTCTTCTGGTGCTTTGAAAAGCTGATACACAAACATCTTGTAGGAATAGCTGACTCCTCTCTACTCCATAACTCTGGCTAACTTGTTCAGACATGAAAAGGTAATGAGGAAGTGTGAATAAGACCAGGAATTAGAATTCAGCTGGCCAATCTGATTTGATTGTTGCCAAAGACCTTTAACAATCAAATGGAGAAATGTTAAGCCAGTTGAAACTTTTTTTGGCAGAGCTGAAAGTCAAATTCTGGCATCAGTTTGACAAAGTAGCTCTATTTTGATAAAATAATTGATGTAATTTGGGTAATATTGCCAAACTTAATTATCTTTAACTTCTAACTGCCCAGTGGCCATTTGCATGATGAAAATAAATGTTTTATTATTTATTTACTTAATTTTTAAAGATTTTATTTATTTATTTATTTGACAGACAGAGATCACAAGTAGGCAGAGAGGCAGGCAGGGAGAGAGGGGGAAGAAGGCTCCCTGCGGAGCAGAGAGCCTATTGATCCCAGGACCCTGAGATCATGACCTAAGCCCAAGGCAGAGGCTTAACCCACTTGAGCCACCCAGGCGCCCCAAAGTAAATCTTTTAAAAACTGAAATGAATAGCCATTTCTGTTTATAATTTGTGTGTGTGTGTGTGTGTGTGTGTGTGTGTGTTGCTACAGTCTTGTATAATTAGAGTGAAACCTTAGTTCAAGAACTTTCTTTTCTCCTTTGTAGAGTGCTGATAGAGTTGTTACCAAAGCTTTGAATCATTTTGTTATCCAGCACTATGCAAATGAATAATTAAAGCTGACTCACATAGAAAGTGGCAGTAGAAAATTAGTGGGAAAATTCATTGTTATTTTTTGACTTGTACTGCCAACATAAAAACCATATTGGCAATTGAAGTATCGTTATTTTTCAGTCGTCCATTTTACTTGGCAGAGACTGCACAGAGTTCCATCCTTCTGCCTGGAACCCACAGGTAGTACTTGTTGTAAGATTAAAGTTGGTGCTAGTTATTTCAGACATTCTCTGCTGAGTGGGAGATAGGTGGCTCATCCTCACCAAACGTAGCCTTAAAAAATTTCCATGGCACCTGCCACTATGAGCTACAATTTCCAGTTAGTGCAAGTTTCTGCTCCTCCGTTATGCCTTACCTACTTAATTCCTACTTCACTTTGCATAGAAAACAACACAGAAAACAAAAGGCCAGACTCACAAGTTGCAAGGCTAATTACCTGCAGTATCTGCAAAACCAGGCCCTGGGTTGGAATCTTGAAATTCAGTGGCTTGGCGTCTTGGATAGCAGTGGCCTGGTAAATAGGAGACCTGAGTTCTGGGTCAGCTTTACTACTAACTATGTGACATTGAGCAACTCTGTTGTCTTCACTGATTTTCAGTGTCCCCTTCTCTAAAAGAAAAGTTGAGAAGAGACTATACATCCATTTCTTGCCTTCCCATCCTATGATTGTATCTACTTCCTGTAGTGTTAACAGTGATATCTAGCATCAAAAATAATCTTCAGTTATCTGAGATTTTAAAGTAACAACCCAGCCTGGCATAAGCTTGCTTGAATTAGGCTTGAATTTTAAAAAGAACAGGCAGCATAAACTCTCATCAACAAGTCATGCACTTTATTAAGCAATTAATAATAGACCCACAGTTACACAGATACTATGTTTCTGACTTGCAGGTTAATTCATTGGCTTTGCTATATATTGACCTTCAGAAAGCCAGAGAATGATAGATAGGGACCTAACCATTAAGTAGTTGATCTTCAGACATACCTGCATTAATATTTTGTCGATTGCATTTCGTTTTAATTGTAGTGTGGTTAAAATTCCAATGAGATAAATATTTTCCTTTATGTGAGAATTCCAGAGAACAGTAGCTTTGAAACATTTATCATAAAATAAACACACACTATTACCCAACAGTTATGTGTAAAAATGCCTGTAAGTGACTAATATAGGCCTTCATGTAAAACCAGTGATCTACATTGAGCTTCACAGGAAGAACATGTTTCCACAGACCATAGAATATCCCCAAGGTAGAGAGCTAGCTGAAAGAAATGTATCCAAAATACTACTCACTTAAGGTCTTTCCTTTTTTTACAACTGCTCCATCCTACAGGCTAAAGCTAAAAACCAAAGACTACATTTTTCAAATGTTTGTCAAAACCAGGGAAATTGTGCTTACTCATTTTAAATTTGAACAAAATGTGATAATTCCACATTTTTAACCTGATATTCATCTCTTTTACACGAGCAGTAGTCTGACCTCAAGAAAAGTAGCAGGTAATAGTAATTTTAGTCAGCCAACATCTACCTGTTAAAATACAGCTACTCTAGATAAATAAGTGGTAAACTTTGGTAGGAGTCTTGCTCAACTTGTTAAAGTTACTCCAGAGAAGGGACCTCCATTTTGGTAGAGTTCCTTTCTTCTGACCCTTCATTCAGCAAACTCTTATGTCGGGCGCATACTAATCTTCTCATGCAAGTTACTTATCACACGGTATTTTTCCAGTGGAATCAAATGTAAAACATCTGGTGACAGAATCTTCGAACCATATCCCAGAAGGCGTGTGTCAACCCATTTTTACAAAGAGAAAAGAAAGGGAAGTCTGAAGCTAGAAACCTTGAGACAGTATTCTATGCTCTGCTCTCGCTTGCTTGAATTAGGCACTTTGCCATACCTGATTGTGTGCAGTGAGAGGAGACACCATAGCAAAGAGGAGGAACACTGACTCTGTGGCCAAATTTGCTTTTGAATTTTTGCTTCCCCACTTACTAGATTTGGAACTCGGCAAGTTTTTAAAACCTCTTTAAGCCTAAGTTTCTTCTCTAAGTTGGAAATAATATCCTACTCGAAGTTGCTGCAGGGATAAAATGAGATAATGTGAGTAAAGCTCTTAGTACTGAGTCTGCAAATGATAAGCACTCTGGAATGTGTAGCTTCCATTTAATCTTGTCATTAACGGAGCATAGAGATGACAGATGAACTAAGGCTTATTAAGTCCCTAGAACTCCTTGGGCAGAGAGAGGCTCTAGAAATTCCCCACCATGTTTTCTCCCCACCTCCACCTCACCCAAGGTTCTTCTTTTTAAATTTGAGAGCTAATTCTCTAGCTTGTGTACCATCTTTCCCTTTATCTCCTCTTTCTAATTCCTCATGATTAATTTTAGAAATATCACCGCATATCAGCAAAACCATCAGCAGAGAAAAACAGTAAAAATTCAAATCATTACCTAAAAGTTGTTTATTAGTAGATAATTAGTAGATAATTTCCAAGTGATAGAAGTAATGATGATTTTTATCCTCTTGACTTGTTGCTTTATATTTTCCAAACTTCTACACTGACATAGATTATAAGGACAACAAAAAAATGTATTTAAAAGCGTATGTGTACGTGAGTGTGTGTGTGTGTAGCTGGGGGAAGTTACTTATTAAGCTCAGTGAAGATGTGGTTGTAGGGGATTGTCTGAAATAATTGGAGCATGCATGAGTACAAAAGAAAATTATTTTAGCAAAAAGCTTAGGACTTAGAAGACATTGGTTTAAATCTTAGTATAATGATCTTGTAGCTGTATCACCTTGGTTACTTAGCCTTTCTAAGCCTCATCTCTGTCATCCATTAAATGGGGTGGTAACATCATTCTCCAGCAACTTCTTGGACGTTGAGCTTGCATGTGAAAAAAGTATGATATACGGTACAGAGTTAGAGCTTAGATGTGTTAGTTGATGTGTAACCTGAAGACTATCTAAATGCTTTAAAAAATAACTACAAAACTTAGACAAAACCTCTTGTATGAATAAAAATTATTTAAAATTATTCCATGCATTTGGATGTTTCACCCTACCTGAAATACAACATAGTAAAAACTAAACTTAATATTTTTCCTCATAGTCCCTCCCAAAGTAGCTCCTTTTCTTAGATTTATTGGTGCTGTTGATGAAGAGACCTGCTTTTTGGTTCCCTAAGCTAATAACATCAATTCATTCTAACTTTTGATTTTGCAATATTCAATCTCTTCCTTATTTTAATTGAGGTTTCCTCTGAAATATTGGTTTGATTCTGGTCTTTCCTTCAGGGCTTCCCCACCTCAGTATTATTAACATTTTGTGCTAGCTTGTTCTGTTAGGAGGGTCTGTTTTGTGCATTGTGGGATGTTTTACAGCATCCCTGACCTCTATCTTATGAAAACCAGTTGAGAACCACTGGTCTGCTTTGCACATGTGCCGTAACAAAAGCAACCTTGTGTCACAGCACAGGTCCAAGTAACACTAGAAATGGTAACAGCAACTTTTACAAACATTTACCCCAAGTTTAGAATTGGAAGCTGAGACTGAAATGAATTTACATGTAACTTTCAGAGTGTTAATAGGAGAATGCAGAATATATCGCATTCATATCTCTGATACTCTTTGAATGAGGAATTGCTTTGCATTTGCCTTGTTTGGAGGAGTTATGCATTATCAAGTGAAATGGTCTCCCATATCGTACTGACTCTCATCTGAAAGTAACCATTTAAAACAAAAATGCCGGGGCGCCTGGGTGGCTCAGTGGTTAAAGCCTCTGCCTTCGGCTCAGGTCATGATCTCAGGGTCCTGGGATCGAGTCCTGCATCGGGCTCTCTGCTCAGCAGGGAGCCTGCCTCTTCCTCCTGTCTCTCTCTGCCTGCCTCTGTGCCTACTTGTGATCTGTCTGTCAAAAAAAAAAAAAAATCTTTAAAACAAAAATGCCTTCGTTTGTTTATTTTATTTTGTTGTTACTCGCATTCAGTATTTTTTTTATATATCTTCTTGCTTATTTACATTAGAACACAGTCATTGCAGTGTAGAAGGAAAATGTAATCTGTATCTGATACTGTCTGTAATCTACACCAATGTACTGACTAGTGTGTATTAAATGTTAAATAATCAAGTATAAATCCCTATAAATAAGGATTTATAATGCATAAATCTTTAGTAGATTATTATACAGATGTTTAAGAGTGTTTTGATGATGTTTAGGGGAATTGTTTGGGGCTCTTGCTTGTATGAAGAATGCATTATTGTTTTTCCCATTTAAAATAAAATATTTGTGTTTGCTACAAAAAAATTTGCTTTCCCACACATTTTCAGAAGTAGATTCAATTCAGATATTTAGGAATGCCTGCAGTTATATTACTTGAGCATTTACTAAGTGCTGGCATATTATTTGAACATTTACTATGTACAAGGCAAAGGCACAGCACTGTCTTATCCAGAGAGTATCAGAGATATGAATGCAACATATTCTGAATTCTGTAACTCTCTAAAAGCTACATGAAAATTCATTTCAGTCTGAACATCAAACTAAGCATTACTAGATGGGAAAGAAAGGTAGAAGACTTCATTTTAAATTTTTTAGAAACCACAGAAGCAATTCTGGTTCTTAATCCTGAGATTAAAAAAAAAAAAAAAAAAAAAAAAAAGGTGGCTGTTCTCATTGAAAGGATAAGGGATTCCATTCCCTCACTTTCTATTTATTCCTCCAGACTTCTGTTCCATCATTTCATTAAAACTCCACTAGCCATATTCATCAACAGCGTTTTGTGGGAAACCCAGTGGGTTTCAGTCCATATCCTATGTGACTTCTTGACTTTTTTTAAACATAATTGATCATTTAGTTTTTTTTAAATACTGTATTCTCAGATGTACATTGCAGAACTAGATTTCTTGCTTGATCTGCAGACCCTGTATTTAACTATACACTGGACATCACAACTCAGAAGTCTTACAGACACACCTGTGATTCAATTATGCAAAACTGAATTCATCACATCTCCTTCAACCAAAATCTGCTTTTCCTCCCGTGTCTCCAATTTTAATAAGTGGCATCAGGATTTCCTCCATTTTTTGAGCTTGAATTAAGGCATGATCCATGGTTTTTCCCTCTCCTTTTTCTCTGTGAACCAGTCAGTCATCAAACCCTATTGATTCTATCCCTTCAGCAGCTCTTAAGCCCATCATATTTCCTCCCCATTGCTATCATTTTAGTTCTGAATTTTACAGTCTTTTGACTGTTTTATGCAGTTATTTCCTAATTGGCTGCCTGGGTGGTCAACTAAGTATTAACATAAACTGTTAGGGGTGAATGGGTGACTCAGTCCATTAAGTGTCTACCTTCGGCTCAGGTCATGATCTCAGGGTCCTGGGATCCAGCCCTGCTGGTGGGCTCCCTGCTCACTGGGGAGCCTGCTTCTCCCTCTCCCCCTGTCCTTCCTCCCTGCTTGTGCTCTCTATCTCTCTTGTTTCCTCTCTCAAATAAATAAGTGAAATCTTAAAAAAAAATTTTTTTAAAATAAGTTGCTTATTTTTCTCAATTGACCAGATACATATGTTAACATAGATCAAAGAAAACACCAGACATAGTTGTCAGACAATGTATAATATGGGACTGGTACAGAAGGACTGTGGGAAGAAGTCAGTGAGAGAACCAGTAGAGTTTCAGGTGCATCGTGGCGAGTTCCTCATTTTGATTATCAAAAGACATATAGGAAATGCCAAAAACTGAGGTAGCAGCAGGAACCACGTATCAGTGACTCCTTAAACCAATCAAGGTAAACAGATAGAAACTAGGGAGGAGCAGTGGAGAGATTTGTAGGATTCTGCAGAATATCCCATTTCTTATCTAGGTCATTTTTAATGGACCAGGTGACATGTTTAAAGACATCATGTAGCACCTTTCCTGAGGTACATGGTCTCAAGCCCTTTCCATTATGCAGCCAGCACCTTCCACTGTGTATAAAGGTAGGAGATTATTGGATTGAGCCATAAATCAGTTGTCAGTAGAAAGGAATAACTGAGTTACTTATTTGGGGAAAAGGTAAAATTTAGGTATAATTATATGTCTTTTGTATTCTCCTCTAATTCAGCTTCATTTTAGAATCCATTAAAAGAACTTTGCCTTTATCCCATATCTAACTCTCTGTGTCTGCTTATTATATCTGCTTAGGTTACATCAGGCATCCTCACATTATAATTCTGCTTATTTTGAACAGGATGCTGTAAAATTTATTCTTGCCACTTGCCATTACATTAGAAAAAGGGTCAACATAATATGTTGGTCTTTGGATAGGACAGTAAACACTTGGAAAAATAATTAGTTACAGATAAATAATGTGGTTAGCAAAGGATGTCATTTTAGGTAAATACATGGAAACGTGGATGTTTTAAAGTGCTCTCATAACTTTCCTCAGACATATGTTAAAGTAGTATTTTGTTTTCTAATCAATATCAATCTCTTGCAAATAATTCTCAAACTCTGGGTTAAAAAAGTACTTTCTTTTGATTTTTATATTTTGCAGAAATTTTAATGAAAGTAGATAAAATTTTTATTGTCTAAATATTATAGATCTATATAAGTAAAAATTTGAGATTATCATATTCCTTGGATAGTTGATGAATAAAAGCAATGTACAAAGTAGAATTTGAAGACTGCATTGATTTTTCCAATCTTAAGTAATTTAATGCATCAGGCAAGATAAATATGAAGATTTGTAATATCTGTTCAGCTCTTCATTTTGAATTGCCAAATAATTTTATTTCTTTGTTCTAGCTACAGTTCCTAACTGATTTTGTGGGTTCCACTGTCCTCAGAGGTAACTCTGAAATCTGTCTTTTGAAAGATGAAGAGTTATAGAACAAATTATATGAAATGCTGTATAGTTAAGATTAATTAATAATGGGTATAGTAGACATTAATTAATAAATCCATTCTAATTATAATTACTTATAACATTGAATTAGAAAATGATTTTATGTTAATGGATCAATGAGAGAAAAAGAAGGGTTTAAGTTTTCAGGAGAGTAGGTATGTGATAATAGAGGACAGGATTTGTTAATGATATCATCTAAATTGCTTGCCAATAGACGTTTTCACATATCTCTAAGAAGACAAGATTTTTTTGATGAGATTTCTAGGTCCAAACAGTTCAGTGCTGACAAACTCTTTCAGTATTTCCTCCAGATTACATGGGAAAACATCACAAGGGGCAACTTGTTAGCCCTACCTAATGATCTGATTTTCTGTGAACTAAAAAAAAAAAAGTGTGTATTTGTAAACAAGACGCTTGTGTTGGGACCTAAAAAATGAAGGTCCCAAACTGATCAATATGTACCTGGCTGATAATGCTATACCATATCAATTTCTAGTGTTCTGTTTCCAGTAAATGGTACTCAAATTTTTATCATACCTTCATAGTTTGCAAAGTGATTTCACATACATTATCACGTTGAGCCCTAAAGAAAATCCAATGAAATGAATAAAGTGGGTTTTTGCCAATGAATTAAGATAAAAAACACAGATATCTGGAATGTGGCCATGAAGTATCATGGCCACTTTAAATTTCCCTTCAGGTAAAGAATGCAGGAAGAAAGGAAGTTGAGCCTTCTAGAGCAAAGAAAGCAGCTTTTTCAGTTATCTCTATACCAAAAGGCTCTTTGGATTATTCTGGCAAGAGTCCCCAGTTCTAGGAACCTAAGTACAGGGTTTCTCCTCTGTGTATCAGCTTCCAGACAGGTTGTTTTGGACCCTTCCCACAAAGTCTTAAGGAGAAGAAGGTGTACTCATTTCACTAGATCATATGGGACATCAGATATCAGGTAGGGAGCAGGCAGTGGTAGGACCTCTTAAAAACCTTTTGTTTTTTTAATTTTTATTATTTTTTGTTGTTTTCTTAAAATTATTTTTACTTAAGAACCTTTGAATTCCTTTTTTTTTTTTTTTAAGATTTTATTTATTTGACAGACAGAGATCACAAGTAGGCAGAGAGGCAGGCAGAGAGAGAGGAGGAAGCAGGCTCCCTGCTGAGCAGAGAGCCCGATGTGATGTGGGGCTCCATCCCAGGACCCTGGGATCATGACCTGAGCCAAAGGCAGAGGCTTTAACCCACTGAGCCACCCAGGTGCCCCAAGAACCTTTGAATTCCTTTCTTACTGAATTGGTTCTAGTTAAAACTAAAATCCAGTAATAAAAGTTAACAAAAGAAAACAGTATCACAGACACTGTATCTTAAGAGCTCTTTTAGTGCCTAAGCACAGTCAAGAAATAGTGTGGGGACTTGCTTAAAGCAATTGCATTTTCAAGGTTAAGACAAAGTCTTGGTCACTGATCCACATTAACAATAGCAGAAAAAAATCAGTGGCTAAGTAATGAAGTGACAGAAGAAGAAGGAAGAGCAGAGGAAAGAAGACATGAAAAAGAAAACCGGGAGACACGAACAAAGCACAAAGTTGGATTTCTCTTTTTTTTTTCCATTTCGGAAAAATATCCGCAAAAATATTTAACCGTAGCTATTGTACACAGGTTTAAAATTCAGGAATTAGCTACATACTAACATAAGTTATAAGTTTAAATCCAAGATCAATGGCACATCTTTCATTTTACAAATCTTAATTTGGAAAGCCAATTATCAGATGTGAGGATTGACCCTGGCAAGAAAATAGACATTTTTAAAAACTAAGATGTATGTAAGTCCCTAAACAGAAATGTTTTCTTTAATATATTTTAGTATTATATCTCTAAAATCAGAATAATACATCATAGTGGGACAAGATGGAAAAATGTTTCCACTTCAGATAATGTAAAACACATGTATTTCTGCACTCAGAAATCCATTCTACTTGCTGAAGAGATTTTGGTTTCAATTTCATTGACATATGTTTGATAAACCCATAGTTTTAAGCATGTTCTCTTAGTAAAATGTCAATTAGCACATATATTCAGTTTGCTTCCAGTTTTTCCATATGTCTTTTGACTTTCAATTTAGTCCCTGGGGTTCTTAAAAGTTACATAGGGCTATTTTTCCTCTGTCCTTAATATACGCACTGATCAAACTCAAGTTATGCATCTAAAAATTTAGTTGTAAATAAAGCACAACATTCACATAATAAAAATAGAACAATAAGTGGGCACCTGGGTGGCTCAGTGGGTTAAAGCCTCTGCCTTCGGCTCGGGTCATGATCCCAGGGTCTTGGGATCAAGCCCCACATCAGGCTCTCTGCTCAGCGGGGAGCCTGCTTCCCTCTCTCTCTCTGCTGCCTCTCTGACTACTTGTGATCTCTGTCTGTCAAATAAATAAATACAATCTTTGAAAAAAAAAAAGAAAAAAGAAAAAAATAGAACAATAAGAATAATTTCATGGAGCTCTGGGTGTGGTGCATAAACAATGAATTTTGGAACATACCAAAAAATTTTAAAAATAATAATAAATTGAAGTTATCTCAGTCCTTTTTTTTTTTTTTCTATATGAGGCACTTTGATAGGTAACTCAGTCATCCTCCATTCCAGAATAGAGTTTGCAGTATGGTAATTTTACACCTTATTGTGAATTTTAATAAATTTTTGCTGAATTGAATAGAAATTGATCAGCTCACATAGGATATCTAGCTGAGACAAATATCTTCTGGCAATTTCTGTTGTTTTCCTAACAATTTAGGTCCCCACTCCATTCTTATCACACATATGGTAGTAAAGAAAGGCAAGAGGAAATCTTTGGAGATGCTGTGGCAGAACACACAACTGTAAGATTGAAATGTTTTCTAGATGGATCCTATTTGCTCTAGAAGAAAGTATATTTCAGTTTACCTCTACCTCAAACACGTGTGGTATTCCAACATTTTCTGATGCTCACCTCAGTCAGAATGGCATTGATTTTTAACAGGACACTGTGGAAAACGGTTTTGAACTAAACTAGGGGTCACAAACATCAGGGAGGGGATGAAGGGGAACACCTCAATCTTCAGATTCTTCACAGTCAGATGTACATGGTCCCAATCACCTGGATGATTCTGAAACCTATTGTCTGAATTTGTTGTTGTTAATACAAACATCCATTCTGATTGGTTGCTATATACATTCTAATCAGTCCATTTATTTTTAACAACTTTATTGAGGTAAAATTGCCATATAACAAACTGCTCATATTTAATTGTAAAATTTTTAAAGTTTTTCCGTTTGTATGCATCTGTGAAACTCTCAAGACAGTGGGTGTACATCCATCACCCACAAAAGTTTCCTCACACCTCTTTGTAATTCCTGCCTCCTGATCATTCCCTCAGATAACTACTGATCTGCTTTCTGTCCCTATACGTTAATTTGAATTTCCTAAACTATTATATACATAATTTGTTTTCTTTTTCTGGTCTTGCTTCTTGTAGCATATTTATGTTGTAATTCTTCCATATTGTAAAATGTATCAAAAGTTCATTTTTTATATTGTTGAGTAGTATTCCATTGTTTTAATATACTACAGTTTGTTTATCCAGTCATCTCTTGAAGGACTGTTGTCTAAATGTTTAGGGTTATTAGGACCATGTTGAGTTGGGCTCTAGATGGATGTGCAATTATGACTGTATTCTGCTTACTTTTCTAAGCCTAGTTAGCTGTCCATCATAATGTAATTCATATAAAAAACATTTCTGTGACAAAACATCAACCTCTCAGGATTGGGAAACTATTACACTTGTTTTTTTCTTTAATTTAGGCTAGGTCTGTATACCAAAACAATTGGTCATCTCAGTCAGTTAACCCTGAGTAATCAATTTAGGAAAAATAGCTGATCTGAGAGCCTTGAGGATATATGGCTTTCTACTGAGTTTCACTGAGTCTTTCCTTACTTGCTCTTTGTTTCTGTTTGTTTGAGGAAATTATCTAAAACTTAAGCATTGCTAACTCTTCTAAAAGTGAAAGTTAATTACACCATAGATCTATAACTGAGTCAAGAATAAAAGGTATATTGGGGGGAAAACTTCTATTTTTATTTTACAATTTTAAGAGGTATTTTTAAAACTAAGAGTAAAATTTCCTTTTGAAATTTGAAAAATCTGTTGATGTTAATCTTTTAATTGGTTAAAGGGCAGAGGACCAACATGGGGCAGATTTCTAATTTCATTGATTGGTGCTATAGGAAAATGCTCATATTTTGCAGGTATACCATTGTTAATGCCCAATCCTGTAGTCCTTTTTCATGCAGAACTCCCACTGGGAGTACCACATGAGAAAGAAATGTAGGATGAGACCCGATTATTATAATTCACAAGACTAATTATGACTTTGAGTTTTCCTGAGTAAGCTAATTCTTTCTGCACCCTGGGATCAGTAAGCCCGAAAGTAGTCTCACAAGGATTCCACTGCATTTAACATTACATATATTTATAAATAAATCCAAAGACCTTAAATAGCCCTTCAATTCTCTAATGTTTTCTTTGTGTTATGTTTTTTAAATGATAAAAAAAATAAATAAATAAGACAATGCCACAGGTGTAGTTTCACTAAAAAATAAAAATAAAAAATAAGCTACACATCAATCGTGCGTTTTTTGGCATTGACTCACTTGTTTTAAATAGACTGTTTATTTTTATTGGCATCACTGGTGAATAAGACTAAACAGGGACATGGGAAAGCAAGGATTAAAGAGAACTTGAAAGAAAGGAGAACCTCAGACAAATAAGAGTTGGAAGGAAAAGAGAGAAAGAGAAGTGCTGTTGTAAGATAAAAGAAGTCTGACAGGAGGGGCTCTGCTTAATTTTCATTTGTATTTGTGGAGAGCTTTGTGAGCAACATAAAATGATTCGATATTCTTGAATGATCTGAAATCTGTTCTTGATTTTTTGGTGTGACAGATCTCACAAACACTGATTCCAGAGTTTTCTATGATGCCACTATCAACAAATGCCTCCAACAGCCTTTTTTATTCAGTCACCCATTGTACATTTATCTGAGAGAGAATTTCTTTGTATACTGAGTAATTTCCATGTTGTGAGGTTTCTTGTCTTCAGTTACCTCCAGTTTTATGCTTTAGTCAGAAAACTCACATAGCATTCAAAAAGGAAAACTCAAAGCAATATAGACTTTTGTGCCTTTTACAAAGAATTAGAGCTGTGTGCCCCTACCAATATAGCAATATATTATATAAGGTCAATACTCCTTTTCACATGCCTCTAATACAGATGCATTTTATGAGGTAGAACAGCAAACACTGAATCACTCTAGTAGAGATACACAAAACAAGTAATTATCGCTAGTTGCAGAAAAATAATTATGCAGTTGTGTGATGAAAACCAGTTTTTAACTGGGAGGAGAAATTCTACCAAAAAAAGCATATGGAAAAGCTAAATGTTGTGTTCTGGAAAATAAGCCATTCTGTAAAACTTCCTAATGCAGCTGCATCATCCAGACGAGGTACCATACTTTTTTTTTTTTTTTTTTTTTTTTAACAGCATCCTGCATACTGGATGTAACGCAGGATGCTGGTGTATAAGACACACATAATTACTGCTATTTTCTGTTGGCTTTTCTGTCAGAGTGACCATTTTCTCTTATCAATTCATCTAGTATTTTAGTAAGAATACCCTTTATTGTCATCTAATGCTTACCAGGTAGTTCTTGATTATGATTCAATAGACACCTCGGATCACTGGCAGTTCTTATCTGGAGTCAGCTATTTACTATCATAAATTTTACTGGATGTTCTCTGTGTCCAAGATATATAAAATAGCATTTAGTATCCAAAAAAAAAAGCTATTGGGTTTTTATTTGTAATGCAGCATCTTTTTCTTTATATTATACAGGACACCAACGAAATGTGTCCATTTCTACAGAAGGTGTTTATCTCAAATATCTACAGTGAGTTCCCTCTGCTCTGACATATACCTAGCCCCCATGGAAGCCAGAAGGATTTTGTTTCCTTACTGTTAAGCACGGCTATTCTGGGCCCTTTAACTAAATCCACTACCATGAATGAACTTAGAGCAGAAACAGCAAGTACAGCTACATTTAGGCTTATATCAGCATTTCCATTTAACACATTTTAAAACTACATTTAAGTAATGTGGAGGTTATGACATGAAGTGACAAAACCTAAGTGTGTGAGCTGGATGAAACTATCTTTAGCCAGGCTTCCTGGGCCAACGTAGTGAAGTATATGGGCTAAAGAAAGAGGCTCGGGTTTGCCTCTGAATTTTCAGGAGTGTGAAGGCTCTTTTTAAAGTCCTCATATTAAACATATCTTATCTATACACTATAATGGCATCTGTGGCCAGCAAACAAGCCCGTGAAGCTTGAGGAAGTTTCCATCCTAATCCTTTTGATTGCTTCTTGCTGCCTCCTCTCTCCTCACCCCCACCCTCAGCTGCGTGTTGGACTCCATACCTCTACAAAATGAAAAGAACAAGCAAAGAGGACTTCTTTTGGTGCAATTTTTCCATGGTTGGTTTTAAGTGATTCATAACTTTCCTGAGCAAAGCTTTGAAATTGGTTTCGTAATTTGGGGCTGGAAAAGAAGTGGTCAAGATAGAACCTTTAAAAATCCATTTTATGATAGGATGACCACTGCAAACAAATGATAAATATATCTGCATTTAGCCTATCTGTACACATATATCTATATATTCTTATAATATATAGAAGCCTTGATGCAGATACCTATGTCTCTATACTCGTTTCAGCTTAGTTATTATTACTAATATCTTTGGGACACTTACCAATTGTAAATCTATCTTTGTCCCCTCATTTCCAAATTTGTTCCAGAGCTTGATAGTAAATACCTATGTTGGCGTGACAGATTGCATTGCCTTTAATAATAAATTATTATATACCATATTCTAAATGTTTTAGTAGACTACTATTTTCCCTCAACAATTTTTTAGTGACGTAGTAAAATCAAATATAAATTCTCAAATGGTGTATATTGGGGGTTTTAATAAATACTAAATATCACTAAGTATTTTTCTGTTTTATAAATTGTTTTATTTTAAAAGAGGTAAAGTTTTCTTTTAAAACTTGGCAAAATAAGTATTTGTTGCTAATCTCATCACTTGTTTTGCCTTAAAGCATATTAATGATTATTCTGGTTATTTAATATTAATAAGTACTCCTTAAAAAAAGTAGATATGCTCATTTGGGATATTGGGTTTTACATAGATTGTGAAGATTAGTGTGATTAAGTACTCTGAATTCTTAAATAATCATTTTAACCACTTATAACAAATTTAAGTTGAATGCTTTTAAAAGTTCCTCTAAAACCATTGTAGGTCTTATTTTGTAAAATCTGCTTCAAAAATTAGTCTACCACTGTGAATGAATTGCTTTTAATAGAGAGACTGGGGGAAAGAAGGGAAAGGGAGATTTAGGAGGAGAAAAATGTCAAGTGAATCAATATGATTAATTAAATTAAATGTGGATTTATAAAACTCATATTCATAGATTTACACAATATATTCACAGTGACATTTAAAACGTGTTTTGAAAATCCCTAAATAAAGTTCCATGTACATGAAGATATTTTCCATCTTTAAGAAATAAAAAAAACACTTAACAACATAATAGAATCTTATAACTTTACTGCCATCTACTATACATTTCAATTGTTTTTTGACAGAAAAACTGGGACAATTTTAATATGTAGAAGTTTTAAAGGAAATTATATCCATTTTTGCTACTTTCTGAGTTATTTATGCTTAACCCAATAGATAATCTTGACTACTAATGTAACACAAGTAGTTTTTCTTGTTTTAAATTCACATCCAGGTCATTTTGATGTTAACCCATTAAGTTTACCTATTTGGTGTTAACTCACTAAGCTCACACTATGCTGTTCTACTGGATGACTAAATTGTTAAACTTAATGGGTCAAATATTCCTAAAAACAAAAGTTAATTTTTACAAGTTGTGAAATACAATGTGGAGGAAAGGAGCTGGTTCTTAGGTTTTGTTTTTTTAAAAATTCTGGT
This sequence comes from Enhydra lutris kenyoni, assembly GCF_002288905.1. NCBI lineage: Eukaryota > Metazoa > Chordata > Mammalia > Carnivora > Mustelidae > Enhydra > Enhydra lutris. The sequence continues at coordinate 13,301,839 of NW_019154103.1, read as the reverse complement.
AATACAAAGATAAAAGTGGTACCTTAAACCCACTTGTAGAATTAACGTCTGTGAATGATAAAAATAACAGGGTCATTAGCATGGCACAACACCTAACATAAGAGATTTGGAGAGAATATTCAGGTTCAGACAGTGCATAATGATGTGATTTGTACGCAAATCAATTTAACTTAAGAAAACTAAGAGTCTTTAGATAGTAATTCTAAATTGCAATTACTTCCTTTCCTCCCAAAAGTCTGTTAGTGTTGGTGGGTTTCTCCCCTAATCCTATGTATTTCATATTAGTATAAAATTTTTTATACCAGCTTTCCTGAAGAGTATATTTATTTTATAAAAATTCAGTCATAGCCCAAGCTATTTTAACAAATGACAATTTTTTCCCTGTAAATAAAAGTTCTAAGATAAAGATTTTGCATCACAGAAAAAAATGGAGGAAAATCGAGAGAATACTTTATTTCCTTTAGTAGCTTGCTATTGATGATGAAAAACAAGGAAACAAATGTAATTGGTAAAAAAACAAAAAACAAAAAACAAAAAACAAAGTAAGTTTCAAGTATCTCAAATAGGGGAATATTTTTAGTTGTAAATAGCTCAATTTTATTTCTAGATCCTAAAATATGTGTCCCTGCCCCCCCAACCCAATCTTGCTTCCAATTTCAATACTTCAGCCTTATCAAAGTAAACAAGCTATTGTTAGAATAGAAAACCCAGCTAGGTTTGAGGGCTGCTGCCACTTCCCTCTCTTCCTAACACAATCCCGTGCCAATAGCTTTTGGAAAAGGGAAGAAAGAAAGGTCTGCTACTGTGCTGTGTGGAAGCAAAGGGGCAGAGGGGCATCACTTCAATCTCTTGGCTCTGGTCCTTTCTCAATCTCTCCCTCCCTCCCTTGTCTTCTCCCTCCCTCTCCCTCCCTTTCCCTCTCTCTCATCTCCAGAGAAAAGAGATGCTCTTCATTCACAAAACAAAACAAGAAAATCTCTATAATTATTTTTGGCTCAGCTCCATTGAAATGCATTCTCCTGGAAGCATCTCTGTTTTAGATTAAAACAATGCTTAGAATATTCATTCTCTCCTCTTTCTTTCTCACTCACTACCCCAGCATGCCACCCCCAAACCACACCGCTCTTCCCCATCCCGCCCCATTTTTCTCTTGCTTTCTTATTTCCCAGGCTTGGTTTCTTTTGCTCTCTGTCACTGCCTTTGGTTGTATTTTTTCCCAACCATACCAAACTTAAGGCCTCAGAGATTGTTAGCATCAATGCCTACAAGTGTAACTCAGGGTCTCCATGCTTAGTATCAGCTGTTCAAGACTCAACGTTTTCCAACCAGGAAATATCCCCCAATCCTGTGTCAGTAATTATGCTGTATGATTGTTGATTTGTGATCTGATATTTCAAAGTGAAAAAATAGATGACTTCTAGCCTTGTCCTGTTCAGTAAAATTGGGAATAAAGTTTACTTTCTCTTTCTTGCAGCCCTCTTCAATACCCAGTCCTCAAAAGGTGAATAAAATCTTCATTGTCCTTAGTATGTGGTAGTTATTGAGTTCTAGGGGTAAGGCATGGAAAATTATTATTTTAAAAATCAATTTCCATCATTTAGTCACTGACAAAATTTGGCTCATGAAATCAGAATATATCTATTAAAATTTTTTTCTATCAACAACTCTATCTTTGATTTTGTTTTCCTTCAGGGCAAAAACTTTCACCATTTTTCATTTTGCTAAGGGAAAAAAATTACAGCAAATGAAATAAAGAATTCCTGCTACTGTATACATATTAGTAAAGTTATCTGTGCTGTAGGGTTCACTTCCCTAAATAGTGGGAAGCAAGATTTTTATTTATCATGACATATTTTGTGGAATTCCAGTTTCTTACACCTTTTAGTTTTTGGTGACTGTAGATAAAAGTTGCTGATAAACCTATCATTGACAGAGGTAGATCTGATACTACTTTCATTAGCATTAATGTTTTCTATTTCTTACTTGTTAATTGGAATAATTAATTTGCGCTCATTTCAGATTCTTTGTTGTTAGCAAAGGCATCCAACTTTAGTACCTATCACCCATGGAATATATATCCTGTTTAAGAGTTCATACTTGCTCCTTTGAACAAGGAATGTTTTGTATGGATACTGTAATCACATATAAGTAAGAACTAGCCTTCCTGCACTATCTTGACAAACAAAACAAAATCCTGACAGTTGCCCAGATGTGAAATGTCTCTGGGATTTCCTATCTGCCCAATAACACTAAAGTAATCTTGTAAGCATGTATTTAAAAGAGTTTGGGAATCTATTTCTAAGCCCTCAAAAGAACTCTGATTCCTGAACTCTATTTGGTTTACCAAATAAAGAGAGATAAAGAAAAGGGGGGAGGGGAGGAAAGTCACACACACTGCCATTAATTATACTGTAAACATTTAATAAATATTCTTTCTTTCTATCCTTGCCCTTTTCAAAAGGAAAGGTGGTAATTTACATGTGCTATGCCTTTTTCTTCTCATTGTTTTATTTCTTTTCTTCCTGGCTTTCTTTAACTTCTGTAGAAAAGAGGTGGACATATTTGAGAAGATAGAAATGTTTACCTGGTACATTTTTTTTTCATATAAAAAAACAGCCTAAACACCTTCTACTTTGTCTTTGAAGCTTTGTTAAACCACTAGTTCTGGAAGCTGCATTTTAATTACAAAATATTATAAAGGGAATATAGTAGGAATACACAACCTTTGATTCTCAGCCAAATGAGAGGAAGTTTAATAGCAATGTATGGTTGCAGGAATAGTTATGTTTGGGATCCATATGCATGTTCAACTCACACATTCAGGCAGTGCAATAAAGCAGGGAAAAAACAGCTGATACACAAAAGGGACCGTCTAGACAGTACCCCATCAGTCTGGCTAAATTTGGTGCTGGCATTCCCAGTGGGATTGTAATATAATTGTTCTGGTGTCTGCGTTCATTCCCCCTGTCAAACACCATTCCAAATATATATCCTTCTCCCCCCAACCCTTTTCCTTCCATAAATGTGAAGCCCAAACTATGCCATGCTAGAAAGGGTGTTAGATGGCCCAACACCAAGAAAATGTTATAATTTAGCAAAATCACATTGTTCAATTCCTTTAAGAAAAATTCCCGTGACTTCCTAACAACAGATAGAATTAATTCCAAATTTTGATAATTTAAATTAGAACATGGAAAAATTTCCATGCAAATACAAATAACCTTGAAATATTGAGGACTTTAGGTGAAAGTAAATAGGCCTTTTACCCCCTTTATATTTATTAACCTTTGTTAGAAAATTTAACAGAAATCAGAGATGTGAAAGTGTAATGATGGACATGGATCATAAATTCTAATGAAGAAAGGCTAATGAAAAAAATGTTAAGCAAAAGCACTGAAAAAATGCAAATTGTGTATTTTTTCTTTCTTAGGTTTGAAAGTCATAATATTTTTTCTCTCTAACCATCTTTTCAAAGTTAAATTTCTCTTAATTTTTACACGAATGATTTCTTTCTGTCTTGCTCTCTCTCTCTTTTTTTGGGGGGGTGGCTTTTTAAAGGAGAAACCAAAAATATTGTTTCACTGACTTGTAACTATCAATATTTTTAAAGTATTTTGGTTTGAGACATCATGAAAATGAAAATCACTACTTACAGAATAAACTAAAGGGCCAGTCATTGAAATGAATAATGCATATATTATTGACAAAAATGCTTATGATATAAAAACTTCCACACCATTGATATTTAAGCAGATTTTTTTTAAGAAAAATGCAGATTTTTGGATTGCCATATAAAATAATAACCAGATACACTTACTTTATTTTCTGTTCCCAAGTGTCACCTTTGGGCATTGTTTAGATATTAAAATTGACCAGGAAATGTATTTTTTTTTTTAACTACAAGAAAAATTATCTTGAGAAAGAGGCTGAGCTTTTTTGTTTTATTGATTATGGGTCTGTATTTGTACTTCCTGTTTTAGAGGTTAGTAATCCTTTCTTGGATCTTATAAACAGAATTTGTCTCCCATCTCAGCAGTTTTGAGATGCTTGGTAGACTAGGATCCCAAGTGTGTGAAGAAAGTCCAGGGACCAAACTAACTAGAGCGAATTCAAAGAAAATAGTTCAGGCACTAGATCCTGGCTTTATCCAACTTTAGAAGGCTGAGAGACAAGTACACCAACCAAGACAGGGCTAATGAGAAATGGCTGTTCCAGGAAGAAGCAAGACACAGGGTCTCAACTCGCACAAAGACAGAGCACAATTGCATAGAAAATCACCACCAAAGCAATCAGGAAACATTCAGATACATTTACAGATGTCTTAAAATTTTCGCATAAAAATGAAAGATTATAGATGTCTTAAAACTCTTACATGGAAAAGAGATTGTATCCTTCTGTTTTTAAAAATAGTGATTTCATATTTTTTCCTTCTTTGTATGGAATTTTTCTTTTGGCTTTGCCCGTGAGTATGAGAAACACATCATTTTAAAAAGACAAAATAATACTTGAAGAATGGTTGCGTGAAGATGGGTGGGTTGCTTGTGATTGTTTTTTACTCACTTTATTTTATTTTATTTTTTTTTACCTTATGTACTGGCGGAAAGTAAAAGGCCTGGCTGCAGACCTCTCTGAGATGAAACAGTGTAGCAAAATCTGAGTTTTATACTTGATTTTCAAACTATTGAATAATATCCTATGAGACCTCTTAGGTCTTAACTGGATTAAAATGAATATATTTGTGCTCTGGCTCTTTTCAGCTAACTAATGTGCATGTGAATTGATAGTGTGCGAGGTAGCGGGTGAGAACAAGTGTATGTGACACTGGGAGAAGATGCGGGCTCCGGGCTGAGGGTGACTGTGTGAAGGAGAACGCAGGATGGTGTGGGCTGCCTCCAAAGAGTGAGAGAAATGAAAATTAGCAGGCCTTGGGGTCTGGTGGATTTTGTCGGGAGCCAGAAGAGAGGCTTAGTTGGGAGATGAAGAGGGAGGGGAAGCGTGGTGGTGAAGGGAGGGAGGAGAAGGGGGTGTGGCGTGTGCGTGTATGTGTGTGTGTGTGTGCGCGCGCGCGCGCGCGCACGCACGCTCACTCGCGCACGCGTATGTGTTGGCTCTGAGATGTCAGTAATGGCTGAGCTTCGGGTTTTTGTTTTGTCGGTTCCCAGCGTAAATAGGCTGGAATTTCAGGTTCAGGTTGGAGTGCGTGCAAAGGCATCGTCGTTCGAGTTTCTTTTTCTGGCCCTTCACTATGGTTGCCCTTCGGAACATTGCTGCTGCTACAGAGGAGGAGTGGGGGGAGCAGCAAGAGATGGGGGTCTGTCTGCAGCTGCCCCTCTCACACTTGAATAAAAGAACTTTTTTTTTCAGGGGTAGGGAAGCTGTGAATACCTTTCCCAATAAGAGATGAGGCATATTGAAAACTATATTAAATTACCCTGATTAACAATTTAGCCACGAACAGGGGAGCTTTGGGAGATCTCTATAGGCAGAACTGGGGGCTATTCATGCCAGCAGCTAAGAGGTCGAAAGGTTTCTGAAGTTCACAGGCTCAGAGCCTTTGTTATGCTAACAGACAATCTCAAATCAGCTGCCTAGTGGAGTGTGAAATATAAATGATTCCTTGAGAACTTCCAATAAGTTGTCACTCTTGCTCTCCAAATACCGGGACAGGCTGCTAATTTCTAGCAGGCCCTTTTGCAACATCGCTAGCCCTAAATGAATGCCTTTGTAGTTCAAATAATCTTTTCAAGGGAGCTGTCCTATCATCATAGCCCAAATGCATCTTGGTTTTGACTATTAAATGAAAATCAGAGCTCAGCAGTGCTTGACTTTTCCAAGCGGCCCGATGTTTGGGAAGGGTGGTGGCAGCTCTCATGCACAACAAGTTAGCACCCACTGCAGGAGGGCCGGGGCATTAATAACAGTGCAAGGCCCCAGGAGCTACCCAAACTCTCACCCCCCACTCCCTACCAGGAACAATGCACTGGGAGAGATTTACGTGGCTTCCCTCAGGCTAGACTACCTTCCTCTTTCAGCCACACCAACATGTCTCTGATTTATGGACCCTCTGTCCAAGAGGATAGCCAGCTGACCTGCTAGCATCTGACTGGTCACTTCGAAGCATCAACTTTGGAGATGGATGTATTCATTCTTCAGGGCAGGCAAGGCCAAGGGGAGGAGGGCAAGGTGTGTGTCCAGACCATGCCCCTGGTATCAGATGCTTGTGTATATTATTTTACCATTTTCCCATAAGGAGGATGCAAACATGGCTTATGATCTTGGGTATGACCCTTGAGCATGTCCAGATGGACAGAAAGAGGTTCTGGTTCCCTGAGTCCGAATTACAAAGCTTTTTAAATAAGGAAAACTGCTCCCCATTCCAAAACCAAGACAAGTTGCAGAGAGTGAGAATGAGAATCTATTTGGGAAAGCAAGCGTGTGCCCAGATTTAAACATTTTACTAAGAAAGGACAAAGCTAATTTATACAAAAAAAAAAACAAAAAACAAAAAACAAAAAACATGCAAAGAGGAGGACAGAAACCAAAGAAATGAGAAATCCATTTCTATCAGTCTTTACAAAGGAAGGGGTTAAACCTTAACAGTTGTAACTTGGGTCCTAAAAATATTGATATTTTTGATTCTATGTCCTCTGTGTCTTTGCTGAAATACTGAAAGGTATATGATATCACAGAAGTCTCTGTTTTTTCTAGACAGAGCAGGATTGATTTTTGGCAAGGAATGGGGGGAAAATCAAATGGGCTGTATTTCTTAATATATTCCTAAGGTAAGTTTATAAACATATAAACATACAAAGGCAATATATTTTAATACACCCTTAGGTAACTTTATAAATCTTGGCGATACAGCTCTACAGAAAAGCCAAGGGCCTCGATTCCCGTTCGTCGTTGTCTTCGTCTAACTATGTTTCAAAATACACCAACAATGTCTGAGGGAGTTCATTTTGATTGATACAGAAACTGGTTGAAGTGAACACTTTTTTCTGCTTTGGGTATACTAAGACTTACCCCTATATGTTAATACACTAATTACATATAAAAAAGCAGTAGTGTAACTTACACCAATTTTGAAGTCATCCAGCTCTCATGTTTAAATATTACTTCTAAAAAAGCCAGAATACAAAATATAATGGTAAAGGACTCTGGGATTCAACTCAGAGAATTTGGCCACCAGAATAGGAGAGAGTATTTAGGAATCAGGTCATTATTTGTGTTTCAAATCCTTATTCGTTTCACTCAGGAAAACAACCTGCAAATAATACTGGCTAGGAAAAAATCACTGACATTACTTCAGATTACTGACATTAAAGGAGTTAAAAAAAAAAAAGTTTGTGGTCTCTTCTGCCAAATGCCAGAATTAGATAATAATTTGTTCTGGATATCCTCACCCCCTTTTCAGAGGGCCTCAGGATTCTGGTTATCCTTATTTCAGAGCTAGCAGCATGATGGGCTTCAGATGCACTTCTCATTACTCACAAAACGGCAACGCTGGTAGCTCAAAGTTCGGCGGTGTGCCACAACTTGCTTAAATTTAACTTTTCATCCCCTCTCCGTTTACAATATGTTAATTAATATGAAACTGTAAGCCTCTACATGTTATTGACACATGCTGGATATTCAAAGGAGAAACACCTTCTCTGTGCTTCCAAATACTTACTTTACCACTTCCAAGTGTCCTCTCTCTTTCCCGTCTTTAACACATCAAAACAGGGAAGAAAGCGCTTTTGTGTTATAACTACAGAGAAAACATTTGAGAATGTGTCAGTGCTGTGAATACCAGCACCAGTTTGGGGGTTGGTTTGTTTTTCCCCCTGCCGTGGTATTTCTTTTCCCTTTGCTTTCGCAGTCTTTAAACTCTGGCCACTCTGAGAGAAGCAATGGTTGAAATGAAAAGTTAGGACAAATTGTATTAAACCTGTGTGTTGCCGGAATATGAGCATGATGAAAGCAGTGTCAGGGCACTACAGAGCCAGACCAGCTCTCCACACACAGAAAATTAAAATTAAAAAAATAAAAGCTGGTCTTTTTTGCTTTCTTAAAGACTTAAGACCTAAGAGAAAGTGGGAAATTCCTATTAAAAAAAAAAAAAAAAAAAAGCAAGTTTCCAGGGTTGCCATTTCTCCAGATTGGGGGGTGTCTGAATGCGTGAGTTTGTATGTGTGCATGTGAGAGTGTGTTTGGGGAGAAAAGAAAGAATGGGGGAGGAGGAAGGGCAGATAACTTTACTGACATATTAATTCTTTAGATAACAGTAAACGAATGGTCCAAATAGACATTTGTTTCCCCTAATAGGTTTTGTGCAGGTCTCTTACAGGCTGTGGCATATGCTTCATTTATATGTATATTTATTTAGAAGGGTTGAGAAGAATAGGTGTAGTTTGTCTATAGTCGCAGTTATTATTTAAAGTCCAAAGAGGTTACAACTTTTTTCTACCCCAAACACAAATACAAATGTCTCTTGTATGTGCTTCCTGCATTACTTTCAAGGCCAATTAAAAATAAAGATAATATTCTAACTCTCTCGAGCCTTGGGAGGAGAAAAGAGGCTAAAAGGCAAAAGGACTCCAAGATGGCTGCCTCTTCCTTCTTCCCCTCCTTACTGCCCGTTTTCCACATAGAAATTAATGTAATATTTTGGTTAGAAATCACATTGTAGGTCATTTGCAAATGAGGCAGCCTCGGAGGCACCAATATCTGCCTAGAAAACTCTCATGATGCCATGGAGGTATGGAGAGATGAAAATGCAAACATTCAAATGTATTTAGATTTGTACACAGTGACTGGACTCACATACATACACACTTGAATGTGTGAACAACACACACAGCTGCAAATGGAATAAAGGGCCGAAATCCTTCTTAATTCTTAGGACAGAAGAGAAAAGGAGGGCTCCAGGCCACCTCCTTCGTCCCCAAAGGTTCGAAAATGCCCTGTTCATGGTCTGGATTCAATTTTTAAAAAAAGATATATCTTACTGATGACTCTCTCATTAGGCAGACTTCTAAAGTCTGGGGAGGCAAGATTTCCATAAATTATCTCTCTAACTCATCTCATGCTGGTGTAAATGCAAAGCTAAAATTTTTTTTTTTGCATTTTTTTTTTAAAGAATACCAAGCTAACCAGTTTCCTGACTAACATGGTAAAGGATTAAGATGGCTAGTAATTACTGCTATTAATTATAATAAATATATATTCTCAGTGATAAAATCCCACCCATAAAGCTAAACTTAAAATAATGTCGAGAATAAATAAAAGTATATTTGGGGCTTTATAACAGATTTATAGCAGGTTACTCTCTAGACTGGAGTGCACCAGGCATAGAACAAAGCAAATGGTTTAGTTCCTATAGGAAATATATTAAAAAGGAAAAAAAAAAGAAAGAAGCCCACAACCCTTTATCTAAAAGCCATCAGGGACAAGCACTCAATACAAGTTAACAAGCAGGAACTGATAAGATAACATTTATATGAGGTCAGAAGTCAAATGCCAGTCAAAGGCTTTTAACCTCTTGGGTCATAAACAGGAATAGTTAAAAGTGAGAGGTAGTTATTTATCGGATTTTAAGGGTACCTGATCATTGCCAGAGAATCACCAATGATGAAACTAATTAGGATTTATAGAAAAAGAACTTTGTAGCTGTTCAAAGAAAATTAACCTACAAACCCATAATTCTGCAATTGGTAGAGAGCAAAACAAACAAACAGAAAAAAACCCTTCTTTTGAGGGGGAAGAGAAATCTAGAAATTTAAACAGATTTAGTAACAAAATCTCTCTCAGAAACAATCATTTATAGTAACTGTATATACCAATTAATATGTGGTAAATGATAGACCTTATAAATTCTGTATTAACCATCTAACAACAAAAATAAGCATTACATAATTTATTTTCAATTTTTGCCCTTTTTCTTTTACTCCCCCTTCAGACCTCTTAAATTAGGCAGGATATAACTACGATATCACAATACTTCTTGCCCTCAGAATGCCGTCATTTATAAATTTAAAAATATATATGTATTCTAATGGCAATTATTTAAAAAATCAGAATATCAAAACTGCTTAATTAAAATGTTATCTTAATCTATCCAGAGAAACAGATGTCTCTTCCTTTATTTGCTGTCAGAATATTTTCCTTTGTTTTGATTTTTGTCCTTTTTGTCTTTTTTTTAGGTTCACATTCTAAACAATTCCTGGTCTCAGAGTCCATGCTGGCTTATATTTTCAAAGCATACCACCCCCCTTTTTCTCTTTTGCGATAAAAGAAAGCAGACCTAGATATTTCTTTCTAGAGAGAGATAGAGGGATTGTTGTTAGGCCTGCTAAGGCCCACTGTTTCTTTAAACAGAGTCCACAATACACTAGGCGAACATTGTGGATTTAAAATGCTTTTAAATATTTATCAGAAGTATTTTATCATCATATTCAAATGACACCTGGAGTGCACTCACCTTTATTGACAATCTCTGTTCTGAAAGTCCATTTGCTTCCTTAAAGCCCCCCAAGCAGAACAAGGACTACCCGTTTTCATTCAGTTAATGTTTAGTAAAAAACCAAGCAACCTTAATCAGCATGCTGATTGCATCGTCAACTAACAAATAATTTACTACTCTGAGCATTGCATTCCATTAAAAGCTCATTAAATTTTCTGTTCTCCAATGGGAGGTTTAGCTTTTGAACTGCATGCTTTTGCTTCGAATGATCATTTATTCAATTTTTGCAAAATGTTGTGTTTTTTTTTTTTTTCCTAAAGTATAGGTGAGCATTTCAATACCTATAGACTGCAGACATATGGAAACACAGTACAGGGTTTGAGAAGGTTCCATTTGATTTATAGACTCTGTTTAATAAAAATTCAACATAATCTCTTGCACTTTTAGAAAATCCTGAAATCACTGAGTGTATCTGTGGTTATGTGTGACCCAAACGTAGCCTCAGAAATATTAATACATAATAGAAAATATCAAATCCCTTTAAAAAAAAAAAAAAAGCTTCGATTTCCCTTTTCCACATATTATAGCTATTGTTATTTTTAGTATTTTTATCCTTGTAAATAGCTGTTTTCTCCTGATTCAAAAAGGAACATGACACCACAAAGATCTTACCATATTTGATGTCAAACTTAATACCTCTGATACATGTGTGTGGGGGGTGGCTAGTTACCCAAAGAAATCCACATTTCTTGGGGTTTACGCATTTTTTTACAAACTCATAATCCCCTGAATTATTTCCACGCCCTAGGAAAGAGTATATTTATTATTTTTAATTTAGGGACATGTAGGAAAATATCGGCCCCCAAATTAACATGCATCTTTGGATTGCTAATTGTGCTCATTGCAAATTTGGGTCATTTTGCATGAGTGACTCTAATGTAGGGCTGAGATTGCCATGCAGCGCGGTGGATTCCTGATTCCCCGCGCTAATCCTGAACTCGGTGATTGTGTCAGGTGCAGATCTGTATGCTCTAGCAGCTGGCTCATCCTCATCAATGCAAATAAGGCAACTCCTACAATCAGAGCCTTGTGAGTGTGAGGCCTGATTGCTGAGGGCAGGCTAAAGCACTACACAGACTCTCACTTTCAAATCACTCTAAGTGACAAGACAACTGCAATGTCCCTCCAGTTCAAAATCAACCTTTTGAAAACAAAACAAGAAGAGGATGGCTACAAAGAAGAGGAAAACCCTAGTGTTTGGGAAATGGACTTGTTTAGATGGGCTTTATTTAGATACAGGGGTAATCTAAAGCTCATTTCAACAAATAATTCTTTAGCTCCTCTTCTGTGCAAGATACTTTGTTTTAAGGGTCACGGAGGTGCAGAGGTGAGGGAGACACAGTCCCTGCCTTCAAGGAACCCTGCCATTTGATGGCAGAAAATCCTGAAAAGGAACATAATAACATAATTGTTATTAAGGTGCAGTCACCAAGATCTTAAATGAAAGCTGTGAAACATATTTTTACAGGAACTGTTCAGAGATGGCATTATGGCGCAGATGTCAAGAGCAAGACTTCCGGAAGCTTTGGGTTCAAATCCCAGCTCTGCCACTTACTTGCTCAAGTTCGTTCACCTTTCGGCAATCTCAATGTCCTCCTCTGCAAAGTGGTGGTGAGAGAAGTGTCTACCTCCCACGTATCTTAGAAGAAGGAAATGAGATCCCGTATAAAACACACTTGCCACAGTGCTTGGCACATAGTAAGTGCTCGGTAATGTCAGCTCCAATTCTCATTCTTTCCTCTCTAACATATAAAGAAGAGGGGAGGAGGGATCCAGAAAGAATAATGTGCCACTGTTTGAAAAGCATTTATCTGATCTGTGCCTAACTTCCCATTTTACGTGTAGCAAGCACTAACCCTGTGGCAGTGAAAATACTGTAAATGTGAAAAAGCCCTGCATCTCTCTGTGGTGTCTGGACAACCCTGGCAACTTGGAACAGGAAGGAGAGAACAAGAAATCCCTGTGCTTTTCCTTTTCTTCCTTTCCAAACACGTGTGCAGACTTCCCCTGCATTTCAGCCCCACCCTCTTTATTTTACTGCCTAATCTATAAAGGAGGATTAACAGCCGCACGCTGCTTTGGCATAGAGCAGATTCTGGGTGAGGACCTGTAGGTAGAGTCTAATGAATACAATTTTCTAGGACTGTGAGTGCATATTTTTAGCTGCATGCTGGGCTCCAGTGTTGGCTCTTGAGACAGAGGAACAGATCCTTTGATCAGACTTGGGTGTTGCTCCCAGAAGAACCTTTTTCGGGAAGTAGTTGGGGAAAAATGTCTTCTGTTTCCCAGATTTGTCATTTGTACTCTTATCAATTCAGAGTCCAGATAACTGGTCCCAGTAAGTCTCACTACAACACTGAGATACACCCGTGTGGGAAGCAGAGGTACTCCCAAGCAGAAACAGCTCCACTTTCTGGCAAGAGAGGGTGGCTGGTGCTCGAGCATGTGGTTGTTATCCTTCCCCCTCAGAGAGTAAGCTAGAGGTAGTTAACCTTCCCGGGGGAGGCTTGGCCCAGACAACATCATAGACACCATATCCCCCCTGGAGTTACCCAACAATAAAACTGCTTCCTTTGCCAAACACAAAGAATGGTCTAGAGTTGGATATTAGGAAACAGCAAACCATGTAAAGAAGAAAGGGAGGGAGGGAGGGAGGGAGACAAAAGAAAAGGAAAATAGAAGGGAGGATGGAGGAAAAGAAAGAAAATACATGAAAAGAAAGTATAACGCCAGGTCTTTTCTGCTTTGGTTTGCCAGCGACAAAGCTGCCATCCAGTCTGGTCTTGATTTTAACCAGTGCCATGGCAGGGATGGGGGGGTGGGGGCGGGTAGTGAAGAGGTTTCCATGCGGGGCCAAGCAGGGCAGGGATGAGGCGCCAGGTCTTGTGGAAATGCTGACTTTAAGACCTTGGCAGTGGGAGAGTGTGAGCAAGATGGTAAGTGATTTGATCTCTTACATTCCTACTCAGGACCCTCTCCTTCTCTTTCTAATAGGATTAACAGATATTTTCCTAAGCAGAAATCAAAATGTGTCAAATCATCTGAGACAGTCAATTTGTTCACAATGCCCACATTCTTGCAGTACGGATGCAGCACTATTCAAAACCAGTTTCATTTCAAGAGATACAATGCAGCAGAGAGGTAAACATTTATCTTCATAATCTTAGACTCCTTTCAGACTGCTTAATTTTTCCCAGTGATTTTCCCCTCCTCTTTCACTCCACCCCCAAGCTCTGCTTCAAAACATTTAGTACAAAAAAGACATGACTTCCCCAGAGGATTCGGGTCTCAGTGATCCTGATGATGCAACGTGTGCTCTCCATTATTCCTGGGAGCTCCCTGGATGTCTCTCTGCATCCCACCTCACTGCTTCTGTTGTCCCTAGGTTTGCATCACTCACAAATCTTCTTCAAACACCTGTGCAGGTGACTTCCACCTCTTCCTCCTACCTCATCCCAAGTTAGCAGAACTCCTTCCCCACTCCACCCCACCCGTGCTTTTTTCTCTTATTGCTGTTTTTGTATTATCTTTGTCCCCACCAGCACAGCCCTCCGCAGCTTCTCCTTAAGGAAGCATTAAGTTGCCTTTCTTTGTGCTACCTTAAAACTGCTTGTCCTCCTCCAGCTCCCTTTCAACACAAGGACCAGTGTCACCTTTGGAACAATGAATGAAAGTAGTTAGAGTGGGATTCCAACTTCACATTGTTGGCATTCCTGAAAATCTCAGGAGTTTTCATTTCCCCCACCTCCTGGAGACCCCATAAGATATCAGCAAATAGAAGCTCTGAAATGAATAGAAACAATAGCTACTGGTATGTTTTATTCTTAAGGTTTGAATAGTAGACATTGAGCAAGGAGAATAAAGTCTCATTTTTTCCTTTTTTCTTACCGTTTGTATATTCAGTACACATGTATAGATAGTTTTTTTTTTTAAAGTAGATTGCTGACAGCATTTTCTGTAATAACATATTTTCCGTTGATGTATTTTAGGTGTCTATTTAACCATAATGCTCTCTGTGATCATGGTGTCAAAATATAATGAATTGGTCCATTCTACCTAGAAAGCCCTCACCACCGTTTTCCCTTCCCACCTGTTAAAATCCTGTTCATCCTGCAGGATCCAGCTCACACCGTCTCTCTGGGAAATCATCCCAGATCCTCCCTGGAGAATTCTCCCTCCCTCACTGCTCCCATTTCAGGTGTTTTTGTCTCTGCTCTGATTGGAGTCCAAATTGTATTCCGGCTGTTGCTGACGTGTCTGTACAATGAGACTATGAGGCCTGGAGGACAAAGAACTTACGTCCTCCTTTCTGGACTCCCTGCCACTCCTAGAAGTGGGCCTCACATTGCAGAAGGGGGCTGTCACCTGAGGACAAAGTGTGGATGACCGGCCGGCCTTGCCAGCCTGAGAAAAGCCCACCAGTTCCTGTTGGGGGTCCTCTTGGAGGAGAGCAACATGAAGTCACTCATGGCCCGCTCATCCTACCCCGTAGCTGACAATGATTTCGAGACTTCCCTACATTAGAATTTTTAATACTTTCTTATCTAAATGCTCATCTTTAGTAAATACATAACTAGATGGATTGTGAAGTGAGGTAATTAAAAAGTGCTATCTTGTATCTGAACAAATAAATCATTTATATTAGCTCTTCTGTTTCTAGGCTGGTTTGGAATTGGCAACAAAAACTAAGGCATCAGAACTCTTTGACATGGTGCATTCATTTATTTATTATTTTTTAAAGTGCTCTGACAAGTTGTTTACTAGGAGCCAAATGTCAATTAGTATTGGCCCGAAAAGGAGTTGCTGTGCTTCATGTGTTTGTATGTAGTCTTCGAGTCATCCTGATTATTTTGGCTTTTATTTGCACAAGGTATTTATCTTCAAAGACTCACCACCACCACAACAAAAAAATCCTACTTAGTATTTTAACATTTGCTTAAAACCATACCTTGCTGGCAACCGTATCATTTCAGTATTGAATTTTTTCTCCTGATAAGGCAAATGACACTTTAGCCTTAGTTAATGTAAAACAGGAAGGTGTTAATCTCATTTTCAACATGTCAGCTCTTCCAGGTAGAGTATTAATACGCAAGATCTCCTGCTGGCAGACTCAACAGAATCTTTCTGGCTGTAAAGAGAAACCCAAACCTGGTAATTTTTGCTTTCCTTTATTGTATGTGTGCAGGTCTGCTTCATTCACTGCAAAAGATGTATCAGTAGCTAAATGCATGTAAAGAAACAACGAGATGTTTGCAAACTATTGACTTAACTCTGTACTCAGACACCCTGATAGGTTTGCTTTAAAATATTCACACATTACAAACATTTAGGTATGTTTGATAATAAATAGCAACTAGGTAAGGTACATTTTTAAAAGACCCTCTGAGATCCATAATTTTGCCTTAGAGAACTCCAGTCCAATGTCACCATTTGTTTTGTTTAATTTGCTTTCTTGAGAACAATAATTGTAAAGATTTAAACAAGGAAAAGAATGGACTGCGTTGCTGGAGGTGTTACAAGAATTCCATATCCCACAGGAAAATTTAAATTCTTGAAGTAATGTGGGAATGGAACTTTTTATTTTTTTCTTCAGGGTGTAGAGATGAGAGGAAACAAGGTTTCATGGTATCCAGTTGGTGTGGACAATGTCAAGAAAATGTGTTTCCTGCAGAAATGTTTAGGAGTTTTGGTATTTGTCCTACTTGCTTTATTTCTTGGAACACTATGGGGAGTTTATAAAGGGCAGTTTCAAAGGAGGTCAGAGAGAACAAAAAAAAAAAAAAAGAAGAAATTGTTAACATGGTGAATATAAAAGAATATTAAACGTTAGCTTTCTTATTGATAAATATGATTAATAGGATTTAAAAGAAATGTCACATTTCCTATTCAAGGAAGAGTTAGGATTGGCCTTTTAATCTCACATATAGGATTAGGATTTTATGTCTTCAACATCATAGATAAACGGATTATAGATATTGATGAGATGTTCGTTTATTTCATCTAAAAATATGGAAGAAGCAGAAAGAATGAAATGGGATCCCAGCATAGGCAACACAAAACAAAACAAAACAAAACCCCACATCTTTGGGCTAGGTAAGTCAAGAGTTGTGGCTGTGGGAATGGAAAAGGCATGGCCCTCACAAGTGCCCAGCCACCAAGGCTTCTCCTGAATAAGGAGAGATCTGAGAGGAGAAATAGTGACAATGATGCCTGAGAGGTTAATTTTTGCTCCTGTCCTCCCCACACCTTAGTCACACATTCCTGTATCATGGCTGGGACAAGTATTATTATGACCACTTTACGGATGGAAAACAGTGCAGGGAAACCGAGACTCTCCTGAGTGAAGCAGCATTATGTGCAAGCCCCAGGCCCAGCATTCTTCCTTTTTCTTTTTCTTTCTTCCTTCTTTATTTATTTATTTATTTATTTATTTGAGTTTGAGATCGGGGCTTGAAAACTGTGAAAGGAAGGGAAGAAAGATGAGCCAAAAGATGTAAAATGAAGAAGGGAAAGTCACTGAGGAATTCCGAGCTGTCAAATCTATCCGGAAAAATAAGGCAGAGAAAAAGTGAGATGATAAGATCCTTTTCTTTTATTCCTGTCCAAGTTAATAACACGCACAGTGCCTCTTTTTATTCATCTCCTGTCTGTACATATTTTCCCACACACCATTCTATAGTTATATAATTCATTTCCTTGCCCACTGGGTCAATACTTCATCACTTTACCACTTTCTTTTTGTAATGGCTTTTTGTACTCCTTGCCAGTGAAAGTGTACCCCCAGAAGAAGATGATGACAAAAGGCAGGAGAAGGTGGACAGGAAAAGCCTGGTAAGCAGGGTCACTGTTAGAGCTACATCTGCATTGTTCCATTTCCCCAGGGGGCATTATTATGCATTTCCCCTTAAGCATGAGGCCACGTTATATTCTGTGTTTAGCTTTTACTAGTTACATGGATAAACTCACTTAAAAACGTAGTAGGATTAAATTTTAGTATTGTTCTTTGCAGCTACATAACTGACATTTATATATTGCATTTTAAATCTTCTTCTGGAAATGTAACACCCTTATAACCTGTCTAATTGGTGTCATTGTTGACTCTTTTAGTTTCTCCGGAAACAGTTTTGTAAAGTTGTCTCCCCTTATCAGCAGTTTGGCTTTCTGTGGTTTCAGTTACCTGTGGTGAACTGTAAGTAGCCTGGAAGCAGGTGATCTTCCATCTGATGAATTGGCAGAAGGTCAATAATAGCCTGATTCTGCAGTCGCAATGCCTACGTCATTCACCTCACGTCATCTCATCATTTGGTGTTTTATCATCTTCATCATCACAAGAAGAAGGGTGAGTACATTACAATAAGTTATTTTGAGAAAGAAAGAGACCATGTTCACATCACAGTATGTTGTTAGAATTATTCAATTTTAGTATGAATTATTGCTGTTAATCTCTTACTGTGTCTAATTTATAAATTAAATTTTGTCATAGGTATGTATGTTTAGGAAGAAACAGTATATGTAAGGGTCAGTACTACTCAGTTTCAGGCATCTGCTGGGGGTCTTGGATCAAAACCCTGCTGACAAGGAGGACTACTTTGCAACTTTAATTAAGGATTTTAAGCCTCACAAGTTAGCAGGTTTCAGGTAAGATATGGAAATACTGAGAGAAAATAACCCATGTATGCAGTTAAATGACTTGCATGGGGTCACACATGTGGCTGAGTCCGAATTAGAAACTTGGACTTTTATTCCAGACTCTGCATCTTATACATTGTCTCCCAAATTCAGTTCTGTCAGTGCTAAGGGCTATAGAGGATTGCATCGGAATTCCCTGCTCATGGGCTTATTCTTTTATTAGGGTACATCCCCAAAAGTTCTAGAAGGAACATCTTTTTCTAAAACATCTTTTGGAGGAAGAAAAATTCTAAGTTAAACACCCACCCCCAACCTAAACCTTATAAACAAACACTCATACTATGTATTTGTAATTATATAAACATAGAGATGATGTGCAAGCAAATTTTTAGCTATAAGCGGTGAAGAAAGAAACCAAATCAAAATCACCAGTCTTCTTTCCCTGTCTGTCAAAATAAGTTGAAGAAAAACATGGACACCAAGATATTTTCCTTACTCAAAGCTGCCATTGCCAAATATTGTCAGTCAACCGATATTTGGTACTCATTTCCTGTTAGACATTGTTTGTTAGAGTCCTGAGAGTGAACAAAACAGACATAATACCCACCCTACTGTATGAACTGATTTGGATAACTATTCTATCTCTACTACTTCTGCTTTTAAAACATAAGGAACTTATCAGCCATTCATGGTATGAATTACTTCAGATGAATAATTACTTTTTCTTGATTCTTTGCTCTAGGTAGATATTAATTATAACAGCTCAGTTTTATTGTTTATGGTGAGGATGAATCCTCACACAGTCACTCTGCACTCTCTCAAATGAATAAATAAAATCTTAAAAAAATAAAATATTATGTTTGCTTTCCTTGAAAATGTAAGAAATTGTTATATACTATTCCATAACACGTCCATATTTGTTTTATAAGAAAACAGCGCCTGAATTGACTTGCTGCTAAGTAAAATTGACTTTCTGGAAAGAAATGTCCTGATTATTGTGTGACTCTCAGTCTGTCTGCACATGCTTGCACATACGTGGGTATGTCTAGATGGTTTCACTGAGGAGGATACTATGCAAAATTTCAGTTTTCTGAGCAGTCACAAAGTCATGATTTGGTTGAATTGGGCCCACTTTAGATTTGTTTCTTTTTTTTTCTTTTTCTTTTTTTTTTAAGATTTTATTTATTTATTTGAGAGAGAGAGAGAGAGAGAGAGCATGCCTAAGCAGGCAGAGAGTCAGGCAGAGAGAGAGAGAAGCAGGCTTCCCGCTGAGCAAAGAGCCCGATGCGGGCTCGATCCCAGGACACTAAGATCATGACCTGAGCTGAAAGCAGTGGCTTAATCCACTGAGGCACCCAGGCGCCCCTTCACATTTGTTTCTAAGGATGACTACCCATCTCAGGATTCCCATCAGTTTCCAAGGTCCCAAATATGTAAGGATTTTTCCATGTTCTATATCTAAATGCCTGTGATACAGGCTCTGATGGTTAGGACAAGTGGAGAATATGGGCCCCAGCCTTCCAGTCCAAAAAAACAGCTGATGCTCTGAACAGGTGTAGAAATCAATCTGGGCCAGTTCTCTTATGGGCTTTTGATAGAGTTTTGCCATCCAAAACTTTTTCCTCTGCTGCCAGACAAAGCAGGCTGGGTGGAAACAATGGTGGACACATCTGAAAACTTTCCAATGTTTGTGAATGCTCCATAGTTTGAAGTTGGTGTTAGATAAAGATTACCTCCACCTATATAGTTTTTTTTTTTTTTAAAGATTTTGTATTTATTTATTTAAGAGAGAGAGAGAGAGAGAACGAGCATGAGCAGGGGGGAGGAGCAGAGGCAGAGGGAGAAGCAGATTCCCCGGTGAGCAGGGAGCCTGATATAGGCCTCTATCGCCAGATCTCAAGATCATGACCTGAACTGAAGGCAGATGCTTAACCAACTGAGCCACCCAAGCGTTCCTATAGTTTATAGTTTTTAATGTCCCCTTTTGCATCTGGACTAGAGCACAGGCATTTGACTTGGATTCCTCTAGTTAGATACACCTATGCCAGAATTTGAATCAGATGCTAGTGATGCGGAAAAAAAAAAAGGGGGTGGGGGATAATTCAGGTTATTTCTCTCCCTCCCTTCTGTAATATTAGCTGGGGCTACAAGCTAATGCATGGCATAAAAGAACCAACTTGTCCTTAGCAGCTGGAGTTATTCCTTTATCAAATCTGTTCTGCAGCATAATTTTGGATGCTAGTCTGGAAGCTTAACTCAAGCCTAGTTCTCCAGCCTTTTCAACAATTCAGTAAGTCACAAAATATCCTTTCATTAAACTCCTTTTCTGCTTAACCAACTGAAGTCACCTTTGATGGCTTGCAACTGAAGGCCCTGATGAAAATAGACAGTAATTAGGAGAGATCAACTTTATATATAGTGTTCAGGGAGGTCTCTCCGAGAAGGTTATATTTGAATGGAGCAGGGGGAATGTGAAGGAATAAGTGATGTGAACAGCTAGGAGGAAAGCTGGAGCCGAAGAACTAAGTACAGAATCCCCTGTGTGGAGCCGTGAGTCCAGCAGAGAGCAAAACAAACAAGGTCCCTGTCCTGGTCAACTTTACCCCTGGTAGGGGCATTTAGACAGTTAAGGGTAAGCAGATTGTAAGTAGCATACTTTCAGAATGTGATCAGTGTTATAAAGGAAATGAAAGAGAGAATTATAGGCTAGGGACTATAGACAGGGGGCTGTTTTGGACAGGGTGGGCAGGAAAGGAGGTCACGTTCCTCAGAGACATAGAAGATTAATGTCTTCGAGAAAAATCCCTCGAGTACACTGTTGGGACACCTTACTCAGGAAAGTGAATTTCATAAGCATTCTTAAAGACAAATATTGCAGGGCCATCTCTGCCAAGGTTTGGAATGTTGGGAGAATCCAACAGATGTTAACATGCCCTTAGAGACAAAAGCTTTTTAAATGCCAAATGTGATCATCTTTTTGATGATGATCTCAACCTTAAACTTGCCAGATACATATGACCACATTTTTAGGGAGATAATTCTTTAACTTATGAATATTCTTTTACAACTACAAATTGGCTTAAATGTTGTTTTGGGTAGTTGCTATGTGAACAAGTACTAAAAACAAAATAAAGAAGACAGAGGCGATGCTGGTTCTTCATCACTTTGTCAGAAGCTCTTCTGGTTTGATGGACTGGACTGTCAACAATGGAATAAAGCCAGTGCTTAACAGAAAGAAACCTCAGCTTCAAGCAGCCGTATTCCAAAATAATCTCTCAGTGAGTGGAAGTTGCTGGTTTTATGTGAGCATGAAAAATTAATTATCAATGAAAAGGCATTTACTTTTTTCAGAGTCCATATATTTATTGACAAATAAATGTTCTTTATCTCTCCAGAGGAAAGAACCATTCTCTAAAACTGTTTAATCAATTTACTGACCTGAGTCAAAGCTTTGGGAGAGAAAAAGAATGTACTTTCTCAGACAGACCACAGAAAATACAAAGCAGGTGGGTCTTTGCTATGTTTGTTTTTCCAAGAGCAATTATCTGGAATATCTTCTCCCCATAAAACCATAAAGTTTTTCCTAAAAAACATAAACAAACTTACTGGTAAATAAGGCAAATTGAGTATATACATCAACTCTTACTTTCGTCCCAAGCCCTGGAAATGAAAGTAAGAAACATATTTAGGAAGCACAAACCAACAAGGACAGAGAGAACAGATGAGCAGAACAACAGCGACAAAGAACAAGCAAGCAACCAAGCAAACAACCCAGAGGCTAGGAAGAAAGTGAATGAGTGGTCAAGAGAACTTAATGGACCTGAGAATGCAGATCCCAAAGCTGGCAAAGAGGAAAGCCAGCTAACTCATTTTTTTTTTTAAAGATTTTTTAAAGATTATTTATTTATTTATTTGACAGAGGGTGAAGTAAGAGCAGGGGGACCTGTAGTGGGAGAAGGAGAAGCAGGCTCCCCACTGAGCAAGGAGCCCAATGTGATGCGGGACTCAATCCCGGGACTCCAGGATCATGACTTGAGCTGAAGGCAGACGCTTAACTGACTGAGCCACCCAGGCGCCCCTAGACTAACTCAATTTTACAGCAGAGATTGACAGCACTAGATGTCTCTGGAAATAGGGGTTGAAGGAGGTGGGTAGAATAAGAGAATATGCTGAAAATCTAAAAAGCAGTCGGATCCATCAATGATGTCACCAACTCGCAGGATCCAAGCTACCGTTGCTCTCTCCTCTTCCCCACAACAAATCCCCCAATCCTGGTAGAGGACTGGAGATCTAGTCCCTGAGGAAGGTGAGACACAGATTCTTGGCTGCGTGGGGATTCAAGGTGAGCATAGGATACTGAAAGTGGGGAAAATAAGTAGAAATATGCATGCTAAAAGCTGAAAACTCTAACTCTCTTTACCTACCTACCTTCCAGAAGAGTAGTTCATAGACTTTGAACCTCAGCTAGGAGATTGGAAGATCGTTCCCCATGCATTCTGACAAACTCAAAAGAAAAGGTTTAAAGATATTGACATTCTAGGCTCCTCCGCCAAATAGCCAAGCCAGATCACCCTTAAGTAAAACTTTTGGATAGTTACTTTCCCACTTCCACTCCAATCCTGCCCCCTCCCCAATACCTATTATTTTTATCACCTGAGAGAAATCTTTAATTTGAAAGGTAAAGGCACCAAAATAAAGTAACAGATAAAAGCAACTTGGAGGAAACACATGCCCTATAAGAAGAATAAAACTCCAAAAACAAAATAAAACATAAATCACATCATTAATGTCCTCAGAAGTGTTAAAAAAAAAAAAGGATTGCAACCATGAAGCAATAACAGGATACTGTAACAAATGAAAACACTCAAGGAACAAAACAAACTATTGGAATTATATATATATATACATATATATATATATGTATATATATACTATATACATATATACACACACATATGATTATATATTATGTAAATTATATAATTATATATGTATACATACATATGTGTGTGTGTGTGTGTATATATATATATATATATATATATATATATATATATATAAATAAAATGAAAGCAGCAGAAATGCAAAAACAGATCAGAAGAACGGGGTCCATTGGGTCAGGAGTCCAAGCACCCTTAGCTGGGACCTCTGCTCAGGGTCTCACAAGGCTGTGATAAATGACAGCTAGGGCTAGGGCTCTTCAGAGGCTCAGTGTCTTTTTCTGAACTCATGTGTTTTGGGGCAGCAATCGTTTTTTATAGCATTAGAACTCCTGGCAGCTTGCCTTTTCAAGGCCAGCAAGAAACTTTTACTTCTAGACTCTCCTTTAAAAGGATCACCTGCCAAGTGAAGTCCACATAGGATAATCTCTCTTTTGATTGACTTAAAATCAGCTGATTAGGAAACTACATTACATATACAAAATCCCTTCATTTTGCCATATAACATTGTATAATCATAGGGGGCATGCAATTTCATTCCTTGTGCCATATTCTGACAGTTAGAAGTAAGTTAAAAACTCTGTGTATACTCAAGGGGATATAAAGGCATGTATACTATGGAGTGGGAATCATGGGGGCCAGATTAAAGTTCTGCCTACCACAGGAGGGGAGGGAATCACTAGAGATACAATATAAGACAATTATTCAGACCTAAAACACATAATTTTCTGGATTGAAAAAAACTCAGTGAATGCTAGCAAACTGAAGATAGAGCCATACCAGACTGTCAGAAAACTGTGGACCACAGAGAGACCTGATAAGTTTCCAGAGGGGGCATGCCACAATCCAAGGAACAGAGAGGAAGTTGGCATTGAATTACTAAAATAGCACTGCTTAAGTCTGGAGGGCAATGGAGCACTGTCTTCAAGATTATGAAGCAGAATGATTTCTACACTTTAATTCTATATTTAGAAAACTATTAATTTAGGCTCAGGACAGAATAAAGATATTTTCAGACATGTAAGATCTCAATTATTTCCAATGTACCTTTTCTCAGAAGAATGTCTGAGGATTTGCTCTGTCAAAAAGGGGAGAAAATTAAGAAGGGGAATGCAGAAGAATTAGCAGAATAAGGCAAAGAGAATCCCAAAATCATGGTAGGGGAGGATGCCAGACAACCTGAATGCAGGTTTGAGGAGGCAACGCATCCATAATGGGAAAAGTCAGAAGGCTCCAAGAAAGATTTCTACTAGAAGAAATCTAGAGAATGGGGAATAGAATAGAATATTTCCAACATCTTAATGTACTTGAGAGAAATTTAGACAATTGACATAGAGTTTGGGCTTGAATTAGTGTTAAGTCAGAGAAAACGAGAACAACACAAAGTGATTAATTCAAAAAAGTTGTACAGGAAAGGGAAAGGAATCCTGATTTACTATGTGGCACAGCTATGAATAATGTTTCCACAGTAGTAATAATGTCAGCACAAAATTAAGGTAGAAGTATAAAGAATGAAGAATGGGAAGGTTTTGCATGTGTTATAGGGGCAATGAGAAGGGAAGCAAGTTAGATCTTCTCCTTCGGTTGCAGGAGATCTATAGCCAATACCCCAAACTGTGAGCACAGAAGAGGCAGCCTATTTGGCGAGATGGAGGTAAATGCCAGAAGATCAGCCAAAAATGTTGTAATTACTTCTGAGAAAGAGGAATAGAACAGGGAGAGAAAAGACAGGAGACTGCCATTTCTCTAGAATAAGCCCAATAAATCTATATTTTAAACTGTGCATATATGACTCTGAAGAAAAATACAAAATAAATAAGCAAAAGTAGCTGTGATTAGATAAAGCAATCATCTGTATAACTGCTTTACTTTTCATGCTAGATATGTTGACTCTTTACTTCCTTATCTAACTTCCCTATAAAGTAGTAATCTTCATTTTGTTGTTTTAAAATCAAGTTTACTAGAACTTAAACATTAAATGAATGTTTCCTTTCAGAGCTTTTCTCCTTAAGAAGTTAGACACTTAGTCCAAAGTTGTTGCAACTACTTGAAATATATTTGGAACTTTTTCAAATTTCAAAGCCTGTGGCAAAGTTCTTTAAATATAACTTTAAAGGTGTCAATTCATGGGTTTAATATTTTGAAAGAACCAGGAATCATTTGAAATCACATTAGACCTGACTGGTCAAGCTAGCTTAACCATTTTGAGTAAAAATTAAGTCTGAAAATAAACCAATACAACTGATTTTTGGGGGTGGTTTATAAATTAGCTGTAAAAGAGACTTTAAAAGAGAAAAATATCCTAAAAGTATTTTGTCTTTGAAGCATAATTGTTAAAATATGTGTATGAGGTTGCATTTTTAGGAAGGTGCTGCCACAAAGAAGTTAAGGATATTCTTCACAAAGCACACAAACAAAAATCTATGTTGGAAACCTACAAAAGTGATTTTAGGAGAAAAAAAAAAAAAGAAAAGGCCAAACGATATAATATATGCTTACATATTGTACGTGCCCCTCCTCTTTTCAAAATCCAAGTAGGGTTGAGCAACCCACTGAAATTATCAGAGCACCTTACGTAACTGTAATTTATTTTCTTCTCAATGGAAGAGATATGACTAGAAGCAAACCTATGCCTTTGAATGGGCTTCTATCTAGTTATATAAGGTCAGTGGAACAATTACTGCTTCATCAGCTTTGGTATTCCTGTACTGATGAATCCAAGATAGTCTTTCCTTTCTTTAATGATGAATGACATGGCAATTGTGGTATCAAAGTCTTCCAGTCTTTCTCAGAAATGTCTAACTGGAACTCATCAGTAGAGGATCTCCACAACCATGTTGATTTTGATCACATTCTCAACTATGGGGACCTTGTAACCATTCAGCTCTGGTCTCTACTGAATAAACGTCTCCAAGCTTAAGAGAGTATTGCCTGTGTGTAGAGGAGACAGCTAGATGTCCACTATTCTTCTTTTCTCTTGGGAAATAAAGAAAGACTACATTTCCAGTCCCATCATGCAGACAGGTTTGCACATGGAACTTGAATGGAAGAAATACATACCACTCCCTGGTCAGGTCCATGCTTCACCAGGCACTTTTCCCTTTTGCCATCTGGATGCAGATGAGGAGGAGGCACTAGAGGATAGAGGATCCAGAAGGTGGATCCAGAAGGTGAAAGTAGCCTAGGGTCCTGCATAAATGCATGTAGTAGAGCTATTCCTGCCATTCTGATCAGCTGCCCTGGACTGTTATATAAAAAAGAGATGTTGTCTTTAAGCAAGTTTGAGTATATTCTTTAAGAAAATTTGAGTCCTTTTGTTGCTGTAGCCCATGAAGACTAATAAAGGAGGACTAATGAAGAAACTGGCTTTTTACCTGGAATAAGGGATCTAATTTCTGACCCTTGAGAGCATATATATTGAAGAACCCCTCCTAAGGCAGAGCTTCCTATTTGAAAGAACCAAAATGGAAATATGTTCGTTTTAGTTTTAGTTATCTTCTAATTGGAAAACAATTTCAAAAGTAAAGATACAGTACTTAGAAGTAAATTTTTATGAATGAATAAACAGAAGACAAATGATTCGGTGCATTGCTGTCCAAGAAATAAAAGTAGACTATAATCTCAAGATATCACAGAAATATAATTAATATAAAATAAATGTATAAATGCATTGAAGGTAATCAGAAGAAAGTGTGCATTTACATAATGGGTTGGTTGGAGTAGGCCTTGTAGGCAGCTAGGAAAAGGTGAAGAAGCCTGTGAGGCAATAGAGTTGCCTTGGCCAGTGTAGTGTCTTTTTTTTAGATGGAAATGAAACTCTGAGATCAGAGATTAGCAGGCAACAAAGATACAGCAGTATAATTAAATGCCTTTGCCCTGAAAAGGAACAGGAATTTGTGGATGGAGAGACAGCAGAGAATAAAGTAAGGGAGAAAAAAGAAGGTGGCCAGTCAGAAAGACTGAGTGGAATGTGAAAATTCAATATGAAGTTATCTGCACTGTTCACTCCTCAGGCTCCCCAAACCTTTAGTAAAAGTAGATATGAAGAAGATCTGATTATTGCTCTTTTATTTTTATTTTTTTTCTTCCAGAACCCACGCTCTTATTAAATATATAAATTTTTTATTTTGGAACAGTTTTGTATTTACAAAAAGAGTTGTAAAGATAGAAGTAGAGAATCCCCAGATACCCCGCACCCAATTTTCTTAATTACTGACATCTTACCTTCATGAGGTACAGTTCATATAATTAATGAACAAATATTGATACCACATTATTAACCAAAGTCCATACTTTATTAAGAATTCCTGGGACCCTTGGCTATCCCAGTCATTAAAGCATGTAACTCTTGATCTTCCGGTTGTAAATTGGAGACACATGTTAGGGGTAGAGATTACTTCAATAAATAATTAAGCAGAATAGAGTCGCCCACTTAATTTTGGGAGTATTTTGGTCTCTTAGAAGAAACTACCTCCCAAAATATATACATATGCATATGTATTTTTTCATTCTTTTATATATATATATTTCATTCTTTAATATATATTTAATATATTATTATATTATTATATATTATATATATTATTATATTATATATTATATATATTTAATATATATTTCATTCATATTTCATTTGCATTCATATTTTATATTTCATTCATATTTCATTTTCATACATATTTCATATATATTTCAATATATCATATTTCATATATATCTCATATATATTTCAATATATATCATATTTCATATATATTTCATATATAATATATATATTTCATTATTTTATATATATATATATTGTGGCTTGTCTTTTCATTTTTGTGATGGGATTGTTTTTAGCACAAGAGTTTTAAATTTTGATGAGGTCTAGGGGCTCCTGGGTGGCTCAGTCAGTTAAGCCTCTGCCTTTGGCTCAGCTCATGATCTCAGTGTCCTGGGATTGAGCCCTGCATTGGGCTCCCTGCTCAGCCAGGAGCCTGCTTCTCCCTCTCTTGCTCCCCATCCTTGTGTTCTCTCTCTCTGTCAAATAAATAAAGTCTTTAAAAAAATTTTTTTAATAAATAAATAAAAATCTCAAAAAACATTTTTTTAAAAGATTTCATTAGTTTTTGTCTAAGGCCCTTTTCCTGTTCCAGGATACCACATTGCATTTAGTTGCCACGTCTCCTTAGGTTCTTGTTGGCTGTGACAGGTTTTTAGACTTTCCTTGGATTCAGTGACATCTTCAATTTTATGGAATACTGGTCAAGTATTTTGTAGAATGTCTGCCAGTTGGAATTTGTCTGTTACTTTTCTCATGATTAGACTGGGATTATGGGTTTTGGGGAAGAAGACCACCGAAGTGAAGTGTCATTCTCATCCCATCCTATCAAGGTTAGGTACTGATATATCAATATAACTCATCCCTGTTGATGCTGCCCTTGATCATCCGGCTAAGGGGATATTTGTCAAAGTTACTCTTTTTCCCCCTTTCCATACTCAACTCTTAGTAAGGAAGTCACTATACCTAGCCCACACTTAAAATGTGGGGTGCCGAGCTCCACCTCCTTAAAGGATCAGCATCTGTAGAAATTACTGGAATTCTGCACAAGAGGCTTAGTTTTTTCCTCCTACTTACTATTTATGTGTTTGTTTTTAGATGCTCACATTTTTCCAGTTTGCCCATTGAGATTTCTTTCATTTGGCTTTTGTGTTACTTGACATAGGCTTATTACGATTTTCTGGATCTACTTTTGTTTTTTTCAGCAATTCCTTGCTTTTGGCACTATAAGATACTCTAGATTCATTCTGTATTTCCTGCCCCAGTTCTGAAATTGACCATTTCTGCAAGGAGCCTTGCTTCTTTTTATTAGGATGGTATTAGAAACCAAGATATGATTTCTACATGTGCTCATTTCTGCTGCAGTGTCCTTGCTTCTAGGTTCTTTTAGCTAACAGAGCAAGGAAATAAACATGTGTATACTAACCTGTGGATATGTACATATCTATAAATATCTCTGTATGTATCCATCTGTATCTAGAGTAAACTAAACATGAGTTCATATTGAAGTTGCCAGCTCTAATCCACTACGGTATGGATCATTCTAGCCTTTTCTCCTTGCTAATCTGTAACTTCCCACCCAGTCCAATGATGAGAAACCTGGCTCCCACTAATGATCATCCATTTACTTAATTTTTCAATCCAGTATACATGTATACTGGTTTCATAATTTTAACCCATACCCCCACAGAGAACAACTTGATCAACTAGAATATAGTGCTTATGCACAGTTGTTTTTGTCTTCGGTTTTACAAGCTCTGCTCTAAGATATCTTAGATCTGCAACTTATTCCCCAACTGCCTTTAATGAAAGTATTTAATACATTTGTAATACAATTAGATTCTTACGTCATGGTCTGCATTTTGTGGTGGGATCCCCTGACCTCCTGAATGGTATTTTAAAATTTGCACACGTTAAGGTTCACTCTTTGTGCTGTAAAGTTTTGTGGGTTTCAACAAATGCATTGTGTCACATAGCTACCATTACTGTCATATACAGAAGAGTTTCACTACCTTAAAATTCCCCTGTGCTTTTCTTAATAAACACTCCTTCCTCCAAAACTGCTGGCAACCACTGAACTTTTCAATGTTTGAATAGTATAGCCTTTTCCAGAATGTTGCAGAATCATACATGTAGGCTTTTCAGAATGAATTCTTTCACTTAGCACTTAAGATTCATCTTTGTCTTTCCATGGCTTAATAGCTTGTTTCTTTTCACTGTTAAATAGTATTCCATTTTGTTACCTATTGAAGGATATCTTGGTGGCTTCAACTTGTGATTATGGAATAAACAGTCATGTACAGATATTTGTATGAACATAAATTTTCATGTCAGTTGAGTAAGAAGCATGATATACTGAATTATATGGCAAGACCATGTTTAGCACTGTTTAGCTACCAAACTGTTTTCTGAAGTGACTGTGCCATTTTGCATTGTGAATTCCTGGTCCACATCATCACCAGCAATTGATACTGTCAGGTTTTTTAATTTTAGCCATTCTAATAGGTGTGTAGTGGTAACTCACTGCTGTTTAATTTGCATTTCCATAGTGACAAGTGATGTCGAGCATCTTATGCGTCTGCTATTTGAGTATCTTCTTTCGTCCACTTTTCTTTTTAACCCAGTCTTTCCTTAGAAGGAGTGAAATATGAGTGACAAAGTTTTATGTTTTTTAGTTATAGTCATATTCGAATTTATCCTGATCAGTGTTTTCAGAATGTTCCAGTGTGTTCAGAATGTTTCAAATCTTGGTCTCCCTTTAAGACATAGTATCTTAGATTACTTAAAATGGCCTGATCTCTTTCTTTAATTGTAAATTTGTATTAGTTTAAAACTCAGAAGGCAATCTTTCCAAATTCTTAAAGTGAGAACAAAAGAGACACCTTCATTGTTCCCTCGTAAAATTTTAATGCTTTTCTTTCTTTAAATATATTAGTTTATTTAGCTATAGCTATACTTCAAATATTATAGAACTGGTTGACTTCGATCATAGGCTTCCTTTTGTTATCCTAATACTTTCTGTAAAGATTCCTTTAGTGTAATGGTTCCCAAAATTTGGTATCAGAATCTCGGGTAGCCAAAAAAGAACACAGTAATATGTGCTCGTTAAATTAAGATAGGACGTAAGCCTTTGTATTCTTATCAAGATTCCTGGTGTTTTTGATATAGTTTTGACACTACTGTTTAAAGTGTGACACTACAATTTTGACACTACTGAGCGAAGTTTGAGAACCATTGATTTGCTGTTCGGACTGAGGACCAATATAACCCTGAATAGAAAACACACAGCCTGTTGAGACGCTTACACAGTGTCAGAAGTCAAGGCTACTATCTTGTTATGTCCCCAACCTAATATTTCCATAGGTTTGTGTGCACAATTTTTATCTAGGGTTTAAATTAAATATCAGTAGAATATCTTTACAGCATAAGATATTATGAAAAGCTAGTTTATTCCTCAGAGTTCATCAAAGGAACATTTAAAAACCATCTGGACACATCATATCACTAAATTAAAACTCTTAAAAGGTGCTCCCCAGAATTTGCATTTTAAAAAGTGCACTATAATATACAAGGTTGATAATCCATACATCCTTGCATATTACTGGGTCACTACTCTTCTATACAATAAAAATTAAATGGCAGTTATTTTTTTTACAACAAAGCATTAACCTAAATTAAGAAGACCAAATTTAACAATGTAGCAATTTATAACTCGAAAGCAAGTACTTCTCAGATATTTTTTCTTTAAAAACTCAAGTCTTCATGTGGTTTATGTCCTTCCTAAGCTATGGCTAATATTCAGTATAACTTAAGAGGCACAGTTCCATTCCAAAGAAAAACTTCATCACATCAAAACATTATTTGCATATTCATAAGATTCCACCTTCAGGCACAGACATGAGCTCTTTTTTTTTTTTTTTTAAAGATTTTATTTATTTATTTGACAGAAATCACAAGTAGGCAGAGAAGCAGGCAGAGAGAGAGGAGGAAGCAGGCTCCCTGCTGAGCAGAAAGCCCGATGTGGGGCTCGAACCCAGGACCTGGGATCATGACCTGAGCCGAAAGCAGCGGCTTAACCCACTGAGCCACCCAGGCGCCCCTACATGAGCTCTTTTTCTTGCAAACTATTATATTAATAGAAATATACAAATAAGCATCAAGAAAAATGCGAATAAGGATATTAAATGAAAAAATGTTCGCTCACCAGTGCACAGTTTATCAGGTGGAGAGTGTGCTTGCTTGATTACAAAGTAAATTTTAAAGGGAAATAATTATGCTCATTGTTCATATAAATATATTTAATCGCCATTATTACTAATAATTGCTAATACTGATGAGTGTACTTCTGAGCAATTGTTTGAATTTGCTAGAAAACATATAACATGACTTTTTTGGAAAATGTATTTAAATTTTACCTGAGGGGCTATTTTTTTAATCAAAATAACACACCAAGGCATGGTTGAAAGCACTTTGCTTTTTCAAAGGTCTCTCCAAACTCAATTGTAATCCAGAAATGAGTAGTTTCCCATGAAAATATCAGCTGCTTGAGCCTCCTTTGCCAGCAACTAGATTATACTATTTATTTTACCAGTAACTAATGATTACTCTTATGAGATGTTACATTTCCTGAAATTTTTGCTGTGAGCATAATTTTATAATCACTACCAGGCAAATAGAATTTTTTCCCTCCTTTTAAGAAATTTAAATTCTTCCTCTTAATCTTATTTTCAGCATATTTGGATGTATCTAAAAACTTTGTCCTTAGTCAATCCTTATCAGATTATTTCGATCTTTCCAAGTTAAACGGGATCTTATTCTTTCCGTTTAATACTAATCCTAGAAAGCAAGAAATCCACAAAAACAACCAAAATCTTTAATGGCTTTGATTTGTTAATCACTGAAAAATTTCAGATATTTCTACTTGACCCCCTCTGAAAAGCCAACTGTTACAGTGTGGTCTAAGCAAAGCAATTGAACATCTGTAGGACACAAATCATGTTAGTAAAGGAGAACCTCTCTAAAACACTTTTTGTGTATAACATTTAGAATTATTAATTGACCCGTTAGGCACAAAAAGAGTCCCCCATAGTTAAAGAGTTGACCTCCTTAAACGTCATCATGCTATTTCATTTCAGCATTTCTAAGAAGTCCGTTAGAGGTAAGGTTATTACCATTTCCATAAGCTAAGGATGCCTGGAGTTGTAGCCGGCTTACGGAACCAAAGACAGCCTGCTGCAGTTTGCAAAAATGCTGACTTGTGAGGCCCGGGTCGTTATTTATTGGTGTCTAGACTTGGAGCTTCTTTATCCTTCCACTCTAACCTCAGAGGCCACCCAAAGAAACCAGCTTCAGGGCAAGCCAAGTCCTTTGGTTGTATTTTCACCCAAATTGAGGATCAGTAGGTGGGGATGCCATGCCCCAGCCTTGGAATACATAAGAGGACAGGAGCATTTCTGCACAGCTTTTGAAGGCAGTTGCCACCAGGTTGTTAAGTCGCTCCCTAGCCTCAGAGCACACGGGACTGACTTTATTCTTTACACAGGTTCCTTGTGAAGCAGTGGAGTGATTTTAAAATTCCATTTCTGACCCATAAGACCTTCGGTGATGCTGTTCGTGCGCCCTGCACAAGCCGCTTTCCCCATTCACGCACTGCAGGTCTGAGTCTCTTGTTCACATCTATTAACTAGATACGCTGAAAAGGACTTTAGATTTTCTTCAGTACATATCTAGAACAGTTCTCTCAATTTGGAGTTCTCATATTCATGCTAGGACTTTGAAATTTGCAGGCCTCATGTGAGAAAATAGACTACATTTAACTTAATTAAATTTTTACTATCATTCTCAAATACTAATTTGAAAGGATTCAAATGTACCTGAACTGTAAATATTTTTTAAATGAAATAACAAACTCAAATGATAAATGAAGAGGAGAATACCCATACCTCTCTTAGGTATTTCAAAAGAAAGAAAGTCCCCTAATGAGAGTTATAGTTGAAACTGTGTTAGACTTTAGTTGTTAAACCGAGTCATAACACATAGGTTTTTCCTGTATATCCTACGTTTCTCAGCAAGAATCTGCTTTTTTTTTTTAAGATTTTTATTTATTTATTTGACAGACAGAGATCACAAGTAGGCAGAGAAGCAGGCAGAGAGAGAGGAGGAAGCAGGCTCCCTGCTGAGCAGAGAGCGCGATGCAGGGCTCGATCCCAGGACCCTGGGATCATGACCTGAGCCGAAGGCAGAGGCTTTAACCCACTGAGCCACCCAGGCGCCCAAGAATCCACTTCTTGTTCAACAATTTTATTCTTAATTCAGAATAGAAAAATGGCGTCACCATTGATAAATTAAAAGTTAGCTTTAGAGGAACAGTAGCTATTTCCCAAATGAAAAAGAGAGAGTAATTTTCATACTTGGGTGTCAAAAGATTAAGTCCCAAGTTTGCCATTTGCTTGCCTAAAATGCTTGAGGTTACTTTATGAATATTCATGCATGAGATTTTATTACAACTCTAAAAATTGGGTTTTTACCACCCCAAATTTGGAACACTTGTTTGGTCCTGTGTACCATATAAAAAGGTTCAGGTATTTTGGTGCCAGAAAAGGAATGATTAGTTGAAGAGAAAAGATGATTTCTGAAACAAATTAAGTGTGTGTGTTTGTGCATATATAAAAATATACATGTGTAGTTATTACATTAAAAGAAAATACTATTGACAGTGATTACTATCACATGGAGATGTGGCTGAAAGGGTATTTCATAATCAATAACATATTTAGAAGTATGGATAAGAGGAGTTTGGTTTGTGGCTATGGCTTTTTTGTAAATCCTATTGCTTTTTTGGCTCTTTGCCTCTTAGATGCTATCTGTACCTGGGCAGAGTGTTCTATCCACCAACAGCAATGTCTATGCACCAGCTCCAGGGGTAGCCAGATTGGCAGAGACACCTAAGCATATTCTTCATTTTGAATAATCTGCTGTTCTCAAAACGTTCTCTGCTTTGTATATGAAAATATGAAAAAGCTATATATAATTGTAACTTAAAGGACTAAGATAACTAGATAAGTAATTTTGCCAAGGAGGAAACAAAAAAAGACTTTTTAGGGAAATAGTCACTCTTAAAGACTACATGTTTGTGTCCCACCAACATTTATTTGTTGAAACCCTAACCCCAAATGTGACTGTATTTGTAGATAGGTCCGTTACGGAAGTAATCAAGTTTAAATGAGGTCAGAGAGTGGAGGCCCTGATCTCATGGGAGTGGTGTCCTTATAAGAGGAGGACACCAGAGAGCTGTAGCTCCCCTCCATGTGAGGACACTGTCTGCAGCGTAAAAATAAAGCGCTCACCACAAACCAAACATGCTGACACCGTGTTCTTGGACTTCTCAGCCTCCAGAACTGTGAGAAAATATATTTCTGCTGTTTAAGCCA
The DNA here is from genome assembly GCF_002288905.1 of Enhydra lutris kenyoni. Taxonomy (NCBI): domain Eukaryota; kingdom Metazoa; phylum Chordata; class Mammalia; order Carnivora; family Mustelidae; genus Enhydra; species Enhydra lutris. Next base: position 13,266,793 of record NW_019154103.1, on the reverse strand, counting down.
CTCAGTCTATAGTCTTTTGTTATGGCAGCCTGAGCACTCTAATACAGTCATTGAAAATCTATTGCTAGGCATCCTGGGGGACAAGATAGCAGGGAAGAAAGCAGGAGATTTGATTTGGCTAACCTAACTTATTTGCCATTACCTGTCCCATTCAAACTTCAGCAAATAGGCAGATCAAAGAAAGAAGGATCCTTAAGTCATTTGAAAAGTTTTTGGAAACAGGTCTCCTACTTAGGCCTTTTAATTGAGTTTCTTTTCTTTTCTTTTTAAAGATTTTATTTATTTGTCAGAGAGAGAGAGTACACAAGCAGGGGGAGTGTCAGACAGAGGAAGAGGGAGAAGCAGTCTCCCCACTGAGCCAGGATCTGGATTCTGGACTCCATCCCAGGACCCTGGGATCATAACCTGAGCCAAAGGCAGGTGCTTAACCAACTGAGCCACCCAGACACCCCTATTGAGCTTATTTTCTGAAATTGTTTAATTCCAGGAGGGAAACAAAAAATATTAATATATTTTATATGAATTTACCCTGTAGTTTTTTGAAACTTTATTGTTTAATTTGTGTTTTGTTTTTTTAATAATGTAGTAAGCATCTGCAAAGACCTTAACACGGAAGTTAGGACTGTGATGAAAACCTATAATTAATCTGGTGGTTCTCTACCAACTCATCTCCAAAGTGAGATAGCTATCTTTTTACCTTCTCTTTCATAGTTCCTTTGCTTTCCTTTGTATGTTTTAATGCATTTGTAGATATTAGTTAAGATGATGTTTTTATTTTATCTTTAACTGTACAAAAAAGAATATCACACTGTATGTGCCCACCTCTACTTTTCGTACCGAATTATTTAGGCAGTGAGCTCTCTTCTTTCATGCCTTTGTGAGGGTAATTGGGGTAAAAAGTTTTCAAAATATCCTTGCATATTGGGCCTTTGGTCATACTCCTAATGTTTCTTCAGGCACAGCGATCTTTCCCAGAGCAGTTAACAGCCACGTGTATGGGCAGCTACTCCCAGGCAGAAATGAAAATGATTAGGGAAGAAATTTTGGTGCGAGAGTTGCAGTTTACCTAGTTTACCACCAGTCTGCAGCATCTTGATTATAAGCAGTCAGGTAAACACCCACTTGATCTGGATATCCATCCATAATAGTGTTTGATGGGAACACTGAAGAAAAACAACACACTCTGTGGTTATCTTAAGTATAATTATCACATCATTTTAATTCTTTATGTTGCAAGCAATGAAAATCCAACTAGCTTCAATAGTAAAGAGGATTTACTTCACCCAATTGTAAAGTAATATAGAGTAGGCTTCAGGACTGGTTTGATTCAATGACTCAAGAATATCACAACAGAGTTTGTTTTATTTTGTTGCTCTCTCTCCTCTGTCTTCTACAATATCATCTTCATTTTAAAGTTAGTTTCTCTTGTGGTGGCAAAATGACTGCAGAAGGAGAAGGCTAGCTCTTGGAAGCTACCACAGAAAAGTGAAGAAACTTCTTCCTTAGAAGCCCCCAGAAAAGCCAGTCTTGTTCTCTTACCTTTGAATTAGTAAACTCTTTTTAATACTTCACTTCCTCCAATATTCTTTTCAAAAGGCCCATTATTAATTATTAGTCCCAAATAGCTTTTCTTTTGATTTACACGACTTGAACTTATTGTCTCTAAAACTATACTCCGTAATCTATCTGTATAGGTTTAGCAGTCATGACAGATGTACCACACCATTGCAGGTGTCAATGTTAGGGGAAACAGCAAAGGGAGGGGAGGTGTATACTTTTGCACAATTTTCTATAAACATAAAACTCTTAAAAAATGAAGTCTTTTTTTTTTAAAGTGTACTCAGAATCCTTTGATCAGTTGCCTTTGTGTTCTGCATTCAGTGAATGTTATAGAATTCTATTTTCCACACTCTGCTTTGGCATGAATTTCTAAATTTATTCCTAACTGAACCCTCCCTCCCTTTCCCACCTTGGACGACAACATGGATATCGTGATGCTTCCTTTATAGCAGCATTAAGTATCCTTCCAAGTTATGCCAATATGGGGTTAAGATGTGTTACGCTTTCATTTCTAACATCAGTATTACCAATGAAACTGACACACAATCTAATAAGGGATATGTTTGAGTTATCTATCTTCTGACATTTTCTGAATATAATTATCGGTCAAAAACAAAGACTTGTAGAAAGAATGAAGTAAGAATATATCCAAAATGTTTGTAAATAATTCTTTGATTATTTTGCCTTTGTTTTTGCCTTGCATATTCAAAAGAATGTGGCATTTATATTTATTTTTAGTTGAACTATTTTTTGATTAAGTAGAAGAATATCAATATCCTGGGGTATAAATAGCTCTAGCTGAGAGCAAACAAAGACTTCTGGGTGCTATGGAGTGCAGAGCCAATACAGTTATCATAAATTTCACTTCTAACAAAAGACATCAGGGTTAACAAAATTGTTTAATTTGCTTAGGCAGGATGAACCTTGTGCCTCTGCAAATTATTTCATGAGCTTTATGTTGAATAATGCTCTAGAGAGATACTTTTTTCTCCATTTATACCCGAGTAGGAGTTAGCTTCTAGTTTATTTCAAGTACATAATATATGTGAAAAAGTGCTTGCAAATTAGAGGAATTATTGTAACACAAGTCTGCCTTAAGACATACAGGCTCTCAAGTTAAACAGGAATTACGTTCTTTAGCTAACAGATTTATGGAATGTAATGAAATTTTGCTACTGGGTAGTAAGAATAGACTGTGTAGTCTATTTCAATGGAGAATCAGAAAAAGTAAGTAGGAGACAATGTTGAGAAAGAGCAATGAAGTAGGAATCCGAAGCCCTATATGACATTGAGCACTTGACTTCTCTAAACCTTAGGTTTTTTATCTGTAAAGTAGTAATTCTAGGCCATAATTAAGATCAAATTATATAATAGATCGGAATGTGTTTTCTGTCTTTCAAAGAACAGTGTTAATTTAAAATGTTATTATATGGGGCGCCTGGGTGGCTCAGTGGGTTAAAGCCTCTGTCTTCGGCTCAGGTCATGATCCCAGGGTCCTGGATCTGTCTTTGGCTCAGGTCATGATCCCAGGGTCCTGGGATGGATCCCCGCATCAGGCTCTCTGCTCAGCAGGGAGCCCGCTTCCTCCTCTCTCTCTCTGCCTGCCTCTCTGCCTACTTGTGATCTCTGTCTGTCAAATAAATAAACAAAATCTTTAAAAAAATAATAAAATAAAATGTTATTATATAAGAGGTAGGGGCTATTCCACTTAGGCATGTGAAATAAGGTAAAAGGTTTTCTGTGGTATGTTGGGTAAGCCATGTTAATGAAAGAAGTCCTTACTGAGAGTCTCTCTAAATCCAGGTCGGTGTTCTGGAAACTATAGTAGGCAAAGTGCATAGGGCAAAGCTTCTCAAACACAGTACATATGTGAATCACCCGATTCTAGTAAAAATACCAATGCCAGGATCCCATCCAGCATGTGTATTTAAAAAAAGACAAAGTTCACAAATAATTGAGGAAAACCTTCATTTAAGAATCACTGGTCAAGAGCAGAGGTCAACAAACTTTTCTGTAACAGCCAGTTAGTAAATATTTTAGCCTTTGTAGGCTTATAAGGAGTCCATTTTATCTTCTTTATTTCTTTATTTAGAAACCTTTAAAAATGTAAAGAACCTTCTTAACTTCCCAGCCATACAAAAACAAGCCAGGCGCTGAATGAGATTTCAGGGAATGAAAGAGCTCACATCATAGTTTGTAAATCAGTATGTGGTACATACACATATTGTAATACATGGATGCTTATCCTTTTCATTACCTTGAGTATAGAGACTTGTCTTATTCATTTTGTTGTTCTTGGAACACAGCACATTTCCTGGCACATCAAAGTTCCTTAGTAATTGCTGAATTGATGAATGGAAGAGAGAAGGTCCACTAAAAAGATTAATATTATGACCTATAACATATGCAAAAGCTATCTAATGATAAGAGAAGTGATAGTTTCCCAATTAATTTTATCAGTACAAACAGTAAAAAAACAAAAACAAAACAAAACCAAGCCCATGCCCCAAGAAACTCTACTGGCTTACATATTAATATTTGTTGACAATGACTAATGTTAAGTGGATTTTGACAAATAATTCATTTTATTTGTTGTCTGGAAGGAAAGTGGTCTTGGTTTTATGGAACTTCTAGGAAGATGAAGTTTCATTTCTTGGGTATGGTATTTAGGAAAATTGCTCTGGGAACCATGCCTGGGGATGGGAATGGGAATATACCTTTGAGTCATGGGCCTCTAGCATGAATGATATACTTAAAGCTCTGGATTAGTACTGGATATATTCTTAGCTAAGTCTTTAAATGTGACTAGCAATAAATGTACTATTTAATTCAAAGCTATCGATACTGAAAATGTGAACATGGTGGTGAAGTATATCATATTACAGTGGGTTCACAGTCATCTAATTATCTTAAAATAAGTCTTTAACATTTTAAAAATTTATTTTCCAGCTTTATTGAGGTATAACAAATAAAAATTATGTATATTTATAGCATACAGCTTGATGTTTCAGTATATGTATACTATGTGAAATGATTAGCACAATCAAGCTAAATAACATATCCATCAATTTAGATTCTTGTTTTTATGTGTGTGGTGAGAACATTTAAGATCTCGGCAAATTTCAAGTGACAATATAGTAATTAGTAACTATAGTCATTATGGCGTGCGTTAGATCTCCAGAACTTACTCTTCCTATATAACAGAAACTTAGTACCCTTTGGCTAACATCTCCCCAACTGCCCCTACCCCTCCCTCACAATCATCGTTCTACTGTCTGCTTCCATAACTTCAACTTTTTAGACTCTACATACGGTATCTGCCTTTCTGTGTTTGGCTTATTTCACCCATTACAATATCCTACAGATTCATTCTTATGGTCACAAATGACCAGATTTCTTTTTTTTTTTTCAGGCTAAATAATATTCCATAGTATGTATAGACCACAGTTTCTTTATCCATTCATCTGTGGGTGGACATTTAGTTTATTTCTGTATCATGGCTACTGTGAATAATGCTACAATGAACATGACAGTGCAGATAATATCTCTCTGGCTATTGATTTTATTTCCTTTGGATCTATGCCTAGAAGTAGATTGCTTGATCATATGGTAGTTTTATATTTAATTTTTTGAAGAACCTCCATACAGTTCTCCATAATGTTGGTAGTAATTTTCATTCCTACTGACAGTGAACAGGATTCCTATTTCTTCAAATCCTTGCCAACATTCAGTTCTTTTGTCTTTTTGATAGTACCCAACCTAATGGATATGAGGTGATACCTCATTGTGGTTTTGATTTACACTTACCTGATAAGTAGTAATGTTGAACAATCTTCCATATACCTGTTGAACATTTGTGTGTCTTCTTTTGAGAAATGTCTATTCATCTATCTTGCCCACTTTTTAAATGGGTTATTAGTTTTTTGCTCTTGAACTATGTGAGTTCCTTATCTATTTTGGATTTTAACACCTTATCAGATGTATGGTTTACAAATATTTTCCCCCATTCAGTAGTTTGCCTTTTCACTCTGTTGATTATTTCCTTTGCAGGAGGCTTTTAACCATTTGTCTATCTTTTGCTTTGTTTCCTGTGCTTTAGCAATCATATCCAAAAAATCATTGCCCAAAAAGTAGTTTTGTTTTATGTAGTTCTGCCTCTTGGCCTTCATATAAGGATCTGATACCTTATCTCAGATCCAATTGAGTGTCCACCCTCTTGATCTGATTACACTTTTGATTGCTTTCTCAACTGAGATGCACATCTTCCTTAGTAAATCATTGATAGTTTAGTAGCTCACACCGCCTAGATTTCCCTTTACAACAGCTTTACTCTGTCTCACAGGCCAGCATTTATCTGGGTACTTGACTACCACTCGTTAATTCAAGTGAACATTTTTTTCTGAATTGCTTCAGTAGACTCCAGTCTCCTGTTTCCCAGGCCATCTGCACCAACTCCTCACATTCCTTGAATATACCATGTTTATCCTGCCTCACAGCTGTTCCTGCATCTCAAATGCCCCCTTGATTTGCTTAATAGTATCAGTGTAGATATTGATAGTATCGAACTTTACCTGAGCCCTATGCTATCAGAAAAATCTACAATTAGTAAGTCCCCCAATTCCAGTTCTTTTGTGCTCCAGGAAAGGGCTTACTGCAAAGAGTCACTCTTCTCCTTCTTAAATAAGACTAATTGATGCCCTCCTTGTTTATTTACAACAAGGCCAGACACAGACAGTCCCATTCCGTTCTTCGCCTCTTAAATGTTTGGGTGAACTCTTTGTTCCTACTGGCCAATCTGGACAAAATGCTTCACTTGACAAACTTGAGTCAGGCATCTCTTCTTCTTCTAGGTTCCTGAACTTTGCCCCACACTTGGGCTTTAGGGTAGAACAGCCCTCCTTAACAGCCTCTCCAGATGATCAGCAGACTGCAAGAAAAGACCTTCCCTGATAATTATCTAATGATACCTACTCATCCCACTCTCCCATACCTGATTCCCTCTAGCTTTTCTCTCTCTTCCTATAAAAAGAAAAAAACATTGTTTTGCATGACCTTTCAGATCTTATAGTCTATGTATCCTCCATATTGCAACAGTCACCTACCCCTGATTTCAATAATCCTTTTGAATTAAATATTTACTCCAAAAAGCTTTCCTATCCTTAAGATTAGTTTAGGTACTCCCCAGAGGGATTCCATAACATTATGCCCTTGTCCTAATCAGAGCATTACAGTGGGGAAAAGGGTTGTAATCTTGCCTCCATTCTTCACTAGAATGTGAGCTCCTTGAGGATAGTCACTGTGCCCTGTTTATCTTGTAGCCCTGGTTCCTGGTAGAGTTCTAGAATGTTCTAGAGATGTAATTAAGACTTAAATTCTTAATAATTTAGTTAAATTAACAACTTTCTTTTTTCCCCATGAATTTGGACAGTTGGTCTGAGAGCCCATTTCTGACCAGTCATTTCCATGGAAGAATGAATTGGAGTGAGAGGAGAGAGGTCACAATGGAGATTATTTCTCTGCTGCTGCATAGGAATAACATTTACACCCAGAAGGGGCGATTTAGTTTAGACAAAGATTTGCCACCCTCCACTGTGTACCTTATAAAACTATGTGGGGAAGCAATTTTGATTATTGTTGTAGAGGCCATCAGTTCTAGAAAAATATCCCAGAAGAAAATGGGGTTTTTTATTCCTTCTGGCTCAAAATAGTGACTTATACACTTCTGGAGATGGAAGGAATACCAGCTTCAATTTATCAAACACATAAAATGTTAACTGTGCCATTTTATTGAAAGTTTATGACATACATCACTAAGATATGATTTATATTACACCAGAAATGCTGCTTCCTCATTCCCCACTCCAGTCTAGAGATCTAACCTACCCTCAAGGACTCCAGCTGAAAGCTTCAAGGTAGATAATAAAGGCAGCTGGTTCTTATGTTCAGAAATAGTCCCCGACCTGAGTCAAATGTCTTTAGAATGCCAAATTTTGTTTTGTTTGCTTGTTTTTTCTCAAACGTGTTCTACTCCTGTTGTTTGATTCCTTGCCTAAATTCTTGATCCATTATTAATCTTAATTAGATCACTGACTTTCTAGCACTCCAACCATTTGCCTGGGAAACTGTCTGATCCATCTCAGTGTTTTGTGGCAACTTAGTCTATCTCAGTCTTCACTGTCTGAGCCCCGAGACACCACCCATCAATTTCTAATCTGTCCACGCACCTCCAATCCATAGTTAATCCTGAACCCGGTGATAGTTTTGCTCCAGGTCAAATTGACATACATACAGGACAAATTGCATGCTGCTCTGCTTCTCCTTGTGTAAAGGCCTTGCTCCCTATGGCTCTCTGTTGGCTACTTGTCTTGTCTTTTGCATGCTGCTGTCCAGTTCTAGGAATGTACCACATAGTTCAGAAATGAAACATCTGGAAACTATCTACACCTTTTAATTAATTTTAAATGTAACCAAAGTAGTAAATGTACACAGTTTAGAAAGTCATAGTCCTGACCTCCCTCCTATTAACTTCCGTTTTCTTGCTCTGCTCTGGATCCATACCTCAGTTACCATTCTAGGACTTCTCTTTTGATGAATTCCATGTTTTTTGGATGAAATATCTCCTTTCTTTGTTTACTTTCTCATATAGATGCAGCACATTCTCTAGTATCTTTTTTTTCTCTCTTCCATTTTTTCTTCCTATAAGATTCTATTTTAATGAACAGTATGTATGCACCTAGTCAAAAAGAAAAATACCTTTATAGATATGTTAAGAAAAACCACAGTCTCCTTGCTTGGGATCCCTAGATAATAGAGTTCAAGGGAAAAACTTATGTTCTGTATATATTTTTTGGTGTGATCCCAGGAATCTAGTAGTGAGGAAAAAATGAAGGAAACGTGGGTAACAAATAACAGGGTGTTCATTACCTAGCTGGTCTTGGCTTCATGCTAAGTGCAGCAGTTGACTCTACTGAATATATACGCCTTAGCCTTTCCATATTGTGCCATCTAGTTTGTTCAGGCAGCTGCTGGAGAAGCCAGGATCTAGGCATGGAATAGTAACAGTCAAGCTTTAAGCCACAGGGCACACAGTCAGCCAATGAATGGTTCTATGCTAATGGCACCTGCCTACCAGCAAACTGTGCTTTGCAAGCACTAAGAAGCTGTAAGTTTCCGAGGGCAGGTGAGTGCTAAGTAGATCCAGTGGATTTTTGTACTTCATTGGCAACAGAGATGAGTCCAGGAGAAGGAGATAAGAGACTCCTTCCCCCAAGGCATGAGGCCAGGAACTTTGGCGTTGCTCCTGTGTGCGACACAAGGAATTGGAACTAAACACTGCCCCAGTTCTTAGAAGTGGCGTAGACAGGTTGGCACAATGACATGATTCTTGCCATGGAGCTCAACAGGAGCTTCTCCATCATCATCAAAATCTCTCTGTGGCCTATAACAATGGAGTTGGTGTCACATGATCTAACTGAAGCATCATCACGAGCATCAAGCAGACTGCTGGTGATCTATTTCATACCTGCATCCTAGCCTCTTTGTTGCCTCTCACAAAATGCTACCACTTTTACCTTTTTAAGCTGATTAATTAATTGATGTATGTATGTATATATGTATCTATTAAAAGCTATTGGTTTATTAATCCTCTCATGAAAAAAACTGCACAATCACCACAGATAAAGTCACTGCGGAATCTTTACTCCTTTTGTCCAATCTCCAGCTCACTTTTTGCCAGCGTCAGCATTGGCCTTTGCAGTCCCTTTGGCTTTCTTCGTTCTGTTCTTGTGTTTCTTTTGCTGTTTTCTTGAGATCTTTTTCTTCTCATACAGGCCATGCCTTGCAAGTCTATGTTTGGGTTATTATTATTATTTTTTTTTTTTGCATAATCCAAGGAATCATAAATCATGCCAAAGCCAGTTGTCTTGCCACCACCAAAATAGGTTCTGACTCCAAATACAAAGATGACATCTGATGTGGTCTTGTACATTTTATCAATTTTTTCCTGAATTTCTGTCTTAGGTATTGTCCCTTTTTTGTGTGATGAACATTAGTGATTTTCTACTACTTCTGCTAAGTAGCCAGTTGGTCATGAATTTCATGGCCTGGATAGTTACTGTGTCATTCATGACAGCAGCAGAGGTTCAAGCAGCCGGGGAGAAAAAGACTTAAGCTGATCGGTTTATTACTTACTTGCATTGTCTCTGAAAGATGTTATTGAAATGCCAGATTCTGATTTTTTTGTTTGGGGCATTTTCTCTTAACTTCCCACTGAAGAAGATAAAGATTGAGTTTTCTCTCTACCCCTATTTGTATCACATGAAAGTACCCTTCAAACATTTACCCCTCCCCCCCAATCCTGCCAATACAATATAATTTTGGTTAAAACAACAATCAGTGTTTACCTTATCATTTAAACACTTTTGGGGAGTGGGACTTCCAGAATGGTGGAGTTAAGGACCTCTGAAAATTCACTCCTCCATAAGAGCAATGAGAGCACAGGAAAAAAATCAGCTTTTTTCAGAACTTTGAAAATTAATTTGAAAGAATCCAAGGAGTCTTTCAAGAAACACTCCTGAAACTTGATAAGAATAGTGAGCATTTTAACTTGCCCTTTTCCCATCCTTTTCTTACCAGCTCCACAGTAGCCTTGTAAACCAGCAGTCTAGCAGACAGGGAAAGGGGCTGTCCAGCTTTGAAGATCCTTAAAATGTTCCATCCCCAAAGAATTGCCACTATTTGACATGTCCGGAATTTGCTAGAAAATCCTTATTCATAGGACTTGCTATTATTTGGGTAGACTTACAAGTTTTTCAGTGGAAAAGCCCTATTCTAAGGGTGTTTATCAAAAACAATCATGGGGTGGGAGGAACAATCACAGGAAACTGTTTAACCTCGAAGCCACTTGAGGCTAGGTTAAACAAAATGATGGCCCAAAGACTGTAAAAGAATATCTGGGAAATGAGATGCTGACAGGGGAATTTGAAAAGTTCCAACATATCTCTGGGAATCTAGAGGGCCATGCCTGTGCAGGACTATATGCATGTCTAGAAAAAAACCTGAGAACACTCTTATTTCCCATTTCTGTCTAACCAAGAGCCTCTGTGCAATCAGGAAGTGAAGTCTAAGGCAGAATGGTTAACTGTCAGAGCCCCAATATATACCTAGAGACCTTAGGCAAAAAGTGGAAGACATTTAGAAAATCTGTGTCCAAACATTAGCTGACTACAAAGACAACCAAGGAAAGATAGAAATAGCAAAAAAGAACAGGGACAGGGCATACGGACTTCACAGAATTAGTCCAGTAAAGTCACTAAAAACAAGAAAAAAGAGCAAAACAAAATTCAGCAATCATAGTAAGCCATGGCAAAGGTAGGTACCTGACTTCCAGAATTACCACATTATATCTTTTAAAATGTCCACATTTCAATTAAAATTATGAGGTGTGCAAAACGAAACAAAACAAAACAAAACAAAAACCCAAAAAACAAAACCCAGAAAGTATGGCTATATACACAGTGGGGGGGGGGGGAACAGTTAATAGAAATAGTCCTTGAAAAAACCCAGATGTTGAGAACCTGGGTCGCTCAGTCTGTTAAGTATTCTGCCTTCAGCTCAGGTCATGATCCCAGGGTCCTGGGATTGAATTCTGCACTGGGCTCCCTACTCAGCAGGGATTCTGCTTCTCCCTCTATTCGTCCTCCCACTAATGTGTGCACACTCTCTCTCTCACACAAAAGTAAGTATAAATAAAATCTTAAGAAAAAAAAGAAAAAAACCCCAATGTTGAACTACTAGACAAAGACTTTCAATCATCTATTATGAGTATGTTCAAAGAACCAAAGGAAATCATGCCTAAGGAATTAAAAGAAAGTCTGAAGATGATGTCTTGTCAAATAAAGACTATCAACAAAGGGATAGAAATTATAAAAAGATCTATGAGCACCTGGGTGAGCCTCTGCCTTCGGCTGGGGTCGTGATCTCAGGGTCCTAGGATTAGGCCCCGCATTGGACTCTCTGCTCGGCAGGGAGCCTGTTTCCCCCTCTCTCTCTACCTGCTTCTCTGCCTGCTTGTGATCTCCATCTGTCAAATAAATAAAATCTTTTTAAAAAAAGAAATTATAAAAAGATCTAAATAGAAATTTTGGAGTTGAGAAGTATAATACATGGAATGAAAATTCCACCAGAGGGGCTCAACAGCAGATTTGAATTTGCAGAAGAAAGAATCAATGAACTTGTAGGTAAATCAGTTGAGATTAGTCTAAGGAATAAGAAAAAAGGAAGAAAAATTAATAGATTCCAAGAGACCTATGGGACACCATCAAACATCTAACATATGTATAATGGGAGTTTCAGTAGAAGAGGAGGAGGATAAAAAGGCAGAGGGAATATTTGAAGAAGGAATGACCAGAAACATCTTCAGATTAAAAGGTATAAAAATGTAATTTATATAAGAAAAGCACAGAGAAGAGAGAAGGGAACAGAACTATAGTCGAGCAAAGTTTTTATGTACTATTGAAGGTAAATTGGTATTTGAGATGACACAAAGAAATGGAAAGACAGTCCAAGCTTATGGTTTAGAGGAAAAAATATTGTTAAAATATCTATGCTACCCAGCGTACTCTATAGATTTAATGCACTCCCTATCAAAATTCCAACACCGTTTTTCATAGAACTAGAACAATCCTAAAATTTTTATGGAACCACAAAAGACCCCAAATAGTCAAAGCAATCTTGAAAAAGAAAAACAATACTGGATGTTTTATAGTTCTAAACTTCAAATTATCTTACGAAGCTTCAGTAATCAAAAAAGTATGGTACTGGCATAAAAATAGACACATAGATCAATGGAACAGAATAGAAAACCCAGAAATAAACCCACAGTTATATGGTCAGTTAAAGGAGGAATGATGGGAAAAGGGCAATGTCTTCAAGAAACGCCATGGTGAAAACTGGACCACTTTATCTCACCATATATAAAAATAAACTCAAAAAGGATTAAAGGCCTAAATGTGAGATCTGAAGCCATAAAAATCCTAGAAGAGAGCACAGGCAATAATATGTCTGACATCAGCCATAGGAGTATTTTTCTTGGTATGTCTCGTGAAGCAATGGAAATAAAAGCAAATATAAACTATTGTCACTTCCTACTGCACAGCAAACAGAAGTAACAATCAATCAAGAACAAACAATCAACAGAAGTAAAAGACAACCTACTGAATGGGAGAAGATATTTGCAAATGACAGATCCAATAAAGGATTAGTATCTAAATTTTATAAAGAATTTATACAACTCAATAGCCAACAACCAAATAATCCAATTAAAAATGAGCAGAAGATATTAACATTTCTCCAAGAAGACATCCAGATGGTCAGCAGATTCATGAAAAAATGCTCAACATCAATCATCACCAGGAAAATGCAAATCAAAACCATAATGAGATATCACTTTACACTGTCAGAATGGCTAACTTCAGAACTACAAGAAAAAACAAGTGTTGGCAAGGATATGAAGAAATAGGAACACTGGTGCACAGTTGGTAGGAATGCAAACTGGTGCAGCCACTGTGGAAAACAGTGTGGAGTTAAAAATAGAGCTATCCCACAATCCAGTAATCACACTACAGGGTATTTACCCAAAAAATACAAAAACACTAATTCGAAAGGATTTATGCACCCCTATGTTCATTGAAGCATTGTTTACAATAGCCAAACTATGGAAGAAGTCCAAGTATTTATCAAATGGTGAATAGATAAAGTTGTGTTATATATATATATAGTTATATATATATATAGTGGAATACTATTCAGCCATAAAGAAGAATGTAATCTTGCCATTTGCAACAACATAGATGGATCTAGAGGGTATAAGGCTAAGCAAAATAAGTCACTCAGGAAAGGTAAATATATTTTGATCAAAGTCGTATGTGAAACTTAAGAAACAAGCAAAAGAAAAAAAAAAAGAGACAAACAGATTTTTAAGCATAGAGAACAAACTGAGGGTTACCAGAGGTACAATGGGTAGGGAGATGTGTGAAATAGTTGATGGGGATTAAAAGCACACTTACTGTGATGAACACTGAATAATGAGTAACTGTTGAGTCAATGTATTGTATACTTGAAATCAATATAATAACACCATATGTTAACTGTATTGGAGTTAAAATTAAAAACTTGATAATAAAGAAAAGAGCATGGAGAAACCTAAAAAAATTAAATCCAAATTAGATTAAGTTGTTTATTGGAGTCTTGAAGGCAACCATGAATAAAATAACTCAAAAGTAATAATAAAATAAATAAGTGAATAAAATGGTATACTAAAAAATTCTATTTAAGATACAAAATAAAGGCAGTAGTGGAAGAATGAACAAAGAAGACATAAAAGACAAATATCAAAATGATAGACATAAATCCTACCTTATCAGTAGTTACATTAACTGTAAATATATTAAATATTCTGATCAAAAGACAAAGGTTGGTGGAATGGTTCCAAAAAATCCAATCATGTGCTATGTAAAGAGGCACCCTCACAAAGATACAAATATGTTGATTGTAAAATAATAGAAAATAATAGAAAACAGATACACCACGGAAACAATCACTATTGGGAGCTGGAGTGACTATACAAATATAATTTAAACAATATTCCCAGCTGAGCCAGGAAGGGAAATCATGATTACTCTTCTTCTCTTCTACTCTTCTACTCTTAGCTGCTTAACTCTATTTGTTTAGAAATAATAATTGTCTTTTCTTATTTGCTTAACTTTCCATGTATTAATCAATGACTCCCATCCAAACTTTTCACAATTTATCTAAATCTTTCACAGTGTTCAGATATATCAGATATTCCATCATTTTCATCTTCCTAATGGAGTTTCTCGCAGAGCCTCTGTCATGATCCACTATGGATGAATTATCCTTTATGCCTGCATTTTTTGTCTGAGATCTGTCTTTGTGAGCATCACGGTTATTATTTTCATCTCTCTGTTGGGTTGGAAATACTGTTTTTGGTTTATCAGTTCTTTCTTGGTTTGTTCTCTCATTTTAAAGAATTCAGCTTTCAGTATCTTCTTGAGCAAAGAGAACATGGGAAATATATTTCTTAGCGCTTGCCTGGCTAATGTTTATTTATCCTACCCTAAATCTTGATTAAACATTTTCTTGGTATAGAATTTTAGGTTGGAAATAATTTTTCTTCAGAATTTTGAAGGTGAACTGCAAATAGCTTTGAACTTCCTCTATTCCAATGAGAAGTATACAACAATTTTCATTTTTGATTCTTATATAACATATTATTTTCTTTCTAGAACACCATTTCCAGTGTACCAAAATTTTGCACTGGTATGTCTTGGTATGAGTCTACTTTTTACGGGGCACTCTTGGGGCTCTTTTCTTTCTCACTTTCCTAAGGATATAAGTTAAAGTTTTAACTTTCATATAGAATTTAGTGATCAGCACAAAGTATACAGGAATAAAATACAATTAGCAATTAGCAAAAACTAAGCAGTTCTTAATCACTGATCTACAGGCAGCATAACATCAGTAATTCTTGGTTAACTCAAGAAAAAGAAGGAAGAGGTGTTTGAAGTAAATGAATGAACTTTTTTTTTTTGACAACCCCAATTTAATGACTAAGGCAATGAAACAGAGAGAATAGCATAGTGAAGTTTTTATGTGTAATGTTGGTAATTCTGGGTACATGTAAGGAAAGGTTACCTCTGATCAAGATATAACAGACATTTTAGCTTTAATCAAATGTTCTAATGTGAAATAGTCTTTCAGACTCAGAATACCTTTTATTTTTCTGATGTTTCAAACTTTGCCACTTTCACCTCAAACATATATAAACATATTTTTGTGAGGTATAAATCCTTTGTAAAATTGTGTTAAATCTAAATAGGATTGGAATAAAATTTAAGGAAATGTGTTCTGTTATCAAAATTCTATTGCTTGATTTTTTCTTCTTTTTTTTCTGAAGCTGAAATCAAAGCATTCATCCTAAGGTATACTACTATGAATATATAACACATTGTGACTTTTAGATGCTACACTGTAAAAGTAAAAAGAGATGATGGAGGAAGGGAAGGGGATATGTTTAGCTTGAGAATGTGGCAAATATTTTGTTTAAATGTTATTTTATTTGCAGTATTTTATCTCTTTAAATCCTACAATATAAAGGTAAATAAATAATGTGGGAAGGAAAATAACGTCAGCTTTTCCAAAGTACGCTTTTCTCTTTTTCCCGTCTGTGAAGATTGGTAAAGGGCATTTAATAAAGAAGATTTTTTTTTTTAATTTTTAAAAAAATATTCCTGAGATATAATTGACATAAGTTTTATTCTTTCTTATCTTGGGAGATGAACCTGGTAGACACACTTACATTTAACTGTCCTATTCTCAAGTCACTTTAAAGATTTTATTTATTTATTGAGAGAGAGATAAAGAGAGCAAGCATGAGCAGGGATGGGGCAAAGAGAGGGAGAGAGAGAATCTTAAGCAGGCTCCATGCTCAACACTGAGCTGGATGTGGGGCTTGAGATCATGTCCTGAGCCAAAATCAAGAGTTGGACACATAACCCAGGTGCCCCTCAAGTTACTTTAATTGTTCTGGTAAAAAATGTTAATTCCTAGAGACAGTAATACTTCAACAGCTAATTGAACTTCACCAGAGGGAAAATGCTTCTAAAGATATAGTTGAGTCTATGTTCTCAACCGTAGACATTTATCTAGAAATTAGATAAATGACACAAAGCAAAAAAAAAAAAAAAAAAAAAAACTTCAAAGTAAGAAATTTAGCATGTCTATGATTAACTTTCATTATCTTGAAGTTATTAGTGAAAGCCTAGTAAAGTCTGAATGAGCCTTGTAAACTAAATTTACTCTGAAAAATAATTTTTGGTTATAAGATTTAAGATGGTCATATTTTGCATATGGCTATCCAGTTTTCCCAACACCATTTGTTGAAGAGACTGTCTTTTTTCCCACTGGACATTCTTTCCCGCTTTGTCGAAGATTAGTTGACCACAGAGTTGAGGGTCCATTTCTGGGTTCTCTATTCTGTTCCATTGATCTATGTGTCTGTTTTTGTGCCAGTACCATACTGTCTTGATGATTACAGCTTTGTAATAGAGCTTGAAGTCTGGAATTGTGATGCCACCAATTTTGGCTTTCTTTTTCAACATTCCTCTGGCTGTTTGAGGTCTTTTTTGGTTCCATATAAATTTTAGAATTATTTGTTCTATTCCTTTGAAAAAAATGGATGGTATTTTGATAGGGATTGCATTAAATTTGCAGATTGCTCTAGGTAGTATAGACATTTTAACAATATTTGTTCTTCCAATTTGTTCTTCCAATCCATGAGCATGGAAGGTTATTCCATTTCTTTGTGCCTTCCTCAATTTCTTTCGTGAGTACTCTATAGTTTTCTGAGTACAGATCTTTTGCCTCTTTGGTTAGGTTTATTCTTAAGTATCTTGTGGTTTTGGGTGCAATTGTAGATGGGATCAATTCCTTAATTTCTCTTTCTGTGCATTGATTTTTTATCCTGCCACTTTGCTGAATTCCTGTATGAATTCTTGTAATTTTGGGGTGGAGTCTTTTGAGTTTTCCACATAGAGTATCATGTGCATGAGCCTTTTTAATCTCAACCTCTACTCACAGAAGCACACTCTCATACGAGAGGATTATACTACCAGATTTCAAATAAGCCCCTGAATAACTCTATTGTGGTGACTGTATTCATGTATATAAGTGGTTTGAATGCCCACATGCTTGTGAAGGTCACATTTGGAAGATCATGTCATCTTCCAAACTTTTTCAAAATACATAATTCCTTAAAAAAAATACATAATTCCTTCCAGGTAGTATTCACTGTGAAAGTAGTTCTTTTATAAACTTTTATAGTTTTGTTTTATACATTTTATATGTTACATACATAATCACTTACCTCTGTTACAAAGTTACCTTTGTAAAAATAAAATAATCATTGTCTTTGTCCTGTTTAGTGCTCTTTCCTTTCCTTGAGTTCTACTCTGACCATCATCAATAATATATGTGTGCTTTTCTCCTTTTTTTTAACTTTGAAATTGCTTAACTATCTTAAAATATTCTTACTTTGTTTGACAATGCATCTTTTTGTAAAGAACACATAATTGACTTTGTATTTTGACATAGTCTGAGAATATTTATGTATTTTAATTGAAAATTTTGACCCATTGATTGTTCTTGTCATTGCTGACATCTTCATGTCTTTTAACATGTGTCATTTTGTTTTTATGCTTCTTTGATAATTCTATTGATTTCTAATTTTGCTGTAAGAAAACTGAAATTTAACTGCTTATTCTGGTGATGTTGGTAGTATCTGTTTTATCATTCTACTAAAGATTACCATCATATTACATAAATAAATCCATGTTTCTTTAATGATTAATGTACCAAAAAAGTAAAATATGAAATACAAAAGAATTAGTGCCCCCTGCACCCAACATTAAATATTTTTATGCTGTGTCTTTTTAAAGAGATCTTTGCCTCTTGTTTTGAAATAATTCAAAAAAATCATTTTATTAATTTAATTCTATATTTCATTGTCTAAATTATTTATAACTAACTAATTTATAATGCCGTCATTGAGTTTTCTGTTTTCTTTTTTTCTCATTTATCTGAAACAGGTCTTCACAGTTTATTTAAGGATAGATGAATGGCATATGTTCTAAGGCCTCCCATACCTGAGACTAAATTCTGCTGCTTTCAAACATAAATGACAAATTTGGTTTTGGTTGAAATTCTTGAGTCTCAATTTTGTATTCCCTTAGAATTATAGATGTTGCTCTCTTTTCTTCTATTTATTATGAGATGCTATTTTTGTTATAAGTTGTCTAAAACAAGTTCAATTCTTATTCTAGGATAGGAACTCCCTAGAATTGTAATTCCCTACAGTCATGGGGGCATATTTAAATAGTAGTGATGTCTTTTCATTAATTTTGGTACTTCAGATGAGCCTGTTCCATCTATATAGACCAGTCTTTCCTCAGTTCAGTCTAAAGTTTCACTTTGCTTTCATTTGTCAGCTCTCTGTTCTCTGCCTTCTTTTCTGTGATCTCTTCTTTCAAATTTTATTTTTTTCTCATTATAATAGAATTATTCAAGTGTACCATCCTAATTGCCAAAATATTTTTCTATATCTGTAATTTATCTCCAGTAACAGTGTTTTCACTTCTGCAGGTGACTTTTCTTTTTGTTTCTTCCTGATCTTTCTTTCTATAATTCACTTCGTCTGGTTTTTAGCCAACTCCCTGTCATCCAAGTCTGTTATCTCATCTTTTAGTTCTTGATTCATAGAATCTAATTTTTTCTGGATTTTGGGGGATACAGAGAAAAGCTCTCTAAAATTCCCCGTTGTAAATATTCTTTGAAACTGTGGTATCTATTCATATCATAAAAGCAAAATACTTGAATTTGACGTTGTAGCATATTTTCATAGGCTTCATATTGTTTTTTTTTCCTATACATTTGTGCATTAGGAAAAAAATCTATCTAGTTCATCTTTCCCCATTGCCTACTTGGTTGTTAGATATTAGGTTGGAGGGATGGTTGATGTGTATTGTTTGCATACTGTTTTCTGGATATTTAAAACTGGAAGCAACCCAGATATTCTTCAGCAGGTTTATGGTAGAACAAACCAATACACCCATACCATGGACTACTACTCAGCAATAGAAAGGAGGGAATTCTTGATACACACAATATCCTGGAATAATATCACCAGAGAATTATGCTGAGTGAAAAAAAAGGCCAATGATGAAAGGTTACATATGATATGATTTCATTTACATAAATTCTTGAAATGACAAAATTATAAAATGGAAAACAGATTAGTCATTACTAGGGTTCAAGGAAGAGTTGAGAGTGAGTGGAGGATGAGGGCAGTTATAAAAGGGCAAAAGAGGGATCCTTGTAGTGATGAAGATGTTCTGTATCTGACTATATCAATGTCAATATTCTGATTGTGATACTGTACTCTCCTGTACTATATTGTACCAGTACCGTGTTACCACTGGGGGAAATGATGGGTAAAGTGTATCTGGGTCTCTTTATCATTACTTACAACTGCATGCCAATCTGTAATTATGTCAAAGCAAAAGGTTTAATTTTATTTTTATTTTTAAAGATTTTATTTATTTTAGAGATAGATGGGGAGAAAGCATGAGTGTGGGAAGGAGCAGAGGGGGACAGGCAAGCAGACCCCATGCTGACAGCAGAGCCTGACATGGGGCTCGATCTCAGGACTCTGGGATAATGACGTAAGCCGAAACTGAGAGTTAGATGCTTAACCGACTGAGCCTCCCATGTGCCCCCAAAAGGCTTAATTTTAAAAGGATTTTTTTTAATAAAAAGGATATTTGGACATTTACCAAGAAACCACAAATGACAAAGTGAAAAGATTATTTGACAGGCATGGGGACAGAGCACAAAACACAGAAAAGGAAGTGAACCTTCCAAAAATAAATACCCAAGGGCAATATTCACGCTTACATTAAATATACATAAAGTACAGTCAAGTACTTGCTCAGGTGAAATGAGCTCACTCAGGTCCTCTGGCTGTGACCTACTAAAATATTTTATCCTGAGAGAGTGAAGGAGAGAAAGTAAATCTCAAATTGATAAGCACGGTTTCTCCAAGGCGTGGATTACTTACCTCAATATGAGATCTTTGGAATAAGACCCCCGTCTGAATCTTCTAGGATTTAATTTGACTGCAATGCCATCTGATTTGCTCAGAGGTCATTTGTAAACATGCAGTTGTAAACATGCAAACTGAAATTTGCTATGATTTGGGAATCTTGCCTCTTTAACCACTTGGTTGATTGGTGCTAAACAACTGTAACAAAGCAGAATTTTCTACAATTATTCATATAGCTTAATGGACAAATCGATGGCTTTTTCTCCACTGGCTTCTGCTGCTGTCTCTCTACATTTCACATTATTTAATGCTCACTCTGTCACTAAATTGCTACAGTCCTAATATGATAGTTCTAATATGATAATAATGGCTAATCCTCACTGAGTACTTACTGCATGCCAGACCCATGCCAGGCACTGTTTAAACACTTTACATTTAAACTCACTTAATCTTAACTAAGAGTCCTGTGGTTGGCTTTTGTTATTATCACCATTTTACAGATGAGGCACAGGGAGGTGATTTAATTTATCCTAGGTGACACCTGTGCTTCAAACAGTGAAGCCAAGAAATAAATCCAAGTGATTTTAACTCTAGAGCTCATACTCTTTTTTTTTTTTTTTTAAAGATTTTATTTATTTATTTGACAGAGAGAGATCACAAGCAGGCAGAGAGGCAGGCAGAGAGAGAGGAGGAAGGAGGCTCCCTGCTGAGCAGAGAGCCCGATGTGGGGCTCGATCCCAGGACCCTGAGATCATGACCTGAGCCGAAGGCAGCGGCTTAACCCACTGAGCCACCCAGGCGCCCCTAGAGCTCATACTCTTAACCACTGTGCTTTACTGCCTTCCATGAAACTATACTATATAGGAAAGTATAAGAAAGTCTTCTAAAAATTGTGTGATATAAACATAAGGTGTGACAGATTCTGACCAGTTAGACCTTACATTTTGGTGCAGCTGGATGACTGAATTTTGGCTACTGATATGTGAGCAGTAGTGATACACATCACTTTCAGGGATGACCCATAAAACTTGCCTTCCATGACTTTCCATTTCCTTTTTTCTTTTTTTTTTTCTTTAAGATTTTTTATTTATTCATTTATTTGTCAAAGAGAGTACACACAAGCAGGCAGAGAGGCAGGCAGAGGCAAGGAGAGAAGCAGGCTCCCCACCGAGCAAGGAGCCTGATGTGGGGCTCCATCCCAGGACCCCGGGATCATGACCTGAGCGGAAGGCAGCGGCTTAACCCACTGAGCCCCCAGGCATCCCTCCATTTCCTTTTTCTATCCTTTGACTGAACAGTATAGACTTTAAGGACTTGGAGGAATCTAAATCCCTTCACTGCTGCTGATAGAAGAGTTGCCTAAGCAGGAATCCATGTTGGGCTCTTGCTTGAGTTAGAGAAAAACTTTTATTGTTTGAAGCCACTTAAATTTGGCATTGTTTATTGTTGACTCATCTTGAGTAAATACAGGGTGTTGGTAGTATCTGTATCCACGTTCTCTTCTTTCACTGTTTCTCTTTTCTCTCCCCAAACCAAGCCCTTAACCCCTCCAGTTTATGTTTTCAGCCCTCTTTTTTCTTTGTAACTCACCCACCTGCTCAGCAATTTTGTGCTTTATCGATTAGTTCCATATGAATAAGTCCCAAGTTTCTTTCTTTTCCTATTCCTCCCTTTACAGAGCAACCTACTTTCCTCTAGGTAGATGCTCTCCTTCTAATCCTTCAGACTAGTCATGGTCAAAACCTACATTACCTTCTTTGCTAATCTAGATACTGCCACCCCTGCTTCTGCGCACCCAGATGGGAAACAAAATCTTGAATTTATCTTTGACTTTCTCTGCCCTCTTTCTCTCTTCTCACACTTTCTCCTCACACTTCAAGCCGTTGTCCCACTATTCTTCCTGTTTCCTAGTCTTTCTTTTCCATGTCTACGGTCTCTGTTTTTTTCTAGATTGCCTCTTCTGAGCTTTGTACTGTCCTCCTAATTGGAATTTGGACTCAATCTGCTTCATTCCAGTCTCTCTCTTTTCCCTATAATCAGAGATTTAATCAAATCATGCTCAATAGCTCACCAATGGCTATTAATTCCAGTAATAATTTTAATCATCACAATTTAATATTCAGTCATCAAAACAATAATAATACAAATAATTTTTAGTTTTATAACGTTTTCCTACATTATGTTCTAACTAAGTAGTAGAGTTTTGAATCTAAACAGTCCTAGGCTTTTCAACTACATGTCAGGATCTTGCTGTTTCATGTCTTGGTTTATCAAAACAGTGTCCTTTTGTCAAGGTCTATCTTAAACGGCACTTCATTCATGAAACTTTCTTTTTTAAGAGACACTTTCTATTATGAAAAAATTAAATGGACAAAATAATGTAATGAACCTTCATGTACCCATTATACAGCTTCAGTTGTTATCAGTTTATGCCCAGTCTAGTTTTATCTGTACCCCTACCTACTGCCCTCCCTTTTATCAGGCACCAATCTACATATAACCACTCCCTCCTCTCTTTGTAGCACTAACATTGCCGTGAGCATTTTATAACTATTGGGATATATTTTATGCCCTCTCCTAGATTTAAAGTCCCTTGAAGGTAAAATGTATGTGTTGCTGCCCTTCAGCACCTATCCAGCACTACCCGGTACCCTAAGTCTAACAGGAAAAACAATAAAATTTTTAAATTTGAATTAAACTACCTAACGTTATTTGAAAAAGAGTTATTTTCTCCAGAGTTAATAATTGTATCTTTTGACAAAATTATTTCTATCCAAAGCCAACATGAGTACCAATCTTATTTTTGTATTTTCTGAGAAGGAGATCCATGTGCTTCTTTAGTAATCCAATGCCCTATTTAGATTATCTCAATAATCACTCAGTTCTATGCTGAACCTTAGCTCAGGGTGACATTGGATAAATCATTTGGAATTAGCATAGTGAATATATTCTCTTTGCCTGTTTCCTTATTAGCAAATTATATCTTCCCATTCTAGCTCACAAGAGAATTACAAGATTAAATAGGGTAGTCACCTATTTATTATACAAGTTATGAACCATTCAGAATTTCTTTTTTGTCATTTCTAGATCTGTTGTCCAATTTTGTGTTTTTATTATTCATTAGCTCTCCCTTTAAAGGGTGATGCAAAGGGAGAAAGAGGATGTTAAGCTTAAATTATTTAGCAGTGGGGTCAGTAAAAAATTTGGCAGGGTGGAAAATTAAAGCCATTAACTAAAACGAAGATCATCTGCCCTTCATTAACATGAATGACAAAAAATCATCTGTGAAGCATTTTGAATTCCTTAGAGAAGGTCTTTATTTATGTTTGTTTATCTGTGTGTGTTTTGTCATGGACATCCTTAATTTCCTCAATTCTGATATTTCACTGATTCAAGAATTTCATCATGCCTTAAGAATACATATAGAATTGAAACATGAACCTCACGAAATCATTTACTATATTGCCACAATAATTTCTAATGTTGAGAATGAGATTGTGGGTTGTATTTAGTTTCTGTTATGCTTATGCATACCCTGGACCAAAATACTAAATCTAACATTAAACCAAAAAATGGAATTATATAAAAGACGATGCAAAAGGCTCTATCTGAACAGTTAGAATCCTTTGCAAGGTTGTTGTGTGGGAGCAAGTCATGTAGGTAACAAGTGAGCCTGGGAATTACCCAGCCTGTCAGTTCAGAGAGTGTTTGTAGTTTTTTATGCATTGTATGTGTAGTTACACATACAATTAATGTGTGATTAAATTATGCCATATTGGGGAAGGTAGGGATAATTATATACTTTAGTGGTATTAATTTGGAGATTTGCAAAAATCTAAGGATGCATCTTTATAAAGGCCAGGCTGTTTTATCATTAATCAAGGGATATAAAGGACTTGGAGAAGTCATCTGGTCCTTTTTACTTATGTTGGGTAGTGCCCTAAAATTGTGCAGAAAAGCCTCGGGGCCATACTGAGATGTGTTGAGTGACCCTATCTGCCATGCCCATCCCTCTTTCAACCAGAACAGCTCTGCATTCATTGGTCTAAATCAAGTGTTGTATATGGTTGCTTCTTTTTTATTCTTAAATTTAAGTACTCACAATTTAAAAGTGTTTGAAAACCATTGATCAGACTTAACCACTCCTCTCACTTCTACATAAGATTTTACTTGCACCTAAAGAATCTCTGACATATCAGTTACAATCCCATTTTTAAAGTCCAGTTATATATCTTGTGATTATTAGTCCATGCCTGAGTTAGACACTCTTTTGAAATCCTCATTTCAGGTGCGCCTGGGTGGCTCAGTGGGTTGAGCCTCTGCCTTCAGCTCAGGTCATGATCTCAGGGTCCTGGGATAGAGCCCTGCATTGGGCTCTCTGCTCAGTGGGGAGCCTGCTTCCCCCTCTCTCTCTGCCTGCCTCTCTGCCTACTTGTGATCTCTTAAAATCTTAAATAAATCTTAAAATAAAATCTTAAAAAAAAATCTTCATTTCAAATTTTTTTAGTTATCAGATCTTTACATTAGGCAAATTATTGAGTTCTTTCCTTACTAATTTGTTTTCAAATGTAACCTTCCTCCACCCCTTACCTCTTAATCCTAGTTATTCTTTACTGCTTACCAAATTATGGGCAATCTCTGTATCCCGGCATTTGTAGTTCTCAATCACAGGACATCAGAACTCTCTAGTGCTGCACACTTCCCTGTGCCTGGGAGTATGGTAGAGCCGAGGGGCCAGAGCAAGGTCTCATACATGCTGGGTTGAATTCAGTCTCATAGCAGCAATATCAAGCAACCAAATCTCTGCTGTTTTTGGTTGTGCTTCACATTGTCAGGCCCAAGCAACTAATTTTTTAAAAAACTCTGAGGAAGAAAAATGTTTATTTTTCTTCTCTCTCTAAATAGAAACTGCTGTTTAAGCTTTATGGCAAGTGAACATGCATTTTTCTTAGTTCTGTGTTTCTTCTGTCTTTCAAGAAATACCATATTTCCTCCCCATTGGAGAAATATTTTTCAGGACACACAAGCAATATATTTGACATTAAGTCTGAGGCATGGTTGTAAGGTTAATAAATGCTTAATAAAACCACCAGTTTGTTTACTTTCTGAAATCACGTAAGAAAAGAAAAATATAACTTTTTTTATGTGTGTAAATTCAGTACTCCTGAAGATGCCAAATAAAAGATTGAAATCCTTCATTTATGACCCAGATAAATAAAATAAGGTAATAAAACACAGAGCTCTATCACAGTTATTTATTAAGTATTCTGTTTTATTTTAGGAGTACTTTAGAGGAGGCATTCTTCACATTTAAAACCAAGAAATTTTAAATCAACAGTTTAAAAACCGTGTGGTACATTTTAATTTAATATTGACTACCACTACGGAAACAATTAGAGCTACTTGTTTTCTGTTTGTTTCTATTCCGGGAAGATTTCTAATATAGTCTCAGTGACCAGTTTTCTAGACATCACTTGCAGCTTATCAGTTTGCTTCCATTTTGTAATCATTAGGGCATTTGGATGCATTAAATAGAAATACGATATATGACAGATTTTGATAACATATATAATTTGCCTTAAATACTTTGTGGTGATTGCCTAGTGACTATACTTATGTATATTGTGTCTATATTTATATATGTTCTATAAAAATACATATATACATATTTTTAGAAACTGCATTATATAGACTGAATGTTGTATCTTCAATTGTAGAATATGCTTTTCTTTTTTCTTAAATGGCTCTTTTCAGTTTATTATCTGAATCAGCTCTACTAATTGCAGTTAAACTTAAAAATTGCCATCACTTTTACAGTGTTTGTACAGACTGGATTGGAGGAAGTGGCAGAAGGGTGGGAAGTGTGGAGGTTCTGGAAGCACTGAGAATAGTGAGGCAGTTCAGGGGCTGGTTCCAGTAGTTTCTTTACACCTAATTCATGCAATTCTCCTTAGCCTTGTATTTATAATTATTTCAGGTCATGCAAATATTTTCATTTGTTCAACATAGCAGTTTATCTTTCCCATGTTCACGTTCTCGTATGAATGTGTTGAAATTAAATTATATATAAAATTATATATATATATATAAAATTTGCAGCTTTCACTCAGAGTCCCTGTGCCTTAGAAACCATTGCTTGTTTACTGATTCCATTGCATCTTGCTGCCTGTGGCATGCCCCTCCCAGTTGAGTAGTCACAGGGGCTCCTTCTTCTGCCTCAGTTTCAGCTGCCCTGAGGGATTATCAAGTTTTCCAATCTTTAGTTTCTGTCATACTATCCCAAACATAACCTCAAATTTAGTGACTATCAGTTCTGGACTTTCCGCATAAGGTGATAACAGACAAATACAAAACATTCTATACAACATGCCCTCCACCACAGAACTGAAGGTATATGACAGAAGAAAAGACAGCAGACATATTTTATTTCAACATTAACAAACTTAAATGCTGCGCTGTTTGTCACAAAATGAAAACATTTTATTTATGTTCTTTCACTCATTTTATTTATTCCTTTAGTACAACCCTATGAGAAAGGTATTCCTCTTATTCCCATTTTGCACATGAAGAAACTGAAGCTTAGAGAGGTTTATCATTTTCTCAAAGGCACACAGATAAGAGAGGCTAGGAATCTCACTAGCTCTATCAACCTCCAACCTTCAGAGTTTAAGCTTTTAAGCAGTGCATGATATTTATCGGCCCTTGAGGTACTCAATCTAATTAAGAGATAAAGAAACAAAAAATGAGAGAACATGGAACAATTAGTAAGCAATTATACCCCATTACATAAAACTGTTACATGGTAATAACTAGCTTTCTATTTCATAATCCAGGCCATTATGTTAAAAAATTATATATATATATTGGGGAAGTAGAGCCCATCTAACTATACTTCTAAAAGAAGAATAATTGCAGCCTCAAAAGGTGGGTTTACTCTATTATTGAAAACCTGAAAGTTAACTAAAGATAATTTTTATTAAATGTTATTCATGAGTTTATTCCCCTTTGTCCAATGATCCTTATTCTTTTTTTTTTTTTTTTAAGATTTTATTTATTTATTTGTCAGAGAAAGAGAGCATGCGAGCGCGGGCACAAGCGGCGGGGAGAGACAACAGACAGAGGGAGGACAGGCTGCCCACTGAGCAGGGAGCCTGATGACAGATTCCATCCCACCACCCTGGGATCATGACCTAAGTGGAAGGCAGACACCCAACTGACTGAACCACCCAGGCATCCCAATGATTCTTCTTCCTCTCCCACCGGAGATTGTCTTTCTTATTCTAGCCTTACCACTCTAGGAACCACCCACCCTCAGACCTCAGCACTTGATCTCTCTCAGTTCTGTAGATAGCTGACCCATTCAGCACTCCTCCTGTGCAGAGGATCTTACTGTGTTTGATTCAGTGTAATTGTCTGTCTTCAAGAGGGAACAAGAGTTCTTTCTTAAATCAGATACTGAAGTTACTATTCTCTCCTGTATTCTTAATTTTTCTTCTCTTTCTTTTTCATCTTAAACTAACACTTGATAAATACTATCTCATTGAACTTTGCTATTCTATAATACAGCGAAGGCTTATCTGGAGAAAATTTGAACCTAATGCAAGATTCCATACCGTATTTCAGATCTGGCATAGTCCACTTTCCCTGATTCCATTCAGCCAGTTCCTGAACTTGGAATACCTTTCCTTGACCATTCTTCAGATTGTCACCTCAGACTGCTGCTAGGCCATTAGTGCTCTTTGTCATCTTTTTTTTTTTTTTTAAGATTTTATTTATTTGACAGAGAGAGAGAGACATCAGGAGAGGGAACACAAGCAAGGGGAATGGGAGAGGGAGAAGCAGACTTCTGGCAGAGCAGGGAGCCTAATTCGGGGCTCGATTCCAGGACCTCGGGATTATGACCTGAGCCGAAGGCAGATGCTTAAGGACTGAGGCACCCGGGCACCCCTGTCATCTATTTTTCGAGTCTGTCAGCATAGTTTTCCTATGTTCCCTTGTATCATTCGCCTAGTTTCCTTTTAAGTCAGTTGATAAAGAACCACGTCTCATTTTACTTATGTTCAGAATTTTGTACTGTGTTACAGATACTTATATCTGCTTCTAGCTAATGAGACTCTCCAGGGGAAATTACAATCTTCAGAGAGAAATGCTTCTTCTAAATTGTGGTATCAGTTTTATAGTTTTGTGTTAAGTTTAACTACTGGAGGGAAAAGGATAGAGATATTTTGAACCAGAGATCCCATTTTTACAAGAGATTTATTTTAGAATTTCCTGGGTTGGCAGAGTTACTTAACTAAAGTTAAGAATTTAAGACTAGATATGAAGTGTCCTGCTTTTCTTTTGCTTTCAGGCAAATATCCCTAACACCGGATTCACCATGATATCACATCTGTGAAATTAGTCTTTATCGTACATACTGAACATAAAGTGGTGCCTATGATTAAAACAGGTTTTTTTTTAACCTCAAACTGTAAAATTTGCAGCGAAAACAATGGGAAAAAAAACATGTAGGTGTTAGAATCCATCTTTGCTACTGTATGTGTATGTATACATATATGCTCAAAATTACTATTCTAAGAAAGACCAATTAAAGTAAGATACAATCAAACATGAAAAGATAGTAGTATCTCCCTTTTAAGTGAAAAAAGACCCCTAGTCCAACTGGGGAGTGCTGACTTGGAAAAATTGGTAGTTTGACACTGTGAAAGAAATAAAATTGTCATGAACAAAGGTGAAAAGGGATTATATTTGTCAAGAAGGGACTTCTACTGAATGAACTGTCTGAAGGCTGTGGCATGTCACATCTTGTCTTGGAGAGTTAATGACTGGTAATGTTGAAGGAATAGGTCTTTTGTCAGATCATTAGGGCAGTCCTAGTTACAACTGCCTTAAGATGTAATGACTGGTTCAGATAAGGGGCCAAAATACTTGAGGTGAAACATGACTCAATCCAATCACGTTTTCCCTGATTAGGAGAGGGAAGCCAAGGCAGTTTTACCTAGAAAGCACTGAAGGTAAGCCCTAGGGCAAGAACACAGAAGCTGCTTTTGGTCCTTAGGAAACTGAGGGCTGAAGAGTTTGCTTGGCCTCCAGTTCTGTGCTTGTAGTAGACCATACTTCACTCAGTCTTGCTCTACTATAGAATATACTCTTTTCAGTTAATCATTCTGGAAAAGTGGGAATTAAAAATTAAAACCAGTAAATTAAATGAGGTTGGATAAAAAAATATTACTGCTCCTTAGAAGAAAGGACAAGATCCTACACAGTTAAGGCACCTCAAGAACATCAGGAAAACAAAGGGGGAAATTGTCCCTTTCCAAGGGTGCTGGAGGTCAAATTCATGCCTGGGTATAATGAAGGAGCATTGGTTTTTCTCAGCTATTACTATATCCCAGATATTAATGAGTTTCTAGAACTCATCTACTAATCTTAACCTAAGGAGGACACAGAAAGACTCCTAATGAGAAAAACACCAAAGGACCTCATTAGGGTGGGAAGTAAATAATCTTCTAAACTGCACCTTAACAGTTAGTTTTAAAGATATTTTCTTATGGTTTTAAAAAAAAATTGAAGTTTAAAATGGAGCAGTGTCTACTTCAATACCTAGCGCATGATAGGTGATCAGCAGATATTAGTGTCCTCTTATTCCCTTATTCAAAAAGAATTAATATCCTTCATTCCAACTGTAGAGTAGGTCAATTATAGAAATTTGGACAATTTTTAAAGACCATGAAGGAGAGAAAAAAATCACCTTATAATCCAACTTTTCAAAGTGTAACACTTAAGATATTGCTTATTCTTTTTTTCTTTTTACATTTTTAAAATTAGCATATAATGTATTATTAGCCCCAGGGGTACAGGTCTGTGAATCACCAGGTTTACACACTTCACAGCACTCACCATAGCACATACCTTCCCCATGCTTATTCATTTTCTTACCAACATTTTAAATACTTCACACACAGATATCATTGATTGAACTTCTTTTTATGATTTCTCCAATAGTTAGATTCCAGGGCTAACAGTGATCCATTAAAGAAATATAGATCTACTAGTGAATTATTTCAACACCGAGATTCATCAGACACTAAATGAAGGACATTGTAACAGAATTGATAAGAGCTGTAAAAAGTAGGTTCTTCCCCTGACAAAGGGAGACTATCTTCTATTAAGCAAACTGTTTTACAAATAACAACAATACATATGGAGAAAATATCAAAAACAGTTATCTGAAGGCATGGGAATATGACCAAAAGCAATAAAAAATTGGAAGGGAATAGAAACATTAGTTGATAGAGTTAATGACACTAAGTGAGTTTCCTCTTTCTCTGGGTATTTTTGGCCAGTTGGTGTCATGCTGGGTGACTAAAAACTAGATGGAAACTTACCATCTTACTGCCTTAAAGAACTAATATTCAATTAACCTAAAATTTGTGAATAAGTTGATACAGAGGAATAAAAAAAGCTGATGGGACAAAACAGTAAGTAGTAAGGTCATAAAACTAAACACCACCAGAATACTAGTTACATTAAGTATAAATTGATGAAAAACTCCAGAAAAGCAACAAACAAAACACTCAAAAAGCTCTTTGAAATGATTAACATAAGTGATGAAACATCTAAGTAGACCCATCAAGAGAAAATAAAGAGAAAACACAAGTTACCAGTGTCAAGAATAAAAGGTGTATCACTACAGATTTTAAAGACAGTAACTGTATAGTATGGAAATAGATGAATATCTTTTTTGCCAACAAATAGAACAATTTAGATGACATAAGCAAATTCTTTAAAATACAACTTCTGACCAAAAAAAAATGAAAAAAATCTGAATAGCCTTTCAATTGAAGAAATTGAGGGTTTTTTTTTTTTTGTTTGTTTGTTTTTTATGAAAAACCCTCCTACAAAGAAAGCTCTAGGCTTAGATGATTTCATTGGTGAATCCTATCAAATGTTTAAAGAGGAAATAACACCTGTCATATATAAACTCTTAGGAGAGGTAGCAGGAGGGACTACTTCCCAAATAAAATAAATAGTAGCTATTTTAAAAGCACTGCAATATAATTTTAAACAGAGAAAACATTAAACATTTGAGCCCATAACAGTAAAAAAAAAAAAGTATCTTAGTACATTTGGGCTGCTATAACAAATTACCACGGACTGAGTGGTTTATAAATAACTGAAATTTCTTACAGTGCTAGGGGCTGGGGAGACTAACATCAAGACACCAAGATGGTGTCTTGCATTCTGGTCAAGAGAATCTGAAATCAGAGCCTGTACCTTCTCACTGTGCCCTCACAAGGTAGAAGGGGCAAGGGATCCTGTGGCATCTTTTATAAGAGCAACAATTTCCTTCACGAGGACTCCACCCTCATGACCTGGGCACCTCCCTAATACCCTATCTCCTAATTAGGGGGTGGTGGTGGTGTTAGGATTTCATTGTAGGAATTTGTGGAGGAAATAAACATTCAGACCATAGCAGTATCATTTCTAGTTTATAAATAAACAGAAAGGGGATGCCTGGGTGGCTCAGTCGGTTAAGCCACTGCCTTCAGCTCAGGTCATGATCCCAGGGTCCTGGGATGAGTCCCGCATTGGGCTCCTTGCTCAGCAGGGAGCCTGCTTCTCTCCACCTCTGCCTGCAACTCTCCCCACTTGTTCTCGTGTGCGCGCTCTCTCTCTCTGACAAATAAATAAACAAAATCTTTAAAAAAATTTTTTAATTAAAAAAAATAAATAGCAGGAACAGGCGTAAGGAGAGTTCACTACATGGTTTAATAGTTTGTGTTTTCCTTTTGGATCTTAAAAGACAGCTTTATTTTTTGTTTCATAAGTTGAATAAGTAATAAATGTACATAGAGGAGAAAACAGCACCTGGGTGGCTCCATCAGTTAAGCATCTGACACTTGATTTCAGCTCAGGTCATGATCCCAGGGTCATGAGATCCAGCCCTGTGTCGGCTCTGTGCTGGGCAGGGAGTCTGCTTAAGATTCTCTCACTCCCATGGGGCGCCTGGGTGGCTTAGTGGGTTAAAGCCTCTGCCTTCGGCTCAGGTCATGATCTCGGGGTCTTGGGATCGAGCCCCGCATCGGGCTCTCTGCTCTGCGAGGAGCCTGCTTCCCTCTCTCTCTGCCTGCCTCTCTGCCTACTTGTGATCTCTCTCTGTCAAATAATAAATAAAATCTTTAAAAAAAAAAAAAAAAAGATTCTCTCACTCCCTCTCCCTCTGCCCCTCGCCCTGCTAACGTGCTTTCTCTCTAAGAAAGAAAAGAGAAGAAAAACAAAGTTACAAGAATGTAGACAGTGAAAGGGA
Source organism: Enhydra lutris kenyoni (assembly GCF_002288905.1). Taxonomy (NCBI): domain Eukaryota; kingdom Metazoa; phylum Chordata; class Mammalia; order Carnivora; family Mustelidae; genus Enhydra; species Enhydra lutris. The sequence continues at coordinate 13,234,247 of NW_019154103.1, read as the reverse complement.
AAATCTCCTTTTCCTTCACCTGCCATCCTCTAGTTTCCATTTCCTATCCCTAGAGGCAACCAGTTTTTTAATTTCTTATTAGTTTTTACAATGATACCCGCTGCATACATAAGTATATATGGGAGTATATACATAAGTATATATGTGTGTATTAATATATATACCTATCGTTTTAAGAAACTTCTTTAAAATATAAAACAGTCGAAAATTTTTAAATATTTTGTTAAAATAATCATTGACCACTTTATTTTTCTCTGTGTTCTCTGCTATACTTCTCAAGACAGGCAGCATTGGATAGTCCTGGATACTTTGGGAATTTGGCAAGGGGACAGTTGAGTTGAGGAAATTATTTAATTTGTATTTAGGGGAATATATTTGGGTGTTTCATAGTCCATTTGTGAAGTTAATTTTTCTTACTAGCATGCCCCCATGTAGGAAAGGTCTTAGAAATTATCCTTCTCATTGTCCTGACTCCAAGAAAACTGTAGAGCCTAGGGTTGTATCATGATGTGAGTATGTCCCATCTACCCAGCACTACAGGTTATATAGATTGGTGAAGGTAGTGGTAGAGGAATAAGCTGGATATATACATAGCTAAATGATAACTTGTGGATTAATCTTCCAAGAATCAGAAATGCAAAATTATAAAGAAAGAAAATTTAGGGAAAAAAGTACTCTAGAAATTCCAGGCAATTAATAAAAAATATTATATTTTTTTTTTGCATTTTGTTATGTTTGTAGAACTATCTTTATTTAAGATTTATAACTTCAAGGGGTGCCTGGATGGCCCAGTCTGTTAACTGTCCAGTTCTTTTTTTAATTTTTTTTAAGATTTTATTTATTTGTCAGAGAGACAGAGAGAGCACAGGCAGGCACAGGCAGAGGGAGAAGCAGGCTCCCCGTGGAGCAAGGAGCTTGATGTGGGACTCCATCGCAGAACGCTGGAATCATGACCCCAGCCAAAGGCAGCCACTTAACCTACTGAGCACCCAGGCATCCCAAGTGTCCAGTTCTTGATTGCAGCTCAGGTCATGATCTTGGGGTCATGAGATCAAGCCCTGCCTTAGGTCCCATGCTCAGCATAGAGTCTGCTTGAGATTCTTTCTCCCTCTGCCCCACCCCCACTCGGGCACCCCACTCTTTCTCTGTCTCTTTCAAATAAAAAAAAAAATAAAATCTTTTAAAAAATTTGTGGGGTGCCTGGCTGGCTTAGTTCATAGAGCATGTTGATCTCGGGTTCATGAATTTGATTCCCACAATGGGTGTAGAGAATACCTAAAAAATAAGTTTAATATTTATAAATTTGTAAAATTTAAAATTTTATAATTTGTTCTGATTTCTTTTCTCATTCTTAACATTCACTTTCTTGCCTAACTTTTAGTTTTAAAACTGCAAATTGTTTTAAAGAGGAATCTCAAAATTTTTCAGCTACAGGATATACAAAAACTGGATCTGCCCTGTTTAAGTTGTAGGAGAAACTGAAGGAGAAAGATGTGAAATTGATCAAGGGCAGGATACAGATGCTCCTTAATTGTAGACTTCAGGAGAAAAAAAAGAAAAACATATATAAATATAATGGAGGTTAAAAGCTAAATATCTCGGAGCAGAATAAAATAAAATATATAATTTCTAAACTGCTAAAATGAGAATGCAAGCGTGATTAATTCCAAGGAATATAAGAAAGAAAAAAAAAGTAGTAAGTAATATAAATTAAATGGCAGGAAGAAATATAATCACAGGGACACCTGGGTGGCTCAGTGGGTTAAACCTCTGCCTTCAGTTCAGGACTAGATCCCAGGGTCCTGGGATCAAGCCCCGAGTCAGGCTCTCTGCTCAGTGGGGAGACTGCTTCTCCCTCTTCCTCTGTCTACTGCCCTGCCCACTTGTGCTCTCTCTCTGTCAAATAAAAAATAAAATCTTAAAAAAATATAATCACAGGGGTGCCTGGGTGGCTCAGTGGGTTAAAGCCTCTGCCTTCAGCTCAGGACTAGATCCCAGGGTTCCGGGATTGAGCCCTGCATCGGGCTCTCTGCTCAGCGGGGAGCCTGCTTCCTCCCTTCTCTCTCTCTGCCTGCCTCTGCCTACTTGTGATCTGTCTGTCAAATAAATAAATAAAATCTTTAAAAATATATATATAATCACAAAAAATATAAATGAGTTAAATCCCCCTGATTAAAAAAAAAGCCCTTATCTAATTGGGCTTTCAAAAATCCAGCTATATGCTTTTTAAAAGAGTAAAGTAAAATGTACTTTTAAATTATGTTGGAATATACTCATATCAGAACCACCTAGAAACTTTTTTTTTAATATTTTATTTTATTTATTTATCAGAGAGAGAGAGAAAGCACATGAGTGGCTGGGGGGGCGGGCAGAGGGAGAAGCAGGCTCACCGCTGAACAAGGAGCCCAATGTGGAACCTGGGATCATGACCTGAGCCTAAGGTAGATGCTTAACTGACTGAGCCACCCAGGTGCTCCCCACCTAGAAACTTAATATCGGAATCACATAGAGAAGTCATTACATTAGAATCAGGGGGTAGACTTTGGGATAAGGGGATTTCTTTTTTCAGGACTCTAGGAATTAAGTAGATATGTTTGGTATATCTGGGCATTGTTATCCCAATGATATGCCAATTGATATGCCAAGCAGTCATCATGGTGACTGCTTATGGCGAAAGAAATGGGGTACTGATGAGCAGCATAAAAGGTACATTTACTTCTACTCTGCATCATATGCTTTTTGGGCCCTTTAAAACTTAGTTTCTTCATTTTTAAAAAATTTTTTACTGGTTAAAAATTGTTCACCAATCAAACAATTGTATTGTTCACTCGAATAATTAACAGCTCTAATAGAATATTTGGGAGAGGTCATCACCCATATGCAATTATGTGATTTATGACAAAGGTGCAAGTCAGTGGTGGAGAGGATGATCTTTTGAATAAATGATTCTGGATCAATTGGTGACCTATATGCAAAATATGAGCCCTGACCCCTTCATAACATTATATATAAAATTAACTCAAAATGGATAAAAATCTAATGCGAAGGGTAAAATAAAGAAACTTCTAAAAGAAAATATGGGAGAATAGCTTCATGACCTTAGGGTAGGCGATATGTTCTTAAATACAGAATGTACTAACAACCATAGAGGAAAAGACTGATAAAATAGACTTCATTAAAAAGAAGACCCTTTGTTTATCAAAAGACACCTTTAATAAGATGAGAGAACAATCCACAGAGTGGAAGAAAAATGTAAAACAACTGTTGAGAAAGGACTTATGTCCGGGCACCTTGGTGACCTAGTGGGTTAATTGTCTGCCTTTGAGTCCCGCATTGGGCTCCTTCTCCCTCTCCTTCTGCTTGCTGCCCTGCCGACTTGTGCACTCTCTCTGTCAAATAAATAAATTTTTTAAAAAAGGAAAAAAAAAGAAATATATTTAGACTTATGTCCAAATATATAAATTACTGTTATAAATCAGCAAAAGAAAGACAACTCAATGTTTTGGAAAAATGGGCAAGACTTCAACAGTCACTTCAAAACTGTAGATATCTAGGGGCACCTGGTGGCTCAGTTGGTTAAGTGTCTGCCTTTGGCTCAGGTCATGATCCCAGGGTCCTGGGATTGAGCCCTGAACCACCCCCCCACAAAGGTTGTTGGGCTCCCTGCTCAGTGGGGAGTCTGCTTCTCCCTCTGTCCATACCCCACCGCCGCACTCAGCACTCTCTCTCTCTCAAATAAATAAATACATAAACAAATAAAAATCTTTTTAAAAATATACATATTTCAAAGGTCAATAAGCAGGTGAAAATGTTTCAATATCATTATTTATAAGGGAAATATAAAATAAAACCATAGTCAGATACCACTATACAGGAAAGTTTTCAAAATCAGATACTACTTGTACATTGCTGTGAGATGTAAATCGATACAACCCCTCTGTTCCTACCATTTCTGTCTCCCCTACACTCCCTAACAGATTTTTATCATGCCACAAAATTCCTTTGCTCATCACAAGGTGATAGCTTTTCCTTTATAGTTCAACTAGTAAATATGAAGCACATAAGAATTGTTAAGCGCATACACCCTCCTTTCTTATTCATTCATCCTAGCTTTACTTTCTGCACGCTCCTTAGTTCCTTATTATAAGACAAAGGGACCTGTGTTTCCTCACTTATTCATGGAGGGATTCTCAATCTATCATAGCTTAACAGGTAAATGGTTTTTGCATTGATGTTGTTAGGAGAAAGGGCATGTGGAACAGCTCCTTAAAGACAGAAAACTTAAAATTTTGTATTAGCCTCAAGGGGCTCTGTATATACTAATCAGTCTATAAAGAGGTAATAAATTTAGCATGATTATGGTCTGAAAAAAATGACCAGGATATTATGGAAGTGAAGTTGCTCTCACACTCTTGGCATGACAGTGGAATGACCCTCCTATTTTGTCTGAGCTTTACTTTCATTCTATCTCATATATTAACATATTTTTTCTTTTTCTTAAATTTGTCAGAGAGAGAGAGCACAAGCAGAGGGGAGCAGCAGGTAGAGAGAGAAGCAGGCTTTCCACTAAGCAAGGAGCCCAATAAAGGACTCGAACCCAGGACCCTGGGATCATGACCTGAGCGGAAGGTAGATGTTTAACTGACTGAGTCACCCAGGTGTCCCACATACTTTTTTCTATTATAGATGCCCAGAGAAGCAAATAAAAACAAAACAAAACAAAAAACCTTCTTTTTCTGTTTCTTCTCATAGTCATCACACACTGAAATCACTGTTTTCTGTGGCCAGAGATTTCCTCTAGTCTCTCTTCAAATGTAGTCTGTGCTGTTCCAACCTTTTCTCTCCACAACACTCCTGTAGTCAAATCAGAGCTTTCAGAAGCTAGAGTTTCCTCTTGATTCTAGTGATTTAAAAATTCACTTCCAGGAAAAGGAATTGATAAAGAATTCACTTTTTTTCCATATGTAGGTAACTGGTTCAAGGAATTATCTTTTAAAATGCAAACAAATTTCTAATGGAATTTTAAGTTCTAACAGAGTCGTTGGTAAAGGGATGGAGGTTGGTTTTTTTAGGCTAGTAATCTTCCCTGTAACCTTTCTTCTGCTCCTTATAGCTATATATGACCTTTTTCCAGGAAGGCTAGTACTATTTTCAACAGACTATCAAGTGTAGCTATCTGGTCTGCTTCTAGTCCCATGTAAATTTGATCTATTTTCTTTCAGAAGTATTGCCTCAAAAAGCTAGGTGGAACTGTCAATGAATTGAAGTGGAAAGAGCTTTTTTTTTTTTTTTTTTTTTTTCTCTTTCTCAGACTAAAACGCCCTAAGTTGCAAGGACTAGGTGATCTCAGTTTTTTGGGAAAGTGCAAAATGTTATTTTTCATGGTTGGTAGTAAACAAAGAACAGAATGCATCATTGGCAACACTTATCTAAACCAACCTTTTGGTTATTCGTAGCTTACAATGGACCTGTTTGTAGGTATGGGCCTGAATATTTTTAAAAAGACCAGCATTCAAAACTTCTGTAAAAAGCATTAGCAGCTAACCAAGGTTCAACCATTACTGCCTTTGTACTGAACATGCAAAATGCTTCCACTGTCAAAAAGAGATACCATTTCAATAGTTTATAAATATATGGTGTTTAATAGTTACAGATCTGCAGCTTTAACATTTTAAAGCCAGTGCCTCAGAGTATGGAAGGTCCATAATCCAGAGTAATCAATGGTATGTACGTGTTATATATTATACACACACATATATGTATACTGTTAATAAGTTGTCATTATTTGAAGTACGAGTAAGTAACAATGTAAAAACTCAGAAAAAGATTGTGGGCTCAGTTCTTTTAAGTGTGTAAACTGTTTCCTAGTAAAGGGTATAGAACTCTTTGAGGTTCTCATTTAATTCAAACTCTCCTTCCTTGGTCTTTTTTTTTTAAATAAATAGTAAATATACTTCTTAAAAAATTAATAGTAAATTAACAAATAAACACCTGTTATATGGAAGTTAACATTAATTTCCTTGCACCTTATTTAAAACTTGATAATGCAAAAAAATTAATAAACTCTCTCTTCGATTTGTGTCTTTGACATAACTTCTTGTTTTTACACAGACATTTGAAATTGGTTATCTATACAGAAAGAATGGAGTTATCCAAGGAACTAGGACTGTGGCCCAAGGGACTAGCAGGACAAAATGATTAAGTATGTTAATGATAATAATAATTGCAGCTACCATATGTAGTATTTACAATAAAAGGAATGGCTTTAAGCCTTTATGTATACAGATCATTTAGTCCTTGCAAAACCCTATAAAGTAATTATCATCCCCAATTTACAAAGGATAAATCTAAGGCAAAATTGTTTCTAACATAAGCCTAGTTAGGAACTGTCAAATTTGAACCTAGGGTCTGGCTCTGAAGCAACATTCATAACTACCCGAATTCATTCAATTATCTAATCAGTTATTCAGTCTTTAATCAAATACTTATCAAATTTGTATTATGTTCTCAGCACTGTGGTGGGCTCCAGGGCATACGTGAATGAGTTTCACCAGATATGGTACCTGTTCTTATAGAACCTAAGGTCTAGCAATGAACACGAGCATTGATCAAATAACTATACAAACAAATGTAAATTTACAATGTGACTTGTATACAAAGGAGATATATGTGATACTATCAGGGTTAGGGAGATTGGGAAAAGTTTGGCTGCAGAACCGACACACGCACTAGTTATGAAGGATAGGTAAACTCAAACTAGACAAAGAAGAAAAGGAAGAGACTTCAAGGCAGAGGAAAGATCACATACAAATCCTCTATGGTAAAGGGGAACAGGAGGAGTTCTAGTAATTGAAGAAAGACCAATGAGGTGGGATCACAGTGGGTAATAGGGAAAAGAGTGCAACACACAGCTTGAAATGTTAGTAAGTCCAAGCATGGCATTGAAAGATGTTAAACTGGGACAGTGGTGGTGGTAGGATTACATGAATGGATTGGTGTTTTAAAAGGATCATTCTGACTTTAATATTGACAGTGAAATAGAGGAGGATAAATGGATAGTGGATATAAATAAATGAGCCAGAAGATCACTGTAGTAGCCCAGGTGAGAGACGAAGGTAGCCTGGATTGGATTGATGGTGGTGATAGACAGAAGTGGATAGAATCAAGCTAGGGTTGACTATAGTAGGCAGAGAAATCAATAGGGCTCTCTTGCAAAATGATTTAAGCCGATTTGGTCATACACAGCCATTCTGTTTTTTTATTTTATTTTTTTTAAAGTAGGCTCCAAACCCAACGTGGGACCTGAACTCACAATCCTGAGATCAAGAGTCACATGCTCCACTGACTGAGCCAGATAGGCACCCCTATTTTGTTCTTTTTTTTTTTTTTTTTTTTTAAGATTTTTTATTTATTTATTTGACAGAGAGATCACAAGCAGGCAGAGAGGCAGGCAGAGAGAGAGGAGGAAGCAGGCTCCCCGAGAGAGCAGAGAGCCCGATGCGGGGCTCGATCCCAGGACTCTGAGATCATGACCTGAGCCGAAGGCAGCGGCTTAACCCACTGAGCCACCCAGGCACCCCCTATTTTGTTCTTTTTGACAGGAAAAAAGTAGCCACCAACTTTTGAAACAAGTGTGTGGGGTACTTTGACACACCTTGATACTAAGTTAAAAGTAAGTCTCAGACCAAATTCTGGCATATTAATAGACACTTTGAAAATAAACAGTTATTAATAAAGAGGCTTATATACACAGGTCATACAGCCTCTTCTGTAAGCTCAGTTAAGTTCCAACTCTCCATCCTTTTATGTACTGTCATGTTGTTGTTATCTGTTGCTGCATAATAAAGGGCCCCCAAATTTAGTGACTTAACACAACAATAAATATTTATTATCTCATTGTTTCTATAGATCAAGGCTAAGTCAAATTGGTTGGGTTAGGGGCGCCTGGGTGGCTCAGTGGGTTAAAGCCTCTGCCTTCGGCTCAGGTCATGATCCCGGAGTCTTGGGATTAAGCCCCACATGGGGCTCTCTGCTCAGCAGGGAGCCTGCTTCCTCCTCTCTCTCTGCCTGCCTCTCTGCCTACTTGTGATCTCCGTCTGTCAAATAAATAAATAAAATCTTAAAAAAAAAATCGGTTGGGTTGTTTTGGCTCAGGGTTTCTCATGAATCAAAAAGTTGGCTGGTGCTTTGTTACCTGAAGGCTTGACTGGGTCTAGAAGACCTGCTTGTAAGTTGGCTGACTCACGTGCCTGGCAAGTTAGTGTGCAGTATTGGCAGGAGACCTGTGGACCTCCCCAATATGCATCTCTATTAGGTTGCTTGAACAGCTTCACAACATGGTGCTTGTCTTCCTCCAAAATAGATAATCCAAGAGGACAAGATGGAGTCAGCAATGTCTTTTAACTTAGTTTTGGAAGGGGGTAGAGAGTATGGGATAACTAGGTGATGGACATTAAGGAGGGCAGGTGATGTAATGAACACTGGGTATTATATAAGACTGATGAAGGGGCGCCTGGGTGGCTCAGTGGGTTTAGCCTCTGCCTTCAGCTCAGGTCATGATCCCAGGGTCCTGGGATTGAGCCCCACATCAGGCTGTCTGCTCAGCAGGGAGCCTGCTTTTCCCCTTCTCTCTGCCTTCCTCTCTGCCTACTTCTGCCTACTTGTGATTTCTCTCTCTGTCAAATAAATAAATAAATAAATAATCTTAAAAAAAAAAGACTGATGAATCACTGAACTCTATCTTTGAAACTAATAATATATGTTAATTAATTGAATTTAAATTTAAAAAAAAGAAAAGGAACTCTTAAAAAAAAAAAAAAGGAACTCACGATGTCATTTAGGTATAAACTCCTAGTTGTAACCTACATACATTCTGTTTTACATATGATACATTTATTGCCTGATGAGTAAAGTAGGCAATTCTCATAATTATGGACAAGACTTATGCTTGTAAATCTATTTAAATTAAACTGAAAAAATACCTTTAAAATGTTTTTTCTGATTGGAATATTTTTTATTATCTTGCTAGAAAATAATCTTGAAACAATCATATTGAAAAATCTTAAATTATGGGTTAAAATGTGTGTTTTCAAAGCAATGGTTAAGATCTTTTATATAAGTTACTACTTTTTCTCTTTGGAAATCTAATAAAGCTTTTCCAAACCAAAATAAATAAATAAATAAATAAATAAATAAATAAATAAATAAATAAATAAAAAAGACTTAGCTTTGGAAGTCATGTATCTTCATTTACAGATTATCTTATTGGTTACACAGGTTATCTCTCTTTAGTGTAGGAGGGAACTACACAAAGGGTTGAAGAGTAAGGATTATTCATATTAAGGTCATGAGGGCCAATTTGAAGACTGGCTACCACATATATGAAAGGTTCACTTAAGGTAGATGTAGCACAAATTTAGAATCCTTTCAAGTAGTCAGAATCCACTGAATCATGCTGGATACAGGATGTTTCCAGGATCAAATCTTGGTGCCTTTCCTAAGGATACAGATTATGGGGCTTGTTAGATTTTGATTGCCTTTTCTGATAAAGTAGAATGTCTAAAATATATTAGTCAATTCACATAGTTAGACCAACCTCAGTTTCATCAATGAAAACCAACTGCTAATATTCATCATGTTAATTAGCAAAATTCTGGTATTCAAGACAAATATAACTAAAATGTGTATCATCGCTTCCTCTAGAGTGTAGCCTTTTTGACTAAATATTAGCTGCCATCCCTGGGAGTATGAATTCCCAGTTATGGCAAGTAATAGCATTTATGCTGTAGCCTAAGTCAACACACATATATATTCACAAATAGTATCACATTGTCTATGTACAATTATTTTAAAGTAAATTAGACATCATAGTACATTCTGTAATTTCAACAGTGCAACCCATAAAAAAAGTAACTGTATGGCCAATGAGTTACCGAATGGGGCTGCTCATATAGGATAAAGTAACTTACAGTGGAAATTACTAAATGATCATTAGCACACCATTTCTGGCACTGTGATATATTGTAGAAAGCACTTACATTGATTTTTTTTTAAAGATTTTATTTATTTATTTGACAGAGACACAGGAAGAGAGGGAACATAAGCAGGGGGTTTGGGAGAGGGAGAGGCAGGTTTCCCGCTGAGCAGAGAGCCCGATGTGGGGCTCAATCCCAGGACCCCGGAATCATGACCTGAGCCAAAGGCAGATGATTAACAACTGAACCACTCAGGTGCCCTGATTTTTATTTTTGAAGATGAATCATTTGAAACTCTATTGAGTTATTTTGAGAATTACATGTGTGAATAATTTCAAACACTTAGGACAAATGCCTGGCATGTAGTAAAGTTGTTGGTAAATGTGATAATGATGATGATGGTGGTGGTAGTGATCATCTAAAATTTCAGATAGATACAAGCCTCTATGATTATCAGGTGTACTGGACACTGAGGTAGATCCCACTGATAATAGATTCCTCTTCAGGACTAAAGGACTTGTTTATCCAACTGCTGGGAGTGCTGTTGGCTCAAGATGTCAGCTCTGTCCTTGAATTGCCATACCCAAGGGCATACCTACTTCCTGGGGGCAGTCTTTATCCAGTAACTGGTCATTGATGAGTATAAGAAGGCCCAGTCCCCCTACCTCAGCTTAGCCTCTGAAGGGCCACCTAGCTTCAGTCATAAAGAGGGTTGACTTAGGCTGTGTTAAAACTCTATCACAAATTCTCGCTCTACCCAATTCTGCATTTTGCCACAAGTGTTAATTCCAAGAAAATTCCCTAATAAATTTTCCTGCATGCAAATCTCCATCTCAGGTTCTGCTTCCCAGGGAACATGACTAGAAACATCAGTTGTTAGTGAATTAAAAGTCTGCATTAACAGACATATCCTGGTGAATGCCTGACTAGTTCAGTTAGTAGAACTCGTGACTCTTGATCTCAGGGTTTTAGGTTTGAGCCCCACGTTGGGTGTAGAGACTACTTAAAAATAAAATCTTCAGAACAAAAAAAAACCCAAATGTATACTTTTTTATTGGTTGGCAATGATTAACACAAGGTGTATGTTTGTGTATGTGTGTCTGTGTGCAATTAAAAGTATTATTCATTTAGATTAGACATTTGAGATCTAAAGTTGGTGGTAGAGGCTATCAGAATAGGTCATTAATAGAAATGTTTATCATATTACATATATTCTTATTAGAAAAACTGACAACTTACATATAATTATTTATCTGATGTATAGAAAACACGAAAGGCCATGAAACCTTTTTGTTTTGTTTTGTTTTTTGAAAACTTTTAATATGGGTGACATTACTGTATAGCATCTATTTGACAGGACAGTCTAGGTAATACTGCAGTAATGAACTATAACAAAATCTCAGATGTTAATCACATAAAAGGTCTTACTCAGGCAAATCTGCTCTAAGAGTCTAGGAATTTCTCCAGGGCAGCCCTTCATGTAGTGGCTCAACCTTCAATATCACTTTCTTCTTCTGATATCTCCATCTCATTTTGATGCTTCATTCCTTGTGCCAAGATAGACAGCATGGTGAATCATGTACTAGAAGTGACACAGCAGCTCTGGCCATTGTCTGTCAGTAGAACTAAGACATATCACCTTTTACATATCCAGAGAAGGGAAGAGAATGGAAGATATTGGTGAACATTGGTAGTATTAGTCACAAGGACAGTCTTAGACACTATCTAAGAGAGGTTAATATTTTAATATCCATAAGGATCCATAAGACCATATCCATAAGTATCCATAAGACAACTTTACTCTTGAGACAAACTCTCTGTGTAAATCTTATCCTAGCACAGGAATTAATTTTAAGCTCCTGTGTTTATCAAGAAATTTAAATGGAAATAAATTTAGTCAAGTATTAACAGAATCAGCAGCTAAAGCAGAACCTGGCAAGATATGGATAGTCTCTTTAGTCATAAGATAAATAGTAAAAAAGTAAATCACAATTGAGTGAGCTGTGGAAATTTATGTAAAAATCTTTTCCAGGGGCTTCCTTGAAAATGTGATTATAAAGTTAAAGAGAAGAATAAAATATAAATAAAAATGGGCATTGCCTAAATTTACTTTTGCATTTGACCATTTACTCCTCTAAGGAAAAGGAGTAAAAATTACCATCAGGTAAGTACACCCCACACCCTTCTTTCTATGGCATTCTTCAACAAGAAAAATGTTTCGTATGAGAAACATTTCACATTATTGATTACAGGATAGCTAAACATAAAAAAGCCAATGAAGACAAAAAGTGAATGTAGATACAAATTTACTTGCTTACTAGAAACTTGAATATAAACATAGTTTCTGTATGTCTGTCTAGTTCTCTAAAATTTACCACATGTAATAGATTAATGTGGTGATCACCAAAATTAGGATACAGAACTCTCCCATTCCCGCCAAAGTAACTCCCTCCTGCTACCTCTTTATAGTCACACCTCCCTCTTACTCTAACCCCTGGCACCACTGATGTGTTCTCCATCACTGTAATTTTGCCATTTTGAGGATGTTGTATAAATGGAATTATACCTTATGTATTCTTTTGATCCTGGCTTTTTTTCAGTCAGTATAATAGCCTTGAGATGCATGTAAGTTGTTGTGTGTATGTTGATAGTTTGTTCCTTTTTATTGCTGATAGTGTTCCATGATGTAGATGTACCACAATGTATTCATTCACCCATCGGAGGACATCTGACTGGTTTCTCGTTTTGGGCTGTCACATAGAGTTAATATGAAAATCCATGCATAAATTTTTGTGCAAACTCAAGTTTTCATTTCTTTAAATACCCAGTAGTTAGATGTTTATGTGTGTTTAACTTTGTAAGAAACTGCCAAACTGTTTTCTAGAGTAGCTGTAATATTTTACATTTCTGCCAGCAAAGAGATGCATTGTTCTACATCTTGTCAATACTTGGTATCATAAATATTTTTAATTTTAGCTAGTAATTCTAACAGGTGTGTGGTGGTATCTCATTGCTTTGTTAATTTGCATTTTCCTAATGGCCAATGATTTTGGACTGTAATGATGTCATATACCTACATAGTGTTTTACATTTTTACAAATATTCAGTTAATTCTTACTTCTTACTTCTGTAGTGTGTTGTATTTCAAGTGATAAAAGGCTGATGTAAATCTGGAAAAGACAGACAAATGTAATTACACCAATGGAAAATCAAAATTTTAAAACTTAGGGTGCCTGGGTGGCTCAGTCATTAAGCATCTGCCTTCTGCTCAGGTCACAATTCCAGGGTCCTGTGATGGAGCCCCACATCAGGCTCCCTGCTCGGCGGGAAGCCTGCTTCTCCTCCCACTCCCCCTGCTTGTGTTTGCTCTCTTGCTGTGTCTCTCTCTCTCTCTGTCAAATAAATGGATAAAATCTTAAAAAAAATTTTTTTAAGCTCAAACGGAACTGAAGGTAATTTAGTCAAACTTTCCCATTTTACAGAGAATGGTGTATCAGAGAGGTTAAATGTTTTCTCACACAGCAGGAATCATACAAAAGCCACACTTCCGTTGCTTGAATCTCTTCTGTAATATCCAACCAGGTAGGTGACAGTTTATGCTTGAATCTTTCAAGTGACTGTGAATTCACTTTTTTTTTTCCAGTTCCATTAATGAAGTTTCTTGACATTGGGCTGAAATGGCCTATAAACAAGTGAACAAGTCTGTTAAGTGTTTTGACATTGAACTAAAATGGCTACTATAGCTCCTGCCAGTGGGTCTAGTTTCATCCTCTGAGAATTTGCTGAGGAAGTGTGGTCCCTTTTCTACATAGTTCAGATATTTGAAGACCGCCATCATGCTCTCTAGGCTAAACATTTCCATTTTCCTCTAGCCATATCTTACATGAGCTGCTTTATCATTCTTCCTGCTTGTATATAAACTGGTTCTAGATTTCTTACAGTGCCAAATACTGAATAAAATATTTCCAGTAACACAGAGTGTACACATTTTCCAATTATACCTATTCACTATAGGGGATAATGAGACTTTTTTGCCTTTCACAGAGTGTCATTATTTAAAAAATTTAAGCTGAATAATGTATTTTTAAAATTGCATTTTTTGTTGGTTGTGTTACATGCACATAGCACAAAATTCAAAATGTTCAAGAAAGTTTATAGTGAAAAATCATGATCCTTAGCCTTCTGGTTTAATATAGTATAATATAAGATATAGCAGAAATCCTCTTTTTAAGACACTTAATACTGATTATGATTATGACATTCCATCAAATAAGCTGTACATCTCTCTTTTTTAAAAAAATATTTTATTTATTTATTTTGACAGGCAGAGATCACAAGTAGGCAGAGTGGCAGGCAGAGAGAGAGGGAGGAAGCAGGCTCCCTGCTGAGCAGAGAGCCTGATGCGGGGCTCGATCCCAGGACCCTAGGATCATGACCTGAGCCGAAGGCAGAGGCTTAACCCACTGAGCCACCCAGGCGCCCCACATATCTCTTATTTTTTTTAATTTATTTTTTGAAGGTTTTATTTATTTATTTGTCAGAGATGGGTGGGGAAGGCAGAGGGAGAAGCAGGCTTTCCACTGAGCAAAGAGACGCATGGAGACTTGATCCCAAGACCCTGGGATCATGACCTGAGCCAAAGGCAGATGCTTAATGACTGAGCCATCCAGGTGTCCCTGTACCTATCTCTTAAATCATTCATCTTATATTTTTTTGCTAATATAAATAATCTGTTATGGACTTCCCTCTGTATACTTTATGTATATATTTTAGATTATTTCTTAAAGCAGTTCCCTAGGGGGGAAAAAAAAAGCTGCATTGCAGTGTATGACTTGTATACAATAACTTCCCCCAAAATTACCATTTTGTATTTACTCCAATGGTATGTAAATGTCCATTTCACCACATCTTTGCAAACATAAATACTATTATTTATTGATTTTCTTTCAATCTGTTGTCTCAATTTGCTTGTAATTGAGAATACACTTTAAAAATACGTTTTTATATCTTTATTGGCTATTTGTCTTTCCTCCTCTAGGTACTTAAGCCCTGATTAGTTTTTAGAAAATTGTATGAGCTAGAATAAGAATATCAGCCCACTGTCATATTCTTGAAAAATATATTTTTTTCAGTTTGTTAAACTCCTAAAGGTGTTTTACACATCTTAAAGTCAGTTCATCTTAAGCAGTTATATGTATTTAATTTTTAAAAAAATTTTACTAAATATGAGGCTTTAAAATGAACACTTATGTTGTGATATAATTTATCTCTTTATAAGTCTGTTTCACTCACCAGATTTTAAACTTCTGCAATTCAAGGGCAATACTTTAATCATCTTTCTAAGGCCTACAGAGTAGATTCTTCATAAAGTTGTGATGTCTAAACGAGAGAATAAACTTTAAAATCCCTGTTAGGGGGCGCCTGGGTGGCTCCGTGGGTTAAAGCCTCTGCCTTTGGCTCAGGTCATGATCCCAGGGTCCTGGGATCAAGCCCCGCATCAAGCCACGCATCAAGCCCCACATCGAGCTGAGCATCAAGCCCTGCATCGAGCTCCCTGCTGAGCAGGGAGCCTGCTTCCCTTCCTCTCTCTCTGCCTGCCTCTCTGCCTACTTGTGATCTGTCAAATAAATAAAATAAAATAAAATAATCCCTGTTAGTTGGTTGGACTCTGCATTTATGGGTACAGATTCCCTAAATTTTATGAATTTTAATTATGACTATCTAGAATTTAGCCGAGTCAACATTAAGCTGTTCAAAGGTTTGTAAAATATTCTGCCCTTTCCACTTTTAAACTGGGTAAAAACTTGATAAATATAGGTTCTGTGTCCTCTTTCAAATCAATGAAATGCAGTGTTGACCCACCGTGGTTCTACACTAAAAACCTCTGGAGAGTCTGACTGCCATCTAGGATTCAGTACCCTTTGGCAATTAAGTCATTCCTTAAAGGTACTATCACCTACCTCCTCCCAATGCTCAATCCTGGCCCCAGTTACTCATAAGAATGTGATGAAAAATGTCAGTAATGCCTGTTGGGCACAGATAAATATGGCCTGCTGCATTTTGTTGGTGTACTAGTTAGTAATCCTGAGGAAAAAATGAAATTAGACAAATTCCGGTTTGCAAACCCATACTATATTTGGTTGATTACTGCTTTCTCTTATAGATGTTCTCAGAGCATCCTTTTAATAATTCCTTTTAGATTCTTCCATAGGATCAATGTGGTCCTGGCAGAGAGTTAGAGATGTTAGGGACTCTCAACTGAATGAATAAAGTCCCAGTCAATGAAAGATTGAAGGGAGCGCTTCCGGCGAAATGGATCTCCATTCTTTATCCCTGGAAACCCTTAGTTGCCCATAATTGTTTCTATTACTGAAGGTTTGTGACTGCCAGGTAATATTGAAAAAGTACTTTTTCCAAGGGTAGTTTGGACAGGATTGAGTAAAGTATTGGCATAGAGCTAGCTATTAGTGCTGCTACAGAGGGAATGGAAGGGGTGGGGAATGGAAAACATTTGTCAATCAAACAGAGGCTGTCTCTGATGACGTAAAATACTCTTTGGGGAAGCTGCTTATTGGCTTGGCTATCCTGGTTTTGGCAATGCACGGGGTAACCCTTCAAGTCCTTTTCAAACTCTGACAATCTCTGTCTAAGCAGAGACTGTATGGTCTATATTTTGCTAATGTCAGTCTGGTTCACATATTCCCTCCATGATGTCCCTCAGACTTTCTCCACCTTCTTCCATCCATTTCACAACACCCACCCCCATCCCCTGTGCATTCCTTCCAACCCAAGAAAACCTAAGCAACTTAAAGGTGTTACTGGATTCTTTTAAACTCTGTGCACTAACTTTATAGGGCTGCCATAACAAGCTACCACAGAATGGTGACTTAACTATAGAAATTTATTATTTTACAGTTTCGAGGCCAGAAGTCTGAAGTAAAGATGTAAGCAGAGCTGCACTTCTTCTGAAAGATCTAGGATAAAATCTCATTTTTTGCCTCTTCCAGTTTCTGCTAGCTGTCACCATTCCTTCAGTTGTGGCCACATTACTCCAATCTTAGGCTCTGTGCTCACACTGCTTCCTCATCTCTGTCCCCTCTCCTTTGTCACGTGAGAATACTTATCAGTGAATTTATAGCCTGGCGGATAATCCAGGGCAACTGATCTCCTCATGTCAAGATCCTTTAACTTAATTACATCCTCAAAAGACCCTTTTCCCAAAAAAGGGTAGCATTCACACTTTCCACAGTGGTGGGACATGGACGTCTTTTTTGGGTGCCACCATTCAACCCACTACATCTTGCCTGAGGATACAATTTTTTCCTTCTTTCAAGTTGTACCTTGAAGCTTTGGAGAGATCCAAGAGGACTGTTCTTTCATCATCACCTTAGTTTTCAACACTTGTGTCTTCACTTTAAGTACTTCTTTGGAAAATTCAGTCTATTCCTTTGTTTCAATTGCTTTCATTTGGAATTCTCCCTTCACTGGGCAAGTGAATACTACACCAATGGGAGGAACATCACTGAGTCAAAAAGCAAATAATTCCAAGTTTTAAATTTCCATTTCTTACCCTACGGCAGACGTTTGTCCATATTTTATGTTCTGGCACCTGTTGTTTCCCATAATTCCTCAATGACGGGGATCATTGTTCTCAGGTCTCATTTGTGCTCTTCTCACTAGCCTTCCGCTCTAACGCCCACAATAAGAGCTGTTCATATCAGCGGACATAATGTAAACTGGAGCTCTTAGGTACTTTTTAAGAATTTCTTCCCCAATTTGGGAAGAGTACTGTTTCCTGCTTATAATTTTATTACTCTTGAATATTAATAAGTTGCTATTTATTGTCACTACTGTGAGCCTAGCTTAGCCTTTTGAATGTGTTACTTCATTACTCAGAACAATACTATGAAAAAGATATGGTTGTTTCCATTTTATAGAAAATGGAGGGGAAAGGCGGCAAAGGGGATGCAGGGTTATATAACTACAAAGTGTCGAAACAGGGAATTAAAGTCAGATTTGCCTGACCCTACAAACACACGTTGTTCTTTCTCCTAAGTCCACCTTCTTCTCATGTTTCTTTTGTAGAGAATGAAGCAAAATAATATTTAGGGAGTTCTGCTTTCTCTGTCAGCTCTAACATTACACCAGAAGCTGCAAGTGGGCTTTTCCCTTCCTTGATCATCTTCTGACTCTGAATAGAATTTTAAAAAGCCCATTCTTTGTCCTTTCTTAACATTTTTTTGCAAGTCTCACCTCATTTGGGGGTTTCAGTTTCCTTGACACTATTCTTTTGGGCCCATGTTACCTTCTTATAATTATCCTTGGTATGTGGTTGCTTTCTCCCAAGGTTTCTGTCACTTCCAATTAGCCAGGCAATTCCTCCTTGTTGGTCAGAATTAGGCTCCCCAGTTGCTCTGCTGGGACATCAAATCATGAGAAAGGCAAATCAAAAACTTGTCAAATGTTTGCTTTTAGCTCAATAAAACTTTTGAAAGGTGTCCTGTATTTGAATTTTCTTTTTTGATTGGTGCACTG
Source organism: Enhydra lutris kenyoni (assembly GCF_002288905.1). NCBI lineage: Eukaryota > Metazoa > Chordata > Mammalia > Carnivora > Mustelidae > Enhydra > Enhydra lutris. The sequence continues at coordinate 13,215,738 of NW_019154103.1, read as the reverse complement.
CTACAGCTATTGACAAATAGTATACTATTGGGCACGTAGTATCAATAATGAATTCTTTCATAAATAATTACACGTGACAGTACATATTTGGAACCAGATTTAAACCTCTCAAATAAAGCATTCTAAAGCAGTTCCAAGCTTCCCAGAAGCACCTGGTTATCCTAACGCATTCCTGTTTCTCATCTCTCACTCAAGTTCACCACATGGAGAAATACATATAATATTTCTAATAAACTAACTTTTTTTGCATCTCATTTTTAATATAATCCCAAACCAGAAAGTGCAAGGTGGGTTGGGGGAAAATGACGTTTCTGAAGTAAAATATAGAGAGGGCTATGAATTTCAATGGGAGAATATTATACCTTAATTTTTGCTACCCTCTAGGTGAAAGTTAGCATTTCTTTCTATTGTAACATATATATTCAATCACAGTGGTATCAGAAGTACTGATGACTTTTTCACTAATAAAAATCACAGATATTTTCCCATCACATTACTACCGTTGTAGTTGGGTTTTGTTTTGTTTTTGGTATTCACTACTTTTAAATTTTAGACATCATTAGATCCTCTCCTAGATTTTGTTATTGGTGCATTAATAAAGAAGCACATATATAGTACACTTCTGTTGAATATCTTGATTACTGTATTTTAATATAATTTGTTTCATTAACGATTCTATGCATATATTATACATTTAAAAACAAGACTCTAAAAAGGGCTTTATAAGCTTCACCAGACTGCCAAAGGGAGCCATGACACAAAAAAGATTCAGAATGTCTTTTGTGGACTCTGGCATTGTGGTTAAGAGCAGGTAGTTTGGTCTCACATTGCTTGGGTTCAAATTCTGCTCTGTCACTTACGGTATGATTTTGGCTAAGTTATATATACTCTTTGTGCCTGAGAGTCTTCATGTGTATGATGGAGATGATACTTACCTGAAAGTCTTGCTATGAAAATGAAGTAATACCTACAAAGACCTAAACATGATGCCAGGCACACAGTATATTATTTATTTCATATCCACCCAGATGGTAAGGTTTCATTCAAATCCTGTATACATTTACCCTATATACAGATTTTTTTCACTATACTGTCACTGTCTAAAATTTTAAATTATATTAGTTGGCTAGTTTCAAATGAACATTTGTAGAATATATGTGTGATATAAGGAAGAACAATACAATGAATATCAGTATGTCCTCCATCCAGAATAAAAGGAAGAAAGTTGCTTTAGAAAGGATGAACATATAATTTATTATATAATGGTTTATTATATATATCTGGTTTATTATATAAACCAGAGCACATTTGAGAGTGACAGTGCTATTAGTTATAATACCAGGAAAATAGGTAAGCCAGGACTTATTATATATTATATATACTATATATATATTATATATATTAAAACATATATAAAAGTATGCAGAATAGAATCATGAGTTCCCATTTACCTATTATCAACTATTATCAACTCACAGCCAATCTTGCTTCATTTATACAACCACCAACTTTCACCATTTCTTATTATTTTAAAGTATGTCGCATATATTATATCATTATATCTCTACATATTTTAATATATATCTTTAAAAGATAAAGGGGCTTTAAAATTATTATTAGAACATAGTAAATAATTTATAAATCCATAGTATCATCAAATACTCAGTAAGCATTCAAATTTCTAATTATCATGAAACTGTTTTTTTAAAGATTTTATTTATTTGACAGAAATACAGTGAGAGAGGGGACACCACAAGCAGGAGGAGTGGGAGAGGGAGAAGCAGGCTCCCCACTGAGCAAAGAGCCTGATGTGGGGCTCAATCCCAGGACCCTGGGATCATGACCTGAGCCAAAGACAGACACTTAACGACTGAGCCACCCAGGGGTCCCTATCACAAAATTTTTTTGAAGTTTGCTTGAATAATGATCCAGACAAAATTCTGTGGTAAGTAGGTTCCAAAGTGGCACCCAGTGACTCCTACTCCTTAGTATTCACACCCTTGCATAATTCCCTCTCACAGCGTATCTTGGTTTATATGTGTGATCAACTTGTTGGTCACGTATCTGTGTGATGGTATGTCACTTTTGAGGCTAGATCAAAAGAGACATAAAAGCCATGGTAGCCTCTGCCCCTCTCTCTTGAATAACTTACATTAGGGGAAGCCAGACAGCTCTTTGGTGTGCTGAGGAACTAAAGTATTATGCCCAGCAGCCAATAAGGAATCTTGGCAATAGCCACAGGAGTAAGCCATCTTGGAAGTGAATCCTCTAGCACCAGTTAAACCATCAGATGATTGTAGCCCAGCTGACAGCTTGATCGGTACTTCACAAGACACCCTGAGCTAGAACCATTCAGCTAAGCAGCTTCTGGATTTCTGACCCTCAGGCACTGCATGAAATAGGAAATGTCTCTGTTGCTTTAAATATTGAGTTTTGAGGTCGTTTTTATAAAGCAAAAAAAGTTAATAAAGATTTTGGTATCTGGAAATGGGGTACTGCCATAACAAATATTTAAAATGGAAGAGTGCCTTTGAAAGTGGCAGTCGGCAGAAAAGTGGAAGGACTTGGAGGACGGTATTAGTGAAAGCTTGAAAAGCCTTGAAGAAATTTGTTTATAGATGCTTGATAACTTTGAGGAGGTGGCAGATGAGGTCTTGCCAGATTAGTAGAAAAGTGTTACTGAAAATTGGAGGAAAGTGGCAGAAAGTTTAGCAAATTTGTCAGCTGAAGTTATACGTAAGATAGAAAATACTCCTAATAAACTGGTGATTTCCAACCAGAATGTTAAAGATGTCACCTGTTTCTTCTTGCTGCCTACTGTAAAAATGAGAGGTGGGAGATAAGTTAAAGGAAGGACTGGTAAACAAGGAGCCAGAACTTGCAGAGTTGAAGATTCCCAACTCTCCAGGTGATGAATGATGTTAAAATTAGAAAATGGCTCTGGGGCGCCTGGGTGGCTAAGTGGGTTAAGCCTCTGCCTTCGGCTCAGGTCGTGATCTCAGGGTCCTGGGATCGAGTCCCATATCGGCCTCTCTGCTTGGCAGGGAGACTGCTTTCTCCTCTCTCTCTCTGCCTGCCTATTTACCTACTTGTGATCTCTCTCTGTCAAATAAATAAATAAAATCTTAAAAAAAAAGAAAAGAAAAGAAAATGGCTCTGAACAAAGAACAAATCCAGGGACTAACAGGATAATATGAAGTTGAGGGTGTAGTTAGTAAATCCCTTTAGACCTCAGAAAGATCTAACATGGCACCTCAGAATCATTTCATACAGACAAAAAGGGTGTGCCTCCCAGAACCTCTCAATCAAATTATGGGACTTCTAAATTCAAGGGTGTGGTGCATCTTCCCAAGGTAGAGAGGGTTTACATGGAAGAGAAGTATGGCTGTTGCTTTGTCTAATGGCATGAACTCAACCAGAATTCACAGGAAACCCACAAAGTTTAAAAGAGAATTATATTAGCACAATATACATTTTTGGGGCGCCTGGGTGGCTCAGTTGGCTAAGTGACTGCCTTCGACTCGGGTCATGATCCTGGAGTCCTGGGATCAAGTCCCACATCGGGCTCCCTGCTTGAGAGGGAGTCTGCTTCTCCCGCTGACCTCTCTCCTCTCATGCTCTCTCTTAATTCTCTGTCTCTGTCTCTGTCTCTCTCTCAAATAATAAATAAATAAAACCTAAAAAAAAAAAAAAGAATATACTTTTTTAAAAAGAGACTTTTTAAAGAGAATTATATTACCAGGCTGTTTTCCAGCCTGTACCGGAAGGAACAGAGTACCAAATGAAATGAGGTTTTCGGACATTCAACTTTCTATAGGCAGAAAGCAAGCAGTGGGTGTTGTGGAGGGCACGTATTGCATGGAGCAGTGGGTGTGGTGCATAAACAGTGAATTTTGGAACACTGAAAAAAAATTAAATTAAAAAAAAAAAAGAAAGACTACTATAGAGCTGTAAACATGAACAAAGAAGAATAACTCAGTGTATGGGTCCAAAAGACCAGAAGGCAGAGTGAAGATTCATGGAAAATTACTCTCAGGTCTTGAGTCTTTATCAAGGAACTACCAGCCTGTTGTCAGGTGGATTTAGTAATTTCTGTCAACCTGTGTGCTCATTTCCCTCCTCTTGAATACACATGTCTATAGTATAGGAGAGTAGTTATCCTATCCATTTTCCATTACATATGTGGAGACAGATATTGTGTCTTTAGTTTACAGGTCTTCAGAGCAAGAGGAACTCCATTTAAGGAGCTGTGCTTAAGGAAGTATACATGAAAAACCTCATCCACACCTGAACTTGATTTATATTTCTAGGATTTGAGTTAGAGCTATAATGGGTTGAGAGTTTTAAGGGGCTTTGAGATAGGATGAGTGTATTTTGAATATTGGAAGAATGAATCTTTGGAGCCCAGATTGTGGTAGTTCCCTTCCACATTGCATCAGGAATCATTTGTGGAATTAAGGAGAAGTAATGGGATATCATTTTGATGGCTTTGGCTTCCTCTGTCCTTTTCTCGGTCACTTGGGCTGGGAAAAGCCAAATGCCATGTTGTGAAGACACTTAGGCAGCCCTGTGAGTGAGCCATCTTGGAAGTGGATCTATCACCAGTCAAGCCTTCAGAAGACTGCAGCTCAGCCGACAGCTTGACGGCAAACTCAGGAGAAACTCTGGGCCAGAATACCTAGCTAAGCCATTTCTGGATTCCTGACCCTTAGAAACTATGAGATAAGTATTTTCAGTTTTAAGCTATTAAGTTTTGGGGTAATTTGTTGTATAGCAGTAGATAACTAATGGAAGTTCACATATTGCTTTATATGTCTTATTTTATTTTTAATTAATTTATTTTAAGTAAGCTCTGTGCCCAACATGGGGCCTAAATGCATGACCCTGAGATCAAAAGTCATATGCTTTACCAACTGACCCAGCCAAGTGCCCCACTTTATATGTCTTTTATTTTTTTTCTTTTATTTTACTTTTAATTATGCTCCACATCCAAAATGGGGCTTGACTCATGACCCTGAGATTGAAGAGTCATGTGCTATCCTGACTAAGCCAATCAGGCACCACTTTATATGTCTTTTATTTATTTTTATTTAAAAGATTTATTTATTTGAGAAAGAGAGAGAGCACATGTGTGTGGACAATGGGGGAGGGGCAGAAGAAGAGAGAGAGTCTCATGCAGACTCCTCAATGAGTGCAGAGCCTAAAGTGGGGTTCAGTCTAACAACCCTGAGACCACAACTTGAGCTGAAACCAAGAGTCAGTGACTCAACTAACTGAGCTACCCAGGCACCCCTATTTGTCTTTTAAATAAGTCTCTTTTAATCTATCACTTTCTCTATCCTCCCTCTCTCCGGCAACATATTTGTTAAAGTTAATTTGTCCCATGATTTTCCATAGATTAAATTTTCCTGGTGTTTAACATGGTCTCTGTATTTCCCAGTACTGCATTCAATTTTTTTTGTCAAGATTTTTTAGTAGGTGATGATGTGTTTTTCCATTAAGACGCATAGAAAAGCTTCCTTGTTCATCATGTTAGTAGCTGTTGATGTACAATGAATAAATCTATTTATTCACTAGGAATCTCAAAATGGCAACTTTGTAATTCTATCCTATTTTCATTCATTAATACATGTATTTAGAGAAACTTAACCTCATTTATTATTTGGTTACCTGTGGTACAGTGCACATAAAAAAGGCAGGACAAATGCTTGATTAATTTTATAATATATACTTTTTTATTGGTTTTCAAAATAATGAGTTGATTCCAGAGCATCCCCCAGTGTTGACCAAGTAGATGATTTTTGTTAGTCTTACTATTATTATAAACTCATGGATTTAAACACCTTTGATAATTTGATATGTTCCAATCCACTGCTTTCGTATGTTCCAACCTGTGCTCAGGGAGATATCAGAATTTCTATAAACCTGGATGTCCTGACTGACAGTAAAGTTGTCCTACCTTTGGGCAGTGGGATGATTCTCAGTTATTTCCTGAATTCATTTGACATGATTCTAGGATAACTTACTTGCTATCTTGCAAAACAAAATGTTCCAGGCTCATCTTCTACATTTCCTGTACCTAACTGAAATCAGCTGCTACTCCAAGAGCTTTTAGTATCTTTTAAACATGGGTTTTTAATACATTTGAATATAATTCTTTTTTCTTTATTGAGTTTGCATTTCCCACTGAGCCACCCAGGTGCCCCTCCCCATTTTCATTTCTAATATTCTTTGTGTCTGCTTTCTTTCTTGGGTCATCTTGTGAAAAATTTATCAGTATTATTATTAAAAGGTAAAACTTCGGGGCACCTAGGTGGCTCAGTGGGTTAAAACCTCTGCCTTCAGCTCGGGTCGTGATCCCAGGGTCCTGGGATCGAGCCCCACGTCGGGGCTCTCTGCTCAGCGGGGATCCTGCTTCCCCCCACCCTCTCTGCCTACTTGTGATCTGTGTCAAATAAATAAATAATTAATTAAAAAACAAAAACTAAAACTTCTGACTTTTTGCCTCTCTGTATTGAATATTTGCTTTTTGTTTTATTCATTGATTTAATCTCCATCACTCTTTTCCTAATCCCTCAAGTTTAGGACAGATTATCAGATCTATAATTTTCAGTCTTCCTTAATTTAATATTTGAAGTTTTCAATTTCCTTGTAAGTACTATTTTAGCTATTCTGTAGGTGTTAGTTTGTAGTATTTCTGTCATTGTCCAGTTCTGAATATGCATTTTCTATTTTTCATTGAGAATCCTATTTTAATTTGATCCAGCATATATGAGAATGAATTTATTTTCCAAATATATGAGTTTTCTTAGATTTCTGCAAAATTAGTTATACTGTGTTTAGAAAATGTGATCTAATAATACCAACTTTTAATTTTTTTTTTTTAAGATTTTACTTATTCATTTGACAGATCACAAGTCAACAGAGAGGCAGGCAGAGAGAGGGAGAAGCAGGCTTCCCGCTGAGCAGAGAGACCAACGTGGGGCTCGATCCCAGGACCCTGAGATTATGACCTGAGCCGAAAGCAGGGGCTTAACCCACTGAGCCACCCAGGCACCCCTTACTTTTTTTTTTCTTTTTTTAAAGATTTTATTTATTTGGAAGAGAGAGACACAGAGAGAGAGGGAACAGAAACATGGGGTGTGGGAGAGGGAGAAGCAGGCTTCCCGCAGAGCAGGGAGTCTGATGCAGGGCTTGATCCCAGAACACTGAAATCATGACCTGAGCCGAAGGCAGATGCTTAACGACTGAGCCACCCAGGCAGCCTCAATTCTTTTAAAGTTTAAATGATTCTTTTATGATTAAATTTCGTAAATAGTTCATGTGCACTTAAAATATTTTTTTATTTCTATTTTTTGTAACTATGTACTTGGTAATTTAGAATAGTCCTTCTTCTGTAAACAACTAGAAAAGCTGGACAAAATATAAAACAAACATTTGACAGCATTAGAGAGCTAATGAAACGGGGGGAAATCCAGAAGAAAAAAAGAGTTGTTGAATCCAACATTCATGATAGCTTTTCCTCTGAGGTATCTGCTGATTCCTGAGAAGATGGTCAAGAAACCTGAATAGAGCTTCTGACTAAATCATGGAGTTACTAAGACAGAAATTGTAGTTCAGGGCCTGCTATGCTAAACTCTACAGGCTTCAGGTTGAGACCCCAAAGATCTATACCCTGGCAAAAAGTATGAACTAGAAGTAGACCTGCTCAGAGTCCAATCATCTCAATCACTGACTTGATTAAATTGATTTTAGCTTACTAGTGCCCAAAACCCCTGCCAAGAAACATAAATCCTTTCTGCAGAAAATATAATTTTAGACCTCAAAGTATAATTTCTTCCCATACTAGTTCTAGTATTCAATCAATAATAACAACATAACTGAACAAAATGTTATAAATAAAAATAAACATAAATAAATAAAAAATAACATAAGTAATACAAAATAAAAAATACAAGTAACAGAGGCACCTGGCTCGCTCAATCAGAAGAGCATGTGATTCTTGTTCTTGGGGTCATAAGTCTGAGACCCATGTTGGGTGTAGAGATTACTTAAATAAACAATTAAACTTAAAAAAAAATATATGGGACATATAACTAAATGAGACAATATTATAAACAACCACAACAAGAAACAAAGGAGCTTCAGATAATAGCAGACTCTATAGTTAATAGACAGAACTTTTAAAATAATTATGCTTAATATGTTTGAGAAAATAAAAGATCAGATTGAGACAGATAAATGCTGGACAACTGGAAGCCATAAAACAGAAACAAACAGAAATGCCCAAACTGACAACCAAAAAAGTAGTAACTGAAATAAATGATTCAACAGATAGGTTTAATAGTAGTTTAGAGACTATTCAAAGGGAAACAGTGAACTCAAAAAAAGGTAAGAATTATCCAGAATGAACCATGGGGAACAAATGAATGGATACATAAGGGATAATGTGAAATGATCTAACATACATTTAAGTGGAGTACCAGAAGGAGAGGAGAAGGGAGAAGAATGGGGGAGAAGCAGTATCTAAGAGCTGGGAATTTTCCAAAACAGATTAAGAACATCATATCCCAGATTCAACAAACATTACAAACCTCAAAAAGAAAACCAAGAAAACCTAAAACATTTAGTTATATCATAATAATTCAGTAAAAATGTTCTTGAAAATGAGGGTAAAATAAGTAGTTTCAGGATACAAAAACTTGAATTTATCACCAGCAGACATTTACAAAAGGAAATAATAAAGTATGTTCTTCAGGAAGAAGAAATAAGACCCAAGGAAGAAGCTCAGAACTCAAGGAGTCATAAAACACAAGAGACAATGGTAAATGGTTGACTAAATATAAATACACAGAACTTGTAGAAAAATGATGCCTTGAGGAATTTAAGACATTAAGTAAGAGATTAAGTATACACTATGTATATAACATGAGGTTGGGTAGTAAATGAAGTTGATGTATTTTCAGGTTGTTATATCATCCAGGAAGAGGTACAATACAAACTACTAAAACGATATTTAGCTCTCAAGCTGGGAGAAATAGAATAGGTAAAAATTAATCTAAAAGAATGGAAAAAAGGGCAAAATCAACATAGGAGAGATAGGACAAATAAAGAGCAAATAATATCTTAATAGATTCAAATCTAGTCATATTAGTAACTGTGTTACATGTAAGTGGATTAAATACTTCAATTAAAAAATATTATCAAAGTAGATTTTAGAAAAATATATTGTTTCATCCCACTCTTCAAGTTAAAATGCCTTTTTCATCACACTCAGAATAAAACCCAAATCCTTTCCTGGTTTTCAGTGCCAATATCTTAGCTCTTTCATACCCCGCTAAACTTACACTTTTCTTAGTCACCATGCTCCAAACAGGTAAGCTTCTTTGGTTCCTGAAATATTCCAAATTAGTTCATGCCTACGGTTTTGCATTATTTTCCCCTCTGCAAGCATGAGCGAGGGAGCAGGAGGGGCAAGGGAAGAAGCAGGCTCCCCACTGAGCAGGGAGCCAAACTTGGAACTCCATCCCAGGACTCTGGGATCATGAGCTGAGCAGAAGGGAGATGCTTAACCAATGAGCCACCCATGCATCCCTATGTTTGTTCTATTTGCCATTGTTTCCCCAAGTCTAGAACAGTGACTGGGACACAGTAGGTAATTAATAAATATTAATGAATAAAAAGTTAATTTAGGTTTTAAACAGTTGATATTTTCTTATGATTTTGTTTGCTTATTGCTCTTGGTGGTGGTTGTTAAAAGATTTTCCTAGTATCAAAAGGTATCAAATGATACCAGGATCACGTTTATGTAAGTTAGTGATCCTTGAAAATGTGCATTGTATAATTTGTGTACAATTTTCAGTAGTTATTCTAATTAACTAGGTATGTGATATGCTCCTAGCTTTAATTATGGTAATATATAAATAAGGGAAAGTTTCAGAGGAAGACTACTGAATTAATTAGAAGGTTGCGGGCACCTGGGTGGCTCAGTCGTTAAGCGTCTGCCTTCAGTTCAGGTCATGATCTCAGGGTCCTGGGATTGAGCCCCAAGTCGGGCTCCCTGCTCAGTGGGGAGCCTCCTTCTCCCACTCCCCCTGCTTGTGTTTCCTCTCTCGCTGTGTCTCTCTCTGTCAAATAAATAAGTAAAATCTTAAAAAAAAAATATTAGAGGTTGCAATGTACTTCTGAAGAGCTTTATCTGTTTTGTTATTCCCAAATTAGGAAAATGAGAATTACAGGGAGGTTACAAAGCATAATTTTGGGAAAGAAAGAAAAGAAGCTCCTTTCATCCATTGTTAAATAAAATAAAAAATTTAAAATTACCCCTTTACGGGAAGGTTTAGAAGGTAATTCTAGGAGTGGTGATTGATATATTTGGTTACTTCCTTTTTTACTCTTTGTTTTATGTCTAGGATTTTTCTTTTTCCCACATCAAAGCAATCACACTGCTTACAATTTTGTAGCCTGCTCTTTTAAGTTGGAAAATAAACTTTTCCCATTAGAAAGACTAATTACTTTTAAAAAGTAGCTAAATAATATTTGAATAAGTATACATGATAGAATTTGACCAATCTCTAATTGCTAACAATTGTTTCTAATTTTTTACCATTATAAGTATTGCTACAACTAATGTTTTTGTTTATAAAACATTCTAAAAGCAATGTAACTGAAGTGATTTTGTCCACAACATTTATTTAAATGGTATTTCTTAAGGAGAAGGAGGTGTTCAACACAAAAAGAAGGTTCCACTTTATAGGCATTTGTGTCCAATTAGGAAAATAATATATGTTGGGGCGAAATTACAAAGGCCATATAAGCACATAATAATCATATTTATTAAAGAAAAGAAAAAGTAATAGAAAGTTCTCAGAAGGGAAGTTTATCAGGAGATTTTGCAAAGAATATAGAACTGGCCTTTGAAACAGTGATAGGTGTTAATGGTTGAAAGTGTTCCAGGTCAGTGTGGGTGTTGAAGGAGGACTTTTTGCTGGTGTTCTTAAGTATTTGATAACAGTTCTCACTCAGGAAACTGCAACTCAAAACAAAGCCCTAATAAGCAACTAGCACTTTTATCAAAGTTATCAAAGATTGGACTTCTGATTCCCTTGTAAGACTACTGAATTTCTTGCTAATCTCCATCGTGCACATATTTTATTCCCTTTCATAAGGGAATTTCTCCTTTCTTTGAATCTCTTAAGACTCATCTACTTTAAGGAATGAAAATAGGTAAATCCCTCAACTTCAATATATGTAAACAATACAAAACATTATAATTATTCTGTGGGATAAAAAAGACTGGGAGGTGCTGCCTTTAAACATATGGTATGCATTTTAATCTTTAAAAAATGTTCCTTGTAACATTTTTCACCTTGTAACAGAAATTGGAATATTAAAGGATATTAACCAAGGGTTATTTATCAACTTATCAAATACCAAATAAGGAACAGAGAACCCCATGATCTATTAAAAATGATAAGCAGATAACGAATACTGACTGTGATTTCCTTTCATGGTTTTACTCTGGCAGGAATAGATTCCATCCTGATAATAATTCCAGTCTTACTGTCACATAGAAGGAGATGCTTTGTGAACTTCAATGAGGCTGCCAGGTTTAGGACGGATGTAAGAACCAAAGTGTCAGAAATGAAAGAGTAAGACTTCACAGAATGTCTTGTCACTGACAGACTGATAGCCAGTTTCCTTCTTCACCTTTTCTTCCTCAAGGATAGCAGCTGCTTCCCACAGATACACAAGCAGAACGACTCTAATCCTCTCTACCACACTTAGCATCTGTAGATGCCCTGGGGCATGTCTATTTACAACGTTGTCCCTATACAGCAGAGGTAGAACCCTCAGGGAAGTTCTGGATTGATTCTCAGCAGGTCTGTTTCACAAACTATTTCCCAGCCCCATCCCACCTCCAGCTGTTTTCAATGTTAGTACTTACAATTCTTCTCTCTTGTCCGCCACATTATTCATCTCCCCCCAAAAGATAATTCAAAGTAAAAACAATTCATAACTCAGTCTCTAGCCCCCTTTTTAATACAAAGCAATTGCCCTGCGCATGCTGCTTCTGGATGGCTAGAAGTGATTCCAAGGGTCTTCCAACCATTTATAGACTGGATGTCATGCTCTCCAGGTACTTTGACAAGGAGGGTGAAACAACATCCATAGCCACCCCTGCCTGCTCAAACTTCTTAACCTCTTGTCAAGCGTCCTAGTTTAGCTCCCCAATTCCAGCTTTATGACAAAACTAGACAGTGGGAAAAAGAGATCTTATAAATGAAATTGTAGATACAGTCACGTCTTAAGCAAGGGCCCCCAAGTTGTGAGACTAATTTCTGGGTTAAAGGTGTTCTGTATATCCACTTCAACCCTGCCTCCAGTACTGTGACTTATAGCCAAATAAGAAGGCACAGAGTGGAAGGGTACAAATCTTGGGAAAACAACACCACAAATTTAAGAGGTACATGGGAGTTTCGTGTGTGTGTGTGTGTGTGTGTGTGTGTATCTATATATATATCAACATCAGCTAAAGAAGTGAAACTCCCATGCGTATGTGTATGTGCATATATATATATATATATATATATATATATATTTTATAAATAAAAGGAAACCACCCATATTGGAAGGTATTTTAAAATAGGCAGAATTCTTTCTGGTTTCTGTGGTCTTGGTAGATGTTCTTCTGGTTTCCACTGGTATATATATGAATGGTGAAGAAACGTCTCAGGATCAAATTCCACTACCTTAAGGGGAGGGCTGCAGGACGCACTAAAGCAGGTAAAAGAGACGACAGAGGAACAGAGAGGTCTGTGGAGATCCGGAAAGTCTCCAAGGACGGTCAGCCTGGACAAGGAAAAGGTAAAAAGGGAGTGGCTCAGCTGAAGAAACTACTGTCGTCCAAGCACGAGCACGGCCTGTGGTTTTTCTCCCTCACTAAATCCTCTGGGGTCGGCTCCCAGCCGGTTCATCAACCTGCACTTCCATCACCTCCCAGGGCGAGGACTCGCTCGGACCCGAACCACCCAACCTACCTCCGGATCCTCACAGGCGCCGCAACCGCGCGCCACCCGCCCACCTACCTGAGCTGCGCCTGCGCTTCCCTCGCGCGCGCTCAAGGTCAACACCGCCCCCAGCATCTAACCTAGCACCCACGGAAGTGGCATTAGAGGACGTCCTGCGTATCCTCACCTCTGCGTGGCGTGGGGTCGCCAGCGTTCAAGAGAGGGGAGGGACTTCCTGTCCCGCGCGGGCAGAACTTCCGTCAGAGCCGGAAAACTCTCTCCTTCGCGTTGTTTAAGAGGCTCCTGGCTGCGGGTTGGGGAGGGAAGGTTCAGGACGGGCCCGGGGATTCCAGGGCGTCTGGCCCACGACCTGTCCTTGGCGCCATGGTGAGTCTTTCTGTGAAGGCTGGAGTAACAGTGGGAAGCTAGGGGCCAGGAGGTTGGCCCTGTGAAGGTAGCCAGTCGGGTGGCTAGCTGAGGATGGAGCGGGCGAGAGCAATAGGATGAACCGCGGGGCAGGACTCCCTACCTGTCCCGGAGCTCCTGGGCCCCTGTGGAAGAGGCATCTGCCCTGCCCAACCGTGAAATCTGCCCAGGAGTGTGGAGTACGTAGCCAGAATGTTCGTGGCCCTTTCACTGTGTACGGCGTGTGGCGCCAGGTGGTCTCAGAGTTGACCTTGCTGGGTTGATCATCTCCTCCCCTCCCATTTTCTTAGCAGCCTGGTAGTAGCCAAGAACTTAAGATCTTAAAAATCCCTTTAGCATTTCCGGGTGCACACAACGGGTCCTTTTGTAGAAGATCAACACTTGTCACTAAGAGAAAAGCAAAGTCAGCTTATCTTTCATACTCAGCCCATTTGAAATTGGGAAGGGTGTCAAATGAAAAATTCAGACTTAGTAAGGAGAGATTTTATTGGAAAGGAATATCGCAAGGGCTTGGGGAACTAGAAAGAATGCCCTAACCGTAAGATAGCAAGAGTCTCGAAGATTTAGCAAAAAGGTTTTTCTTTTTATTAGGGAGGAGTAAAGCAATCCTAGAAAGAACGAAGTGTGGGGAAGTGAGATGAAAGGGAAGTACCATTTAACAGTAGATTAGATTGTTTTACCCTCAGGCCAGAGAAGTTTTTGCTGCTTCAGATAGAGGGTGGGCCAAAGTTCAGGAACCTCGGGAAAGAAGATCTTAACCAGAATTTGAGTAACAAATATTTTGTTCCAGTTAATCTATGGGGACATGTCATTCATCCAGTCATTTATGAAGCAAAAAATGGGAATTTGCGGGCTTTGACTCTGACTTTGTCATAGGTAAACAAGTGGGGCATCTTTGAGTCTTAACCTAAGTCCTGTGGGGACCAGTGTTTTTTTGCATTAAGCCCGTTCCAGAACACAAAAGGGCGTGGGGGGGGGGGTATTAACCTTTGGTGTTTTCCAAGATCCCAGGCCTCTGGTTAAGTTCAACACTGTTAATTATTTGCCTATATAAAAGATTTCAAATGTTCATCCGGAGGGCATTCTGTCTTGGAATCTAGCCTCAGTGTACCATGCTTTTTCAGTACCAAATGTTGACATTATTCAGCTTATAGTGTTGGATGTTGGACTTTTGAATAACTTTTAGAAACAATGTGAAAGAGATGCCTGGGTGGCTCAGTTGGTTAAGCCACTGCCTTCAAATCAGGTCATGATCCCAGAGTCCTGGCATCGCGAGTCCCATATCGGGCTTCCCCTGCTTTTCCGGGAGCCTGCTTCTCCCTCTGCCTCTGCCTCTCCCTCTGCTTTGCGCGCTCTCTCTCTCTCTCTAATAAATAAATAAAAATAAGGCTCCTGGGTGGCTCAGTGGGTTAAGCCCCTGCGTTCGGCTCAGGTCCTGATCTCAGGGTCCTGGGATGGAGCCCTGCATCGGCCTCTCTGCTCAGCAGGGAGCCTGCTTCCTCCTCTCTCTCTGCCTGCCTCTCTGCCTACTTGTGATCTCTCTCTGTGTGTCAAATAAATAAAATCTTTAAATAAATAAATAAATAAAATTTTTTTTTAAAAGTGAAAGAAAAGAACTTCAAAATAATGTGGTTTCTGGTGTGCTCTCCCAGCTAACATAACCTATGAATCTTGGGCACTGTGTATGTATTTCACCTCAGTGAATAACTAATGCTTTGTATTCATAAAGAGGTTTTTTTTTTCTTTTTTCTTTTTGTGTCAGTGAAATTAGACAAAGATACAGAATAGTAGAATGAGAAGGAGGGAAAGAAAACAATTAGCCTAACCACCTCCATCCCCCGCAAGCTTCCCTAATTTTACATAAGGAAGAATCTGAGGTGTAGAAATAAGCATTGGTTTATCTAAGATAACAATAGTTTGGCATAGTCTGGACTAAAACTCAGATCTCCACTTCCTAAATTTAAGCTCAGTTTTTGACTTCTTGGTCTGAAAAGTTAAAAAGTCTAATAAACATCCTTAAGATAGTCACAAAGAAGCTCAATGTGAATTTGTTCCAGTATTCTGTAATACTAGAAGAACCCATCTCCTGCCATCTCAAAATTGTAACTTTGTTTTAGGGTAAGGTAAACTCATGCTGTTTCTCAAAATGTCACTTAAGAGAATGTCACCTGGAGAATGTCACCAACTACCAGCCCAGTAGTTGACTCCATTCTGGTATTGCTTACATTTCTGTATTAACTCCACTTTAGTGTTCCCAGTCATGAAATTGATGATGTCTGTTTATGCAGGTTTGGTCAGTGCTTGGAATACCTCAAAGAAAAGTGTTTAACCATTAAATGAAGTGAGGGGTTGAATTTATTTTGAATACAGCTTGGTTAAATTAAGAACCTTTGCAGTGCTTGGGCCTAATGATATGCAGAGCATGTAGTACTTGAACTCAGAAGATCCAGATTCTGCCCTTTCTTAGTTACATGAATTTGACAGAATCACTCAACTTGGTAAGAGTTCCAGTTTACTCCTGGATAAGAGCAATGGGGATTAAAAAACCTACTGACTCTCACATATCTGATTCTCTGACTTCAGGACATTTTTCAGAATAGGTACATGTTTCTGATTAAATAAAATGTAGCCTGATTTTCACAGTTTTCTTTATCCTTTTGATTTTTCTTTAAGATTTTGTTTATTTGACAGAAAGCACAAGCGGTGGGAGCCTTAGGCAGAGGGAGAGGTAGAAGCAGGCTCCCTGGTGATCAAGGAGCCTGATGTGGGGCTCCATCCCAGGACCCTGTGATTGTGACCTGAGCGGAAGGCAGATGCCTAACTGACTGAGCCACCAGGATCCGCCCCCCGCCCCAGGCTTTTGATTTTTCAAGTTTCTTTTGTTTTGTCATCTTTTCTTTCTTTCTTTTCTTTTTAAAAATACATTATGTAGGAGGGCGCCTGGGTGGCTCAGTTGGTTAAGCAACTGCCTTCAGCTCAGGTCACGATCCCAGAGCCCTGGGATCTAGTCCCACATCGGGCTCCCAGCTACATGGGGAGTCTGCTTCTCCCTCTGACCTCCCCTCTCATGCTCTCTCTCACTCTGTCTCTCTGTCTCTCAAAATAAACAAAAATATTAAAAAAAAAAATACACTATGTAGGAATCTTTGGGATCTTTGTAGCTATGTTTGGGCATGTATTTCAGTATTGTCTTAAATACTACTCCAGAATGGAGAGTGAAGCCTTGGGACACCTTGATTTTACTTATTTATTTTCTTTTTAAAGATTTTATTTATTTATTTGACACAGAGAGAGACAATGAGAGAGGGAACACAAGCAGGGGGAGGGGGAGAGGGAGAAGCAGGCATCCCACAGAGCAGGGAGCCTGATGCAGGGCTGGATCCCAAGACTCTAGGATCATGACCTGAGCCAAAGGCAGAAGCTTAATGACTGAGCCACCCAGGCACCCCATACTTATTTATTTTAAAAGATTTTATTTACTTATTTATTTATTTATTTGAGAGAGAGAGAGAGTACCTTTGGCTCAGGTCATGATCTCGAGGTCCTGGGATTGAACCCCAAGTTGGGCTCCCTGCTCAGCAGGGATTTTGTTTCTGCCTCTCCTTCTGCCCCTTCCTCTGCTGTATGTGTATGTATGTGCTCTTTCTCTCTCAGATAAATAAAATCTCTAAAAAGTAAAATAAAATCTGTGGGCAGAGTTATTCGTAGTGCTCCTTTATTAGTCTTTTAATGTCCACAGGGTCTGTAGTGATGACACCTTTCATTTCTGATATTAGTAATTTGTGTCCTTTCCATTTTCTCATTTAGCCTGGACAGAGGCTTATTGATTTTATTGATCTTCTCAGAGAACCAGTTTTTGGTTTCATTGGTTTTTCTGTATTGATTTTTTTCTAATTTTATTGATTTCTGCTCTATTATTTCTTTTCTTTCTGCTTACTTTGGATTTAATCTGCTCTTTTTTTGTTTCCTAAGGTGGAACTTCAGGTGTTTGATTTTAGATCATCTTTCCTAACATTTGCATTCAGTGCTCTAAATTTCCATTTAAGCGCTGCTTATGCTGTATCTCATAAATTTTGATCAGTTGTGTTTTCATGTAATTAAAAATATTTTGAAGTTGTCTTGAGTTTTCCTTTTTGACCCTTGTGTTATTTAAAAATGTGTTATTTAGTCTTGACATGTTTTGGGATTTTCCAGTTACTTTCTGTTGCTGATTTCGAGTTTAATTGAATTGTGATCTGAGGGAAGACGTTGTATGATTTCTGTTATTTTAAATTTGTTAAGGTGTGTTTTATGACCAGAATGTGGTTTTGCTTGGTGAGTGGACATGTGTATATTGAGGGATAAATTCTCAGGGTTTTTATCAGTTAGAGGTACAGTGGCAGAGATGTGTGTTTCTTCTCAGTTCTCTGACTTTTCGTGTGACTTCTCTCCACTGCTTCTATCCTAAAGAAGCTTAGCTCAAATAATGGAGACTGTTCAGGGCGCCTGGGTGGCTCTGTTGGTTGTGTTGACTCTTGATTTTTGCTCAGGTCATGATCTCAGTGGTTGTGAGATCTAACCCACATCAATCTTAAGAACTAAGGCTCTCCCTCTTCCTTCCACTAGTCCTTTCTCACTTTCTTTTCAAAAAAAAAGAATAATAAATAAATAAAGTAGACCCTGTTCTTTTGGTTAGCATTTGGTGGATTCAAGATTAATTCTTAAGTACTAGCTTATACTCTGGACTATGGTCCACTTTTTAAGTAATTTAGTTCTTTTGTTTGGCCTGGAGTAAAAGCATAAAGCAAGTTTAGTTGATTTTAGAAAATCAGAAGATATTTGAAAGTGTTCATTACTAAGAGTGATTTTTTTTTAATCTTCTTGGTTTTGCCCATGTTAGTAAATCAAGCATGAACACAACTTGTTGCCAAGAAGCTTTGAAGAAATAAACTTGTCTGTAAATTATCGTTCTACTCTTTATGTATCACCTGCCCTTGAGTTAGGGGCAAAAAAAAAATCTTTGAAGTTGTGGTAAAAGAACATTGTCTTGGTTTTGATTGGAATGATAATACTTTTTGTTCACCCAATATTTAAAAATCGTGCCTTTGTCTCAAAAGTATTATTCAATCAATCATGCATTATTTATTAAGCACTGTCTGTATGTCAGCTATATCTGTATTCTTGGCAACAGGGATATAACTGTTCATTAAACAGAGACAATCCTGCCTTTGTGGAGCTTATGCTTTAGTGGGAGATTCTGATGATAATCAAATGAGACATAATATATGTTGGTGGTGATAAATGCAACAAAGATAGATAAAGTAGGGTAAGAGATAGAAAGTGATTAAGGTGGTTATTTTAGATAGGGCATTCAGGGAAAGCCTTAACGAAGAGGTGACATTGGAACAAATACGAGAGTCATATATGCCTGGTATCTGTGAGTACAGATTTATGAGCTGTGCCCTAAAAAAATACTGTAATACTGGCCACAAAGCTTGTATTGTCTGTAGCTATGTAATTCTTTCTTTCTTTTTTTTTTTTTTTTAAGATTTTATTTATTTGAGAGAGAAAGAGAGAGAGCATGAGAAGAGGGAGGGTCAGAGGGAGAAGCAGACTCCCTGCCAAGCAGGGAGCCTGATACAGGACTCAATCCAGGAACTCCAGGATCATGACCTGAGCCGAAGGCAGTTGCTTAACCAACTGAGCCACCCAGGCGCCCTGTAATTCTTTCAGTAAAGTTAACCATTAATCATTTTTCCAAAGAGTGAACAGGAAAGTTTTTTTTTTTTAAAGACTCTGGTAGTAGGTGATATTTAATAGATTGATTTATGCCACCTATTTTTTTTTTAAATTATTTTAAAGAGATCGAGAGAGAGGGGCAGGGAGGGGCAGAGGAAGAGAGAGATTCTCAAGCTGACTCCAGGCTGAGGGTGAAGGTTGACGCGGGCTGGATCATCATAAAGAAATCGAGAGTTGGGTGCTTAACCACCTGAGCCACCCAGGTTTTCCCTGTGTCACCTATGTTTATTTAGTCTTTTAAGCTAACTGTAGTTCTTGAGAGAATACGACTCATTCACTCAAAATACCCTGATTTTGTATTCATGTCTTTCAGTTATATAAAACAGACTTAGTAATTCCATCGTTAAGGTAGATAAAATATCTTTTGTGTTTTGCCCATAAAGAAAAGATTTAGAAAAACCTGAAATCATTTCAGCTTTTGATACTTTGATATTGACACTCAGGATCTTAATATCCTATGATAAAGTTTTATTTATTTTTAAAAAATCTTTAGGTAATATGAAAAACCTATCTGCTCATACACATGTATTTTTTTTATGATTTTTTTAAAAATATTCAGTTGACAGTGAGAGAGCACAAGTAGAGGTGAGGGTCAGAGGGAGAGGGAGAAGCAGACTCTGCACGGAGCAGGGAGTCTGATGCAGGGCTTGATTGTAGGACCCTGGGATTGCAACCCGAGTCAGAGGCACACACTTTACCAACTGAACCACCTGGGTGCCCCCATGCATACGTATTTTTAAAAATGACTGGAGAAAGTACAATAAATCTATGGCATGGAAAGTGTGCTTGAATTAGAACTAGATAACCTCGGTGGTATGACTTAAGTTCTGTGATTCTGAATATGTGAAACTGAATATTGTTGATGTACATTTAGTTGAATGAAGGGAGGAAAAGAGGGTATATTCAATTTGGAGTTAAGAGTTTCACAAAGGATTGATTGGATTAAGTCTTTTAAGGGTAAGTAGAAGTTAGGTGGACAAATTGAATTTTACTTTTCTTCAATAACAGTAATAGTGACATTTACTTAGGTGTTAGTATTTATCTACTCTACTTACGTTAACTTATTTAAATCTTCATGAAGTATTGAATCTTGGATTTCTTTAACCTCCACTTGTTTACCTACTTTTTTTTAAAACCTCTATTCTACAGGTTTAGAAATGGAGGCATAGCAGGATTGGAGTAACACTTCCAAAATCATCCAGCTAGTGGTGGTGGAATTTGACTTTAACCCAGGTGGTTTGGCCATTATACTGTTGTGCCAGTCTTTTTGTTTATATTTGATAGGTTTTAACTTAGGAGAGGATTAATTTCTGAAACATTTTCCTATAGAAATAATATTATGCTCTTACATTTCTAGAAAATCTTTCCCAACGTAGTTGATAACTAATACTACATCTCATATAGTATTAGAGAAATTGTTGCTGATCTGCATGGCACTAATGTTTAGCCTGACTCAGGTGCCAAACATGACTGACACTGCTGTAGTCATAACAAAGATTCAGTCCTTCACATTCCCTCCACCTTAACTGCATCCAGTTAAGGCACTTCTTCTCATACTGTATTAGTTTCCATTGTGCTTAGGGATGAACTTCTAGTAACACTGATCAGGTGAGGAGTATTTCGAGAATTGGGGATGAATTGGAATTTCTTACATTGTAAGTATTTGGTGTGTCACACTTGTTGCAAGCCTGTCTCACAGTTAGCCCATTTCTTTTTCTGAGGGCTCCTTTTCCTTTCATTTGGACTACCTGTTTACAACTAGAACTTAGTATTTTCCCTGAGTTAAGAAAAAGAATGTATTGTAGGTTACCTTACTTTCCCTCCCATATATTCAGCACACATGATAAAGGTTTTTACTGCTAGGAGAGTTTTAAAAGTCACCTTCCTGTGTTACTTGCAGCTGACCATAAACTGTTTATCATAAAGATCTTTTAGGAAAAAAGTAGAGGCTCTAGGTGATATTGATGAGTCTCTGCAATAAATTCTTTGAAGTAGAGAGGTTTGGATTGTGAAGAAAAGGTGAGATGGAAAATATTAAGGGACCTTGGAGAGAGGAAAGGGAGACTTTCTCCACCAGAAGTTACTTATGAAGAAAGAACTTGAACAAGCTGTTGTGCTCTGTATTAGAAATATTTGATTATAGACTGCCATTAATTAATGTGACAAGTAAGGCACTGTAAGACTATACAAGGCTATGACTGCTTTACTTTTTTAAATAAAGGTAACACTTTTTATCTCTGTGCTAAGTAGTAGAAGCCTTTTGAAATACTAATCTGATTGCTTATTTTTTTATGTAGTTATCTATGTCTGCCCTTTACAAGAACTTAGCTGAGTTTTGTTATCTTTTATCTCTTGATTGCCACTGTTTGCCCAAATACAATGATGTACTTAGAAAAGCAATGCCACACTTTCCTGACTTTTTTTCCTAAAAGAAAAAGTCACATCGGAGGATTCTGCTCCATCATAATTCCTCTAAGTTGAATGTTTATTAAATATTTTTATCATTTCAGAAGATTTTGGTCATTTTTATAATCAGTATAAATGACTGACTAAAAATGTTTCTTTATGGTTTAGGTATTCAGGTATGAGTGTTTAGGACTAGAATCATTTGTTTATGAATACAGTCTTGCTCAAAAAAGAAGCCATGACTTTTTTTCCTGAAAAGTTCTGCTTTCATTAATAGTTAAAAATACATTTAAATTCATGCTTACTGTCTCTTTCCTCCCTTCCCCTATTAGATTAATTAACATGAGGACAAAGAAGCCTCGCTGTATCATTTATTACTAGACAACTTGGTTGGTTGGGTAGGTCAGATGCTAATAGAATTCAAATTAGTTGCAAACTAAATGTGTTTTTTTTTTTTAAGATTTTATTTATTTATTTGACAGACAGAGTAAGAGCACAAGTAGCCTGAGTGGCAGGGAGAGGAAGAAGCAGGCTCCCTGCAGAGCAGAGAGCCTGATGGGGGGCGCCATCCCAGGACCCTGGGATCATGACCTGAGCTGAAGGCAGTTAACGACTGAGCCACCCAGGTACCCCCTAAATGTGTTCTCTAATCAGGAGGGACAGATAAGAGAACTTGGGTAACATTCATTATAATGTTAAATTATTACAGTAACTGAAACATTAGTTCTTTAAGACTAACACTCTTTTCTAACTTGATTTTAACTATTATTTGAGTGCTTATTCTTGGTTTTGATAGAGAGCTTCTCAATTGTAGCAGAAGTATTTAAGGTCATCCTAGTTCTCTTGATAAAAGAAAATTACAAATCGTAAAGAGAGTGAATCATTTAATAAGAGAATTGGCCAAGTATCTGAGATAAACTTTTTAAAAAATTCAAATTAAAACAATAGGACTATTGGTATTCACAGATCTCTGTGAGAAATTCCTGTGTACCACCATTGAGGGGAGAATGCTGGGCAGTGGACTGGGTATACTCTTTTGTATCAACTTGTAGCCCTGATTTACTTTCACTTCTTCTATAAATGTTAGCTCATTTAATCCTTATGAAGAAGGGATAATTAGTCCTGTCAGCAGTAACTACACCTCACAGGCTTTGAAGGTGG
The DNA here is from genome assembly GCF_002288905.1 of Enhydra lutris kenyoni. NCBI lineage: Eukaryota > Metazoa > Chordata > Mammalia > Carnivora > Mustelidae > Enhydra > Enhydra lutris. The sequence continues at coordinate 13,192,957 of NW_019154103.1, read as the reverse complement.
TTTAGAAATCGTAAATTTGTGAATGCCAACAATCCATTGTGTTTTTAATTAAAATATTGCAGTCATCAACAATAAGAACTTTGAAGATTTTGGAGATCATTTGCCAACCCTTGTCATTCTGTAGATAAGGAATGAGTCCCAGAGAATACTTGTCTAACTGCTGTTTGTGACAGAGAATTACTTTGATTCTAGTATGTTTAATTATTCAGTACATTAAAATATTTGCAATAAGTGCATGTTTCTGATAGTTACCATTAGTGCACATTAATTTTTCTTGGCTTTTGTATATGGCTTAAAATTTAGCACTAAGCGGAAATTTTTGTTTTAAATTATTTGATGAATATTTGTTTACTTACCAAAGTTGTAATTTTTAGTTTGTTTAAAAGCAAGTATTTTGAAGGTGTACCTATTGCAGTAAATTGAGAGGATTATCTTGAAGAAATAGATAAACCTGTTTCTCTGAGATGCAGTATATTGTCTGTTGATCTTAAAGTGAATAATTTTCTTCTTTATGCTGAAGTTCAGTGGTTGGCACATACTAGGAACTTTAATGTAGTGAAGGACAGTGGGCAACTTTATGCTTTATCCTTTTATTTCATCAGCGTAACTCGAAAGCCTGTCATGTTAGGCACTCTCTGGGGAGTGGGTTTAGGACTTTAGAAATGAGATGAATACATTTTCAATGGGGAAGAGACCCTCAAATTGTTGGTGATGGTTGAGCATGATAAAAGCTGCTCGGAGTTGTGCATATGTTTTTTTTAACAAGGAAGGTTTTATAAGTGCAGTGAATGTTGAAGAGTGGTTAGGAATTGGTCTGAAGTAGATGACTTATAAATGTCAAATATAAATTTATTAATTTTGACTAAGAGCTTTGGATATAGATCTGTAGGGATATTTTCTCTAATGTCAAAAAATACAGTTAAGGAAAAGTACCAGATTTAAAGATCCTTTCTTCCATTGAACCTTTTATTTGTTACTTATCAGTACTATAATGAAACACACACGTGTTAGAAAGAGGTGAAGTGGCTTGCTAACATCTTTAAAAATATTTCATTCTTCATCAATATTTTAATTACTGGCTGGTATTACTTTATATGAGATATATATGAGATATCATTCACTCAACCTACTGTAACAGGAAAATTCTCTTTTAAAATAAATAATGGTTAATTTCAACACTAATATGTTGAAATGGTTAATGAGTTCTATTTCATTAAAATGCTCTCTATTCTTGTGGAAAAATAATTTATTTTTGTCCTGTTTGTTGTTGGTCTTCCACTTTGGCCTTATCAATTTATATCAAAGAGCATGTCTTAAGTTTTATTTCTAAATTTAATCAAATTCCAAGGAATGGTTTTATTTATTTATTTTTAAGGTTTTTATTTATTTGAGAGAGAGCGTGGGAGGGGAGGTCAGAGGGAGAAGCAGACTACCCACGGAGCTGGAAGGCTCACGCGGGACTCGATTTTGGGACTCTGGGATCATGACCAGAGCTGAAGGCAGTCGCCTAACCAGCCGAGCCTCCCTGGCGTCCCTAAGGAATGCGTTATATCATCTTAAGCAAAAGGTCTAGAGCTGTTGTTTCTGAATATAATTAGGTCAAATTGATGCATTCTCCTACCATGTATGTCTAATTAATATATTTAGGACGTACCAAGATTTTTGACCTTAAAGTACATTAAATTTCTTATTCTGAGTTGGAAAATGGCAAAAATTTCTGCTCATACTTTTTACTTTAAAGAATTAAAAAAACATATTTTGTGCTATGAAATGTGATGCTAGCACACCAAACAAATTCAGTTTGTTTGTCAGTTAACAGTAAGCAGTTAAATGTGAAAACCTATGCGCTTGAATTCAGAGCTGTTGATAATTGTGTTTTACAGTTTTCTTTCTCTCATTTCACCTTCTCATTTATATAGTTTTTTTGGTAGTATTATTTTGAAATACATAAAATTGCTGTTTTGTAGGTCAAAACAATTAAGTATCTATGATTTCATATAATTCAGTTAATAAATTTATATTAAATCAGTAGGTAACCTTATCCTAATTCTTTGCTGGTGCTAAGTAACCTTTTGTTATTTTCTTTTTTTTAAAGATTTTATTTCTTTATTTGACAGAGACACAGTGAGAGGGAACACAAGCAGGGGGAGAGGCAGAGGGAGAAGCAGGCCTCCCACAGAGCGGGAAGCCCCAGGCAGGGCTCCATCCCAGTCACCAGCTGAGCTGAAGGCAGATGCCCAACGACTGAGCCACCCAGGCACCCTGTTATTTTCATTTTATTTATTTTGCAAAGTTTTCCTTTTTTTATTTCCAGACCTGTTTACTATCTATAAGGGCTGGAGCTATATTAAAAAACCAGATAAAGGCCAGAGTAGACCACATGATGAACCCTAAGATTCTAGAAATGGCCTATGGGCAAGATTTTCCTTTCCTGTTCATGATTGTTTTATGCTGTTTTTAGCTGCATTGGCATTATATGGAAGGATTTCCCATCTCGATTAAATCTAGACAGTCCTCAGTCCTATCAAAGACCCTATTAGGAGTAATTTTTTAAAAAAAACCAGCTTGGGTCTGTCAGTCATCCACATGTATACGTTTATCAGACCTTTGTTCCCTGAGTTTCTAGATCTCTTCTGGTCACATTGTCAAGATCCTGACCTTGGTGTGGTTATTCTTTAAGGTCTCTCAAACTTTGTCCACTCAGTTTTTAAACTTAATACAACTCTGTATCTATTTGTGTTTCTCTTCAGTAGAACAAGGTCTCAAAGTTTTTTCAGCTTACACCTTTGGTCTCATCTTTTTCTGATTCTTAAGTGATTAAATTCCCACACACTTCTTTCTAGAATATTCACCACCACCCCCCAACATTTGTTCCTTCCCTTTTACCTTAAGCATGTATATTTTCCCCATTATGAAGATATATTTTTTATATATTTTTGTATGTCAGTTATTCTCATATCCATTAGATTTTCCTCTTCTCAGTTTCTCCAGAAAATAATTATGTTCATTTTTTCCATTTTATCTCTACATAATCACTTAAGTTTTAGCCTTACTTATTGATGATACTGTCTTTGCAGAGATAATTATTAATCTTATGCCTAAATCCCTTTTTTCTCTAAAAATCTTAATTTTTTAGTTTTGGTTTTGCTTTCTTTTTTTTTTCCTTTTTAGTAAGGTCAGTGTATAACGTGGGCCTTAAACTCACAACAGTGTGTGCAGGAGTTGCGCACTCACTGACCTTACTGACTGAGCCAGCCAGGCACCCCTGGTTTTGCTCTTGTTTTTTAAGCTGTTTTAGTTTAGGTTCTTACAGTATTGGATTATTTCAAAGGACTTCTAATTTACCTCTTTTCTTCCAGTTACTTTTAACTTTTCGCTTTAATTTTCGACCATAGTGGCATTTGGCTTTCCAAAATATATTTGACTGGGTTCATTCTAGCCTTGAGATCATGGACTTACTTCTAAATACCTGCAGAAAAGTCCATTGTGTGCAATCCATATCAAAGTCTACAGCATATGGAATTCCTCATTATTTGGGATCATGGCATTTACTTTCTTTGTACAGGTGGGTATATCTGAACTTTTTTTTTTTTTTTTAACTTCTCTGTGAGAGTGGGATACATCTTTAACCTTGTAAGACTAATTCATATGTTACCTCTGTGAACCAGTCTTCCCCAGCACTCCCATTTAGATTTAATCACTGCTTTTCTTGGAGTGCTCCCATAACACAGGCATTGACCTCTACCATACCTTTATCACATATAATTTGTAGGTAGCAGTTAGGAGTGGCTAACACTTTAAGAGTTTGATAAAATTATGAAAGATAGGATGAAAGGGTTGTTTCTTCACCTTGAACTTAGATATGGATTGGTTCTAAGACCTAAGATAGATCAGATGTAGCTAAAGCAGTGCTATTTACATACCAAAAGATAGACTAACTTTTAGATAGGTTTTTGTTTAAGGAAAGAGTGAGTAAATTGGAATGCGGCTTTATCAATTGAAAATCTAGAAGTTTCGATAGCCAGAATTGAATGTTATTTATCCAGAACTGTTAAGGGTTGAGATTATTTCACATTCTAGCTATTCTGTATATTTCTTTAAACTTTAACACTGCCTGACTGAGCTATCCCTCAGTGTGCTACCCTTTGGTCTAAATCATTCATTACTCACCTTGAGGAGCCTGGCAGCTCAGTTGGCTGAGTGTCCCAACTCTTGATTCCGGCTTGGGTCATGATGTTGGGGTCATGGGATCAAGGCTGGGGCTTTTGTGTTCAGTGCAGTCTGCTTGGGATTCTTTCTCCCTTTCTGCTGCCCCTCCCCTCTTCGCCTTCCCCTACTTAACGATCATGGGTTTGCTCTCTAAGTAAATAAATAAAATCTTTAAATAAAAAATAAAAATAAATTATTACTCACCAAGCAGCCTCCTTATAATTTGACTTCCAAAGGATCATTAAGACATTAATTCGGTGGAACACTTAATGAACTTGAACTTCTGATTTCCTTGATAGTTTGTTTCACTGTAAATTAGTTGATAAAATTGTTACAACTTGATTATTGTCAGTCAGTTTCATATAGATTGATTGTACCAGCAAAGAATGTATTTCTTTGTTTTCTGAAGCTGAGGATGTAGCCAGTTTGCTGTCCTTGGGAGACCTAAGACTTGTTAGTCCACTTGAGTTTCCTTCAGTCTACACTTTTCCTGCCCAGTGGGTGTAGGAGTCTATCAGTCACTCTGACTAAAACATCCTGAAATAATCTTTGAGATATTCCTCGTTTTTATTCTACCGTTGTTTTCCTTCATGTTCAGTCACACTCAAGGTTAATCTGATTGGTTTTCTTTTGACATACTTTTATCTTTTTTTTCCTGGTTTCAACTGCTTCTACCTTAGTCTTAGGTTTTCTCTTTAATTGATGGATGTATTGCTATATCTCATTTTTCTTACGTTATTTGCATTATTTCATCCTTGTACCTCTGCTTAAAAGTCTTCCAAGGTGATCTTTTTAAACATCTTAGCTAAATATGCCCTCTTGATTATAAAGACTCAGCAATGTAAAATTTTGTTTTCATCATATTGCTCACAGTTCTTTGCCATATGATTCTAAAGTTTGCTTTGGTTGAGCTAGGATTTTCACTGTCCCATGGTTACCCTGTGTTCCTATTTGTCATTTAACCTGGAATTCCCTTTCTTTTATTCTTCTTCTCTGATTTCCATTTTCATGTTAGGTTTCATCTATTCGAAACTTTCATATTCAGTTTTTTCAATTTTTATTGCTTTTGTTCATAGTACTATGCAGTTTTATTCTGTAATATTTCCTTAACATAATTTTTGTTACCTAGTATGATAATCTTGGATTTTAAGTTCTGTTAAGACTGATTCTTCTGTAGTGATCCCTTTCACTCAGTCATTCAACAAATATCAAATGCCCTGTTACATGCCTTGAACTATTCTAAGTGTCATTTTGCTAAGGATTTGGGATATAATAGTGAAACAAAAAATTATTCTGCCAAGTTGCTGATAACAGCCAGCAGGATATTGGACATATGTTAGGCAGACAGCCTGTACTTGTAAATTAAATTTTTGTTTGCTTTTATTATATATAGATATAAATAATTTCTATAGTAATATGAGTTGGACTTACGTGATTTTTAGCATTGTTTGAGTGAGACTCTAACTCATTTGTCACATGATATATAGCTCTTAGCACAGAAGTAAAAGACACTATACCCACAGTACTGCTACTACCTTTAGTACAGCTCTTCCTGTACTTCCTGTGCAGCCTGTGCTGCTGGCTTATCCCTCATCCATTCTTTACATGCTATTCCCTCATCCATTCTTTACATGCTATTCAGAGCGATTTTTCTTAAATAATGATCTGATGATACTACCTTTCGTGGATTTTCTCTAGCCTTCAGATTAAATTCTTTTGTTTTGATGGCTCACCAGACCGAGTGCATTGGGTTTTGACTTGGGCTTAACCTTCCGAAATGTCCTTTCACAGCTTTTTCTCCCCCCTTTTTTTTTCTCTCTCTCTTTCATTTTGCTGTGTTCTCAGAATCCTGTGCCTATCCTCTCATCACTTTGTATCATAATGATGCATTTACTCTCCTGGTTCCCTGGCTGCTCATTGGTGGCAGAAACTGTATTATTTCTCCCTATTGTGTGTGAATGATCTAATGATCATCAAATTCGTTGCTCATCAAATGTTAATCAAATGCACTGAATTGATTTAGTGGAAAAAGCATTAGGTTGGGAATTAAGGGTCTGGGTTTTGGATAAGTCTATAACTTTGATCTTCGTTGTTTGAACCCTGATTTCCTCATTTGTAAATTATTCAGTGATTGTTTAAGTGCTCAAAATGTGAATTCTACGTTTTATGTAAATCTAGGTTGAAATAAAACTTATACCTTTAAATTATTTGATCGTTCTTAAGTCTATATCAAAACGTTTAGCTATTACTAAAATGTAAACAGTCAAGAGACCAAAAAAATAGGAAGGTCATTAGGTAATGTGGGGCACTCCAGTCGATTGGCAGGGCCACCAAATTTGGGGTGTTCAGATTGGGTGGGGGCCAGCAGCACAGGCTCTAAAAGAGTTCACCTAAGGCAGAGCAGTGGGCAGGACAGCAGAGCAGAGACTGTCTGCAACTAGGCTGTGGTGAGGGGTAGCATTTATTGGGTAAACTAAGGAAGTATGAGGGCATGGAATTTTCTGCTCTTTTGGTAATCTTGGGAACTATCCTTGGTTGTAATTGGTCAGTTAGGGGTTGCAGTTATTTTGAGACGGGTGCTTAATGAGCTTGTTCGCATTCAGCTCCATGGTCTTTCTGGGCCCTTTTGCCTTACTCAGGTTTCCATTGCTCAAGCCTGTTGCCTAAAAGCAGCCTGTACAGGTAATATCCTCTTTCCTTTTTCTCCCTTCTAACTTATTCAGGGAGATTTACTTAAAATCATTTGGGCTGGTCAGAGTCCCAAGTATAAATGGAAATATGCCTTCTAATGGTAAACAGTGTGTGCTTTGTTTCAGTCTGTCTCTCAGTAAGAGAGCTAGTTCAGTGAAGCAAAACAATACGTCACCGCCACTGAATCTGATACAATATTCCAAGTTTGAATTTTAAGATTGTAGCACTTAATTTTAAGTTTTGGGAGTTTTATTTTCAATATTGACAAGTAGGATAAAATGTTGATATCTGATATACTTTATTTCTTGGAAGATTGTTTAATCTTCCTTGGTAAAAACTTTTTTAACTTAACCCAGAAATGATTACTGACAAAAACCGAAATGATTGTTCTTCTAGAGACTTAAAGGCAAATAACTTTGTCTTGCTCTTCATGGCCTCAGGTTAATTGATATGGAAAGGTTGAAACCTAAGTTGCCTAATGTTTCACCTTTCTTGGGTGCTTAAGAGCTATTTCCTAGGGGTGCCTGGGTGGCTCAGTGGGTTAAAGACTCTGCCTTCGGCTCAGGTCATGATCCCAGGGTCCTGGGATCGAGTCCCACATCGGACTCTCTGCTCAGCAGGGAGCCTGCTTCCTCCTCTCTCTGCCTGCCTCTCTGCCTACTTGTGATCTCTGTCAAATAAATAAATAAAATCTTAAAAAAAAAAGCTATTTCCTAAATGACTTTTCCCAGTTCTAGTTATCAAGATAATCAGGGCCTAGGGGCAATGAATTTAGACTGAAACCATCTCTTTGGTCAGGTTATTGTCTTGATACATTAATAAAAGCATTAAGGCTACTTCAATCACTGATCCATATGGCTGTGTTTGAGTCTTCAGCCATGTTGGACTTTGTAGCCTCACTACATCTCTGCACAGTTTTAACAGTTTTCTGTTCTGAAATATATGGTTGTTTATGGTCAGATTTATTTCATCATTCTCACTAATTAAAAATGAGAAATATTTGGGGCACCTGGGTGGCTCAGTTGGTTAAGTGGCTATCTTTAGCTCAGGTCATGATCCCAGGGTCCTGGGAGCAGTACAGGGAGGGAAAGGAAGAAGCAGGCTCCCCACTGAGCAGGATGCCCAATGTGGGCTCTATCCCAGGACTCTGGGATCATGACCTGAACTGAAGGCAGACACTTAACTGACTGAGCCGCCCAGGCACCTGATAACCGCTGTAATTTAAAGGTTCGTTATATCTGGTCTGGGTCATTGTAAAAACCTAGTTGATATTCCTAATTTTAATCAAACCAGTTTGCTGATTTTTGTTTTTTACCTTCATGTGATTTACATCTTCCATACTGTGTCTATCAGTGGTATCATGCTTAGTGATTTGGAATAAGAGGAGAGAGTTGAACAAAATCTCTTTTCTTCCCCAGTTCATCGCATTTCATCATATATATTTTCCATATTGGTCTTTCTGAAATGCTATTTAATGCCTGTAACATTTATTAGATATGACTGAGATATGATTTCTTCTGTTAAGGAGCTTACACTCTAATAAATTGGTGTATATGTTGGTGAGAGCTTATACAAGATGACCTTGAAGATTCTGTGATACTATCACTTATTGCTTTAAAGACTAGACTGAGATTCACTTTGTCCACAAAACTTTCCTGACTAAAAACTTACCTTCTTCTTTTACGTCTATAATCTCAAATAGACCAACCTTCTGACATACTCGTTAATATATTTCTTGGCCTTGTTCTGCCTGAGAGAGTTCTTTGTAATGGCATTCATTGTATGGAGATTGCAGAACTTCTATCACAAACTACACAGAAAATAGGATAGTAAATTCAAGTGATAGGAAATGTGAAAGTAGAAAGGTAAAAAATGCAACCTTTGATGTTAGGTGAATATAAAGTGGTCTGAACTTTAACCCAATTGGTAGAATTTAAGGTAGTAAAATATCCACAGTAAAAACCAGGGTTGAGGCAGGTTTCAAAAGCATTTTAAAGGCAGTCCTGTTTAAGAGCCATTTTTACTTTTTTTTTTGGAGAACTGTCTGTTCATGTTTTTTCCTCATTTTTTAATTAGGCATTTGGTCTTTTAGTATAGTAGTTACCCGCCATCCCCCTCCCCCAGCCTACCATCCTTGGTTTTCCTTTCCATGGTTTCAGTTACCTGCTGTCAACCATGGTCTGGAAGCAGATGGTTCTCCTTCTGACATACCAACAGAAGGTCAGTAGTAATCTAATACTGTGTCACAATGCCTGGGACATTCATCTCATTTCATCTAATCATGTAGGATGACTATAGAATAATAAGATATCTTCTGACAGAAAACATTCATTTAACTTATATTACAGTATGTCATTTTAATTGTTCTTTTTTGTTATTAACAATTCTTAATCTCTTATTGAACCTAATTTATAAATTAAACTTTATTGTAGGTATGTATGTATAGAAAAAAACACCACGTGTGAGAAAATGTTCAACATCACTCAGCGTGAGGGAAATACAAATCAAAACCACAATGAGATACCACCTTACACCAGTCACAATAGCTAAAATTAACAAGTCAGGAAACAACAGACGTTGGTGAGGATGTGGAAAAAGGGTTCCCCTTTTACACTGTTGGTGGGAATGTAAGCTGGTGCACACACTGTGGAAAACAGTATGGAGGTTCCTCAGAAAGTTGAAAATAGAGCTACCCTACGACCCAGCAATCACACTACTGGATATCTACCCCAAAGATACAAATGTAGTGATCCAAAGGGGCATGTACACCCCAGTGTTTATAGCAGCAATGTCCACAGTAGCTAAACTATGGAAAGAGCCCAGATGTCCATCAACAGATGAATGGTTAAAGAAGATGTAACATATACGTACAATGGAATACTACTCAGCCATCAAAAAAAATCAGATCTTGCCACTTTCAATGACGTGGATGGAACTAGAGGGTATTATGCTAAGCGAAATACGTCAGTCAGAAAGACAATTACGTGATCGCACTCATACGTGGAATTTAAGAAAAAACAGCAGCATAGGGGAAGAGAGGAAAAATAAAGACAAAATCAGAGAGGGAGACAAACCATAAGAGACTTAATCATAGGAAACAAACTGAGGGTTGCTGGAGGGGGGGCGGTGGAGGGATGGGGAAAGTGGGTGATGGATATTAAGGAGGACATGTGATGTGATGAGCACTGGGTGTTCTATAAGACCGATGACTCACTAAACTACCTCTGAAACCAATACTACATTATATATTAATTAAGCTTAAATTTTTTTAAAAAGAAAAAGCTCAAAGGAAAAAAAAACATTGTGTATATAGGATTTGATACTATCCAAGGTTTTAGATAGTCAGAGGGGGTCTTGGAACATCTCCCACAGAATGGGGGGGTGTGTGGGTGGGAGGGGGAGGGGGGACTACTGTAGTTGATTCATGAGAACTCTATTTATAATATAAGGAAGTAATCCCTTTGTGATGTGAGTTACAAATGCCTTTCCCAGTTAGTCATTTGACATTATATTGTTCTCTATTACAGAAATTTTATTTTTTTAATTAATGAAGTTTATTTTTGAAAGCAGTTTTTGGTTCACAGCAAAATTAATGGAAAGTACAAGAGAGTTCCTGTATACCCTTTCCTTGTACATGTTTAACCACCCCCCCATTGATCCCCCTGCCCCCATCACTGGTTCACTCCACAGTAGTACATTTATTATAGTGATGAACAGTCAGTTGAACAGTTCGTTATAATTAATGAAGTGTGATTTTTTTCAACTTACTTTTTGGTTTTTTATCACTTAGGAGACTTGTCATTTTATGATATTCTCTGTCTTGAAATTTAAAAAGTTGTCTTATAGAATTAAAAACTTTAAAAGAGTTATCCTACAATAGTAGTAATAACAATGACATTAACAACAAATAGTATTAATACATATTGAGCTTACTCTGTGTTAGGCATAATCCCTAACCAGGTTAGGTAGGTTGAATTAGTAGCTTTATTTTATAGGAGACAGAAGTACAAAATGTTTAAGTAACTTGTGAAAAGTCATGCAAGTAGTAGATGGCTGATTCTTTCCCAGGCAGCTTGGGTCTAGAATCCGTGTTCTTAAGCCTGTACACTGTTCTGCTTCTTTTTAAACACTTTTATATTTTCTCTGGACTTTTTTGGTATAATAGGTTTGAGGTAGGAATTCAACTTTATTTTTGGACTGCTTGGATAGAGGAAAGAGGAGTATGAAGAATTGTTTTTCATGCTGTGAGTAAAGCAAGGCATGTGGTAGACGTTGTGGGATACTGCTGTGATTTAAAATAAGGAAAGTAATTTTGCAAGATGAAGTGATCTTGATGGTAGATGTTTCAGTGGAATGGGCTGAAGCACAAGTCAAATAAGGACTGTGTGGGGGCATAAGAACATAGAAATAGTGAAAACAAGTCTTTTGTCAAGTAGCTGTGAGTATGAAGGAAGAGGGCTATAAAATGAGGGAAAATTATTGTTTTATTGCAGAAAGATGAGAGAGACATACAGATGCTACAATGCTGGTAGGAAGGATTCAGATACAGAAGAGATTAAAGAAAATATAGTAAGTAAACTATTCGGTAATTGAGGTTCCTGAAAATCAAGAGGATAGACTCTGAAGCACAGATGCAGGGATTTGTATAGAAGATGTTCCATTATTTCTAGAGGGTGCAGGAAAAGATGGGTGCAGATACAAGTGATAGTGAGCTTGTTGGTAGCAAGTGAGAGTTCCCATTTGATGGTGTTTCTTTTCTTTTCTTTTCCTTTCTTTCTTTCTTTAAGATTTATTTATTTGAGAGTAGGATGGGAGGGTCAGAGGGGAAGAGAGAATCTTGGGCAGGCTCCCTGCTGAGCAGGGAGCCCCACCTGGGGCTCAATCTCACAATCCTGAGATCATGACCTGAGATGAAATCAAGAGTCTGATGCTTCCCTGACTGAACCACCCATGTGCCCCAGTGATACATATTTTCTTTGTGAAGTTCAAGATGTCCTCTACTGAGTGGAGAGTTAGAAGTTTGAGGGAGATTGAAGGTATAAGGAGTGGGCAGAAGGTTTTGAGTGAGTTAGTTGAGAACAGGTAGGGATTAATGAAAGTAAAATTCATTAATGAAAGTTAAGGTTTTTGGACATTGTTGAATGCCTACCCATTGAAAGTTGGTGATGACATCATGAGTGAATTTTTTTTTTCTAGTGACTTACAGGCCGATTCTGTCATTATATTTACTATAGTTAATGTTCTTTAATCATTTGCTATTCATTTAATTGTCAGTACCAACTTAGAAGTAAAAGGTAGGGCATACTCCTTTTAAAGCTTGCCAAACTAGTGTTTTAAATGTGTTGAATAGAGTAAGTTTGGAGAAAGATGAAAACAGTCACTACTTTTCACTTCATTTTGATACCCTTAAATAATGGAGAAAAGTTTCTTGGAAATTAATTTTAAATGTGCATGCTAACTCATTTAACTTGTATTAACATAGATGTTATCCTTTGGTGATTTGTACAGGATTATGAGATTAGATGTCTTAAGTTTAAACATGTGGTCTTGAATGTTTAAATGCCAGAATGGGGCACCTCGATGGCTCAGTGGGTTAAAGCCTCTGCCTTCGGCTCAGGTCATGATCCCAGGGTCCTGGGATGGAGCCCTGCATTGGGCTCTCTGCTCAGCAGGGAGTCTGCTTCTCCCTCTCTCTCTGCCTGCTGCTCTGCCTACTTGTGATCTCTATCAAAAAATAAGTAAAATCTTAAAAAAAAAAAAAAAAAGCCAGAATAGTATGTATTTTATTAGTAAACTCATGTTTTTTTAAGGTATAATTTTCAGAATGTATAGAAAGGTTTCCACCACTGTCGTCAAATTTAAATTTATTCTTTGTTAAACTTGTTTTGTTTGTTTGTTTTATACAGGGTGTGATAGGTATACAGCTGGTCGTTACCATGGTGATGGCCAGTGTCATGCAGAAGATTATACCTCACTATTCTCTTGCCCGATGGCTACTCTGTAATGGCAGGTAAGGCAAAGATAGGCTGATTGTGTCATATTCAAATCTCAGGCTGATTGACTTCCCAGAAGTCAGTTCAATTAAGTATGAATTCCTATTTTTTTAAAAACATGACAAAAGGAACGTTATGAGAAGAATTTAGCTTCCTTCTTTTTCTTACTTGAGATATTGATATTTTATTTTTTTAGTATAAAGGTAATTGGATCATGGTGAAGAATTCACTCCTCCCTCCTGTCCACTTTTGTCCATGGCCAATGAAAATACCAAATAACTTTTCTGTAGTTACCTTCTTAAAACATTGGCCAACAAGAGGATGAGACTATAAATTGAAGTGTTTAAGTATTTTCACTGTTGCTGGAAAAATGACTGAGAGTATGTGTTCTACTATTGGTGACTCAGTTGAGAGTTTATTATAAGAATTAGGGGTTCTTTGTTCTACTGCAAAGAATTTTAAACTTTAACTTGACAAGGAGAGAGCAAAGTTACTTTTTATGGTTTTAATTATGTGTACTGCACTATAAGCTTACTACTTACTATTCCCAGTCCTTCCACAAAGGAGCTCAGTTTCCTTGCTGATATTTGTACAATAAAATAATAAAATTGAAAGTAAAGATGTTGAATTTAGGGGCTATGACATAAATGCAGGAAAATTGCATATAGAACTGCTTGTCAAAATCCTGTGCAATTATGAAAGGGAAGTTACAGTTTTGGTACCATGTCTATAGTTTTATTCTGATTATTCATCCCAGTAAATAATCAAATTCTGTTTACTAATTTGTAGGTCCATTTTCTTTTGTTTAGACCTTTCGGACTTAGAAAACAATGGATAGCTCTTATTCTCCTAATGATTTCACACACTGCAAGACAAATAATAAGCCTTTATTATTAGTTCAAGGCCATTCTATCCACAAAGCTTAAATTTCCGTTAGAATTTGTTTTTTAGTTTAATATTCTTTATGCTTCATACTTTTTTCATATTGTTTAAATATAGAAAAATATTATTTGGACTGCTTAAATTTTTTTGACCACACACACACACACACACACACACACGGAGAGAGAACAGCTGCTTAAAAACATGTTTTATTAGCAAAGTAAATAATGACTAAAGTTTCAGTGAAGGTGAAATCCTCTATCAAGAGTTATTTATTAGAGAAAAATCAGTCACCTGCAACTAGTTTTTAACTGTGTACTCCTATGCCCTATATGTAGTCTTGTTTACTTTTTTGATGATCAAATAAATCATGAAAAGATAAATATCAGCCAGGCAAATTATCATACATTCTAAATAAATGGAATCTGAATTAATGAACTAGATTAAAAATATGTTAAGGTCATAACTTGTTTTCTACCGAGAATTTCATGTTTATATAAAGACTCTATGATGAGTCTCCAGTGAGACTTCCAGATCTCTTACTGGCTCTAAAGATCTGGGCAGACTTGTTTCAATTTCCATGTTCTTACATTATCTGCTTTCCATTTGTTTATAAAACCTACATTTACCAGTAAAAACTAAAACTTCAGAGATTGAAAACTGAATTCTTTTCTCTTTGTTAATATTGGAATTACTTATTATAATTAAAATCTTTACTTTTTTGATAAGACTGTTTAATAAATATGCATACTACTAATTTGAGGGGGGAGTTCAGCCCAAAATATAAACATGAATTTGGTAATTTTTTGTGATACTGATTTGCTTTTGTGAACAGATTAACTTTAGTGTTAATTAGTGCTGTTTCTAATTCCAAATCAGGTCCTAGTGATAGCAATCAGAATTTTTTAGTAATAGTTAACTTTTCTGCCATAATTAATTTCATTTCCTGTTTTGTTTTGTGTTTTTAAGATCATCTGTCTGTTTTTAATGTTAATCCTGAAATTTTTAGGTCATGAAGTCAAATTGCTAAATGTTGTTGCCAACCTGTTAAATATGATCATTGATTTTATCCTTTTGGCATAATTATTATATCACCCTTTTATGTTATGAAATTATACTGTTTTAATATTAATAAAATGTAAAATGCCTTCTAAATTGCTCATGTAAAAATATTGATCAGAAATGACTATTTGCGTTTTAAATCATATGATGCTGTTGAGTTTAAGAAAGAGAAAGATCTGAGGGCATTCTTTATCGTCTGTAAAATGTCTAAAGGAATTAGGGGATGAGGCTCATGGCTTGGGAGTGACTATATTGAATGGAACTATTGAATAGGACTATTCAAGTGAATAGATGTGTAGATTCCATGATAGCTTAATCATGAGTATGACAGAAGAGACATGTTTTTAGGTTCTGTTTCTATTGTCCTAATATTTGTTCCACTAGTGTCATATCTTCATATTGTAAATAAATATTTTTCTTAAAATACGGCTTGTCTTTTTGTGTCATAAATTTATGTCCATATCTCTCATCAGTCTGTGTCTTTTTGGAATGGAAAGTTTAAAGTGCCATTGGATTTTTATTATGCTTACTTAATGAGTAAGCCTCCCGCCATTTACTTGAAGAAGTCATACCTTGAAGTTACAGTTTTGCTTTTATATTAGCAGCTTGTTGATTTATTATTTATTTTTTTTTAAAGATTTTATTTATTTATTTGATAGAGACACAGTGAGAAAGGGAATACAAGCAGAGGGAGTGGGAGAGGGGGAAGCAGGCTCCCCACTGAGCGGGGAGCCCAGTGCAGGGCTGGATCCCAGGACCCTGGAATCATGACCTGAGCCGAAGGCAAATGCCCAGTGACTGAGCCATCCAGGCACCCCAGCAGCTTGTTGATTTTTAATATAAAAAAATTAACTAGTTTCCTAGCTCTTGTTAAATAATAGATATTGCTGTTAGTGTTGTATATCTCTAGTTTTTTCTTTTTTTTAAACTAGTTGTTAACCTGGCTTAGTTAATATTGCTTTTACACTTTTACAAAACTTAATAGTGATAAAAATTTTTATGTCTGTTATCCCATTTGGATCTTGGTACACTAAACTAGGTAGGAGAGGGCATGTGTTTGGGATATGTTAAGGCCTCAGAAATCTCAGTGTCTGAACTTAGTTTCTCATTCCATTTGCCTAGGTGGGAATCATGGTCAGATGGGAGATTCAGGAAGGGATTGGGCAGCTCTCCAGGTAGATTCTTCATGAAATGATATTTTAAGGATTCAGCTGTTCTTAAAGTGGTGACTGAGGGAGTCTACGCTTTTTCAGACTTGTTGGCTCTTTTGTTCTTCCTGCTACCTTGGAATCTTGTGTTATAGATGCTGTGTCACTTGTCAGCTAAAGGAAGTAGACTGTGGATCTTTGAGGTGATTCAAGGGGCCAAGCTTAGAAATCGATCTATCAGTTCTGCCTACATTGCAGACACTGGGGCCCTGTGACTCCAGGCCAAAGTGCAAGGGAATCTGGGAATACAGTTGTCATTGTACCTAGCGAGTAAAAGTAAGATTGGTGTCTGGTCCTTCTCTGCTGCAAGTGATGTGTTTATAGATGAAAAAACAAGTTTTAACTTTACTCGTATTCATGAGTAAATGAAACAGATCTAGGCTTCTTATCATGAAGTTCAGTTCACAGTATAGTATTTATTTAACGTATGGCTGCTCATCAACTCTAGAACAGAGTTTGGAATTTGGTGGTGGTGAACTTTTCTATCATTACTGTGATTTCTTTTGGCAGTTAACAGAGTAATTTATTTAAGATTTTTTTTTTTTTTCTACCTTCTGTTCCTAGTGGTACTTAGCCATGTATAAACTGTCCTTCAGGTTATATGTAGTTGGTATATGATTTGTCTTTGCTTAGTGTATTCTGGCTTTTCTATGACTGTGTAGCCACCTTTTATTTTGAATGAAAAGGCACCTCAACATTGAATTTAATGACCACAGATGTGATTAGTGTGAAGTAGAGTTTAAAAAATATCATCTGTTCAAATTATACCTCTCACCTCACTATTTGAAATTAAAGTTATACCACATTACTAAATAATAAATATTTTGTATTCCATTCTTCCAGTTTTCTTTACTAGAAAAATATTTTTCTTCTCAAAAAGGTTCTTAGTTCTCCTTTTTTATATGCCTTTTTATGTGACTGTCAGATTTTGTTGACGGGATTCTGCTTTAACAAGAACTTAGGTAACAAAATCTCCTCTTCTGTAACCTGTGAGCATCTGTTACTAACGTTGAAAAGCAACTGTGAGGAGTCTACTGCTCTCACTATTCCATTCCCCCCTCTTTCCCCAAAGGGAGGAAAAACCATGGGAAGTTGGTTTCTTTGTACCTTTAGTGTAAACTGCTGTCCCTAACATAAAGAACACTTCTAACAATTGCTCAGATCATCCAGAGATGTTTTTTTTATCATGTCCTGCATACCACTGTATAGTAGCCAAAGAATTCTCTACTTTCTATTGTAATTAAAGTTCCTTTTTGTTTTGAAGTTTGCTTGGCCCCTCTTTTCATGGAGAGGTAAGTGATAGGTTACATTCTTTGTACATTTGAATAGTGGGTTTTGCATGAGGAAGTAGGATTTTGCTTTTTTTTTCCCCCCTCTGTACTAGCTTCTTTGCTGACCTGCTTTCCATCTCATTGATTGTTTAGCTTAAACCTGCATTCTTCTTTACCCCTTTATCTCCCGAGGCTCTCACTTTGATCTGCTACTTCTTATCATATGTTCCTCACTAGAAACATGTTATGGTTGGATTTATTCTGATTTTGTCTCATACTATATTGAGTAAATGGCGTGCAACACTTTCATATTCAGTTGCTCTAATTCTTTTTGCCTGTCTCTTTTGCATGTTGCCTGATCCAAGAATCTGCAAGTTCCCTTTGGTGAGAGAAACCTACTATTCAAATGCACAGTAGGTGGGACCTAAGACCCAAGGGAAAGTTTAAATTGTCAGCTACCACCCTTATGGAATGCCTGAGTTCTTGCTCTCCTTGCCTTTAGTCCTCGTAACTTCCATCTAGTTCCAGAATGCCGTGCTGTTCTAGTAAAGTTTCCAGTAAATAACGAGAGTGTGTATATATAGTGATATTTTAGTTATTTGTGCTGAAAGCTTTTCTAGGTTTTAAGTGGTTTTTTTTCCTCTAATTTTTTTTCACTTGTTACAATTACTGAGACTTAGAATGAAGACTGAGAGTATCTGTAGTTCATTGAACACTACTACATCAAAAAACTCATGATGTACTATATGCTAGCTAGCTGAACATAATAAAAAAGTAAAAAATAAAAAAAAAATAATAAAAAAGGAAGTATCTATAGTGACGTGTGTTTTGAAATAGTTTTGTATAATTATTTATGTATTAAGATCTTTTTAACTTGCTCTCAGTACTAAGCTTTTCTCTATTCATGTTTAGATTACCATTGTAAATTTCTGAAATTTTTACTTTTGAAAAATTTTAAAGTGGTTTGCTTTAAATGACATTGCTTTTTAATTTTTTTTTTTTTTGAAGAGTCTGGGTCAATGCATTCTGTATTTTCTGATACCTATATTTTCAGTGCTATTGAACTTTAGTAAGAAAAGTTATAGTCTGATGGTATTTTATGTAAGAGGCTTATATAAGAAAAGTAGTAAAAAATTATTTCAGTGATTTAGTGAAGTGGAACACCAGGTTGGCTTTATTATCTGAGACACTGCTGACAACTTGAACATAGGTGAACAAAGCCACTGAATAGCCAGGTTACATGTCATAAAATACCCTGATATTAATGCATTTAACTTAAATGTAAGAAGTTCAGTTTTTTAGTGATATCCTCTTAATACTTTTTATTTTAAAGTTTTTTTTTCTCTATTTCAAACAATATATGCCTGTGATATAGAAAAAGATAATAAATTGATGAGAAGGAAAAATAAGAGGTAATGAACTATATTCTCATCAGCTAAAGATAATCACTGTGTAGATTTTGTTGTATTTCCTTCTAATCTTTTCTGTTCATAGGTTCTTGTCATGGTTGTAATGATACTGTATGTGCAATTTTGTAACACTAACACAAAACATGTTTCTCTAATTGTATTTTTGTAACCATTCTTATTAACTGCTACATAGAATCTAAAGCTAATTAGCTTTCATATGTCTTCCAAGCCCATATTAGAAAGGCATGGTGCAGCAGTTATAAGCACATTGCAAGTTATTTTGCTAAAATAGACATACCAACTAATAGCAAAAGAAAAGGCTAAAAACTGAGACCAGAGCTTAAAGTGTCTAGAACATGGGAAGCACATGGTATGGAATCCAGCTATGTATGAATCACTGTCTGTTAAGGAAAACTGTGCAACTGTACTTCTAAGTTTTACTTTGGACTTTCAGACCTTAGCTATTCCATGCTGCCTGCCAGTCTTTGTCTCCTCCACTTCTCAGGCAGCTTTCAACTCTAAATCTTTCTCCTCAAATACTGTGTATGCCTGCCTCAGGCTCAGCTCTTGAAACCAGAGCCCCACAATCATTTTCTCACCACTAAACCCACAGCCCTAGTTAATGTGCAACCCATCTTTATTTAAAAAAAAAAAAGTTTGTAAATTTTAATTTTGACTTGAGGAGGTGGTGTCCTGTCTCTCAGGGCCCAGTTACTGCATTCGTGCACTATACCTCTTTTCCTCTAACTTTCACGTACTGCTTCCTTTCTTCCTTGTCATTAATTGCTTCACTTCCTTTGGATTATTCCTGTTAGCACACACCCACATGCACATAATTTTTTTTTAAAGATCTCTTATTAAAAGTAACAATATATAAAGAAGAGTCATAGGCCTGCCTCCTTTCTGCCTTAAAACACGAAGCCCCTTCCATGTCCATTTCTTAGTTTTGGCCTATTTCCCTTTTTTCTGTTACAGCAATGTTTGTCACATGAATTGTCTTCATGAACTCTACTTTTCACTTCCCTTTTTTTTTGAAGATTTTATTTATTTGAGATAGAGCAAGCACAAGTTGGGGTGGGAGGCAGAGGGAGAGGGAGAAGCAGGCTGTCCACTGAGCAGGGAGCTTGATGCAGGACTTGATCCCAGGACCCTGGGATCATGACCTGAGCTAAAGGCAGCTGCTTAACCAACAAAGCCGCCCAGGTGCCCCTACTTTTCACTTTCTTATTAACTATTAGACTTCTGCCATGTTTTATTTTCCCCTTAGGTGATCTTATTGATTCCATAAATACCACAATTACCTAATGACCCTAAGTTATCTCTGAGCTCTAGATTCCAATAAATAGTTGTCCTCTTGATGTTTTCACATGATGTCTCATAGATACTTAACAACTCAGCATATTTAAATTCGTGGTTCTTCCTATTCTGCTCCATCTCAGAATATGTACTACCATCTTCCTCAAATCAAAAGGGTAGATTACCCTTCATTCTTTTTTTTCCCCACTTCCTCCTTTTAGTCCATTAGCAAGACCTGTTGACTCAATGTCCAAAATACATCTCTTTTTCTTGCCTGCTTCTGATTCACAGAGCAGCAAAAGAGATCTAAAAGGCAGATCAAGTTATTGCTCTCTCCTGTTTTGAGACCATTATTTTAGCATAAAATCTAAACTCCATACTGTGACAGAGGAGGCTTTGCATGATCTGTTACTTTTTATCTCTTCAGCCTCCCTCATACATTTCTCTTTGCATGTGCTACAGCTGCCTCTTTGGCCATTTGGTTACTGCAGTGTTCTGTGTTCTTTCATGCCTTTGTGCTTTTGGACATGCTCTTCTCTGCCTGGAATGCTGTTCCCCTCCATTCTTCTCATCCTTTAGGTTGCTGGGTAAATGTCATCTCAGAGGGATTTTCCTAACCTACAACTTAAGTCTTGTCTCTCTCATTTTCACCATTTGTTTGGTTCTTTTGTATAGTATCCAATTTTGTGTAGTATCCAAATTTGTGATTCTTTTTTTTTTTTGGTCATATTTTAGTTGGTTAAATTTTGTCCCAGCTAGAATATAAGTATCAAGAAAGCAGGGACTTTGGCTTTATTGTATGTGATTAAATTTCCATTGCCCAGCAGAGTACTTGGCTCTAAGGAACTCCGTAAGTGTGTGACGAATGAATGGATGGATGAATGCATCGTACATGAGTAGCAGACGAGAAGTGGCCCTAAGAGCACCCAGCATCCTTAGGTTCCAGCTTTGAACAGTAATTATTACTGATGTAGATGACCTGAGTTGCCCAATAAAAAGTATAATAAGTGCAATCCATTTTAGAAAAATGGATTTACAAAAGTGAGATTAAACAAGTTTGATTGTATTTTAAAAGAAAATGAGTCCTAAAAAATGAAGAATCTTAAAATTCTCATTATCATAGTGTTCTAAAAGTAACTTAAGTTTTCCTATACTAAGAGTTCTTTCATTGATTAGCAATAATTAGTAATTTCTCAGAGCTAAATGACTAATTTTAGTCTTTGTGAGTTATTGCATAATTGGTCTTCTAAATGTTATGCACTCAATCTTTTTATTCATGGATTCTGTATTTGCGATCTGCGTACTTGCTGAAGTTCATTTGTAACCCCCAAATTCATACTTGTGCTTTCAAGGTCATTCAAAGACATATCCAGAGTGGCAAAAAATTTGAGTGGCCCAGTGCCCATGTTCCCAGCTGAGGCCTTGTTTCACCTTTCATATCGTAAACAAATGGGCTTTTCATGGTCTGTTTAGTATCATGTTGTTCACGTTTTAGCTTTTTGTTGATTTCACCGTTTAAAATGGCCTCCAAGCATAGTGCTGAAGGGCTTTCTAGTGTTCCTAAGCACAAGAAGGCTTTGCCTTATTGAGAAAATTTGCTAGCAATACTCACAGAACTCAGGAAAATACTATATTTAAGATTACAGTTGTTATAAGTAAGCTTTATTTAGGCATGAGTTATAGTGCTGTTTGGCTGTGAATTAAATGTTTAATGAATCAACAGTATATATTAAATAAGGTGTCTTTAAACATAAACACACATAAAACAAGGTTTTGTAATGATTGATGAAAATGTTGTGACCAGAGGCTTGCAGGAACCTAACCCTGTATTTCCCCTAGGAGCAATGTTCAGTGTTCGCGGCGACTTTATAGAACATAACTACCGCGAATAACAAGAATCGACTGTAAGTTAAAATTCTGGACTTAAATGGAAATTTCAGGAAGTGCCTCTTCACCCATGTTAATTACAGTTTAGAGACTTTTTGGTTGTGATATTTTATTTTAAAGCCTTTCAACTATGAGGAGAACTGAATTCATTTTGGTTCGGTGATCCTTTTTGAGCACTTACTATATGCCAGTAACTGTACTAGTTTTGAAGCATACAGAAACAAATCATAAAATCTTTCCTCCCAAGAATCTTTCAGTTAGGGGAATATTTCATTTTAATCCAACTGGTCTGATACCAACTGCAGTTTAATTTTGACACTACCTGGAGTTAACATAGACTCCATTGGTTAAAGACAGAGTTCTCTGTAATAATGCCAAGGCTTCAGATGCCAGCTGCAAGTTCTTGGAATCCCCAGGCCACCCATACTTCTGAAAACTGGCTACTGGCTATAAATTGGGGCATTTCTATGACACCTCTCATGTTCAGTAATTTCCTAGAACAACTAGAACTCAAGAAAGTTCTATACTTATGATTACAGTTTTGTTATAAAGATGATAGAGGAATAGGTTTGGGAAGAAGTGCAGTTTCCATGGCCTCTCTGTGAAGTCAGGGCATGTCACCATCCAAGCACATTAGTGTTTTGGCCAGCAAGGATGCTCCTCAGAGCTTCATTGCCATGAGATTTTACGGAATTTCATTACATAGGTATGATTTTAAATAACTAGATGTGTGATTGAACTTAATCTCTAGCCCCCATCTCCTGCAGATCAGGTGTCTAAACATCCCAACTCTAATCACATGTTGCTATTTCTGGTGACCAGCTACCATTCTGAAGCTATCTGGAGGCCCACTAGGAGCTCCCTTGTTAACATAATAAAGACACCCCCCTCTCACTCAGGAAATTCCAAAGGCTTTTAAAGCTCTTTTCCAAGAACTGGGGATAATTACCAGATATTTCTTTTTTATACTACAGGACAACTTGCCTTACAAATAGTAGAAGGTAAATTAGATGTTTGCCAGATAGAAGCATAGATGTTTATAAGCAGATAGAAGAATATGTGCAGAAACATCAAGGATGGACCAATTTATGGAATAAGATGTTATTTAGTTAGCTAGAATGTCATGTTTAAAAAGGTAGTTGTTGAAGATGGGTCCGGTAAGGTAGGTAGTCTGATCATGAAAGTCTGTGGAAACAGGTCACAAATCCTATGCATATTTGGGCCTTACAATGTGTGTTCTAACTTCAGTGGAAAATTTCAAACGTGCAAAGAGTAGACAATAATACAGTGAATATATAATGAAAATAATGATCTATGTACCTATCACAATTAACACCTGGTGGTCAACTTGTTTCATCTGTGTTCCTCTTCATCTCTCCTCTACCCAACATATTATTTTGTAGCAAATATTATTTCATTCATAGATATTTCTGTGTATATCTTTATGTGAGCTTTTAAAAATAACTATAATCCTATTTTTACAGCTAAAAGTTTTTAACAGTAATTTCCTAACATCATCAGATATCCAGTCATTATGCAAATTGCCAATTTTCAAAAAGAGCAGATCAGTTGCTAGCATTTTTTAATTGAGATATTTTATTTTAAAAATTTAGATTTTGTAATTGAAAAATTGGAAGTTTAGCAATACTAGGGATATGTTTCTCCTTTATAAAAACAGGGCCTTGATCAAAGTCTTTGCCTAGCTGTCTCCTCACTCCTTTACCTTGTGAAGACTCTTGGAAAGGATTCCAACAGGTGCTTACCTTGATAAGATTTGCATTATGGAAAGATAACTAAAGTTGGGATCAGAATGCATTTGTTGGGGGGGGGAATGTATTTAGGAGAGTGTGCAGGGAAGACAAGGACTACGGTTAAAAAACAGAATTAATGATAATATGTGGAGAGGGCACATTGAGAATTAAACTTGAATATCAAGTTTAGGTAGTTGGTAGATAGGAAATTCAGGTGAGACAGGAAATTGAAAATGAGCAGGTGGGTGCTTAGGAGGGAATAAGTGATTTGTTTGAGTGTTTTGACGGTGTGGTGGAGGTAAATACACCCAGTTAATTGGAGCCCTAACTTTAAGGGTTTTATAAATACGATTTACTCTTATTTTTGTATACATAAAGTTTGAGAATTCTCCAACTAAATTAAAGGAGGGGAGGACAGAAAGGAAAGCAAAGACTACTTTTATTTTGAGGACATTCAGAGAACTCTTTTTAAGACAACTCTCAATTCCTTCTGTGTAAATGAAGGATGGGTGGAGAATTCTAATGTGTTCGTTGCCAGCTTTCCTGCAGAGTTCAGTCCATTTACTTTTAACAGTAGGCCTGTATAGCCTTAATATATATTAATAATTGTCAGTTATAAGAAATATACTTATAAACAGCATTGCAGGGTCTGGCATCTAGTAAGTGCTTGGTAAGTGCTAGATTTGAATCAAAAGCCTTTTAAGGCAAAAGCAGTAGTATCTTAATTCAGATTAGAGTTTTTCACCTGATATTTCCCTTCAGTGTCTTCACAAATAGGAAACTCAATAAATATTTGTACAATAAATGAATAATTCTGGTGATCTTAATTCCTTTATTTAAAAAGATTCTTTTTTTCTTAGTTTGAGATGGTATCAACATCCTACAGAAGAAGAATTAAGAATTCTTGCAGGGAAGCAGCAAAAAGGGAAAAGCAGAAAAGATAGGTAAGTTACATTGTTGAGCTTATAAAGTTTTAAGTATTTGACACAATTAATGTAAATCTATCTTGTACATTGGTTAAAGGAACTTTTACTGAAAACGCTATGAGCGTTTGATAAATTTGAGATTAAAACCCATGATCTAAAATAGTTTTGAATTACCTTTTAAGAAAACCCAGTATTTAGTAATTTAATATATGAGCACAGAAGTGATTATTTTACTTAAGAATGGTTAATTTTATTCTTTGTATATAAATTATGAAAACAGTATAGCCATCATATTAGAACTTGGTGGGGGTTGACTGGGGAGAAAACCAGAGCTCATCTTTTTACCCTGTAACTCATTTACCTGTTGATTTGGGTTCTTTCCCAGGTTTTGCTGTTATTCAGTATTATGAGATTGGGCAAATTTATGTGCTTTTGACTTCTTTTTATTTTTTCAAATAGAAAGGGTAGACAGAGTAATTTTGTAGGTACCATTCACTTGCTGCAAATTATATTGGCATTTAAACCTTTATGAAGAGAACTGCCTGCTAATAAACCTCACTGAATAGACCACAGCAGTCTTATCTGTTGAAATGGAAGGACCAAACAGTAATTTTGAAGGATCTTTCCAGCTTTAAAATTTTTATCTCTATTTGAATTGAATTCTCAAGTAAAGTACATGATAATTAGCCTCTCTATATGGGCCTTAGTGTCCTTAGCTGGGGAGGACTTCTTAGGACCCGAAACTATGATTCTGATGTATTACAAAATGTCAGTGACAAAAAATATTCACCAAATTTCTCATGTGTATCATAAAAATGATATTAACCTGGGCTAATACATTTGTAAGTGCTAAATTTTTTTTTTAATTTTAAACATTTTTCAAACATGATTCTTTGGCATGAAATTGGAAATTTTAAAAAGACTTTTCTGATCTTGCTACCATTCTCTTTTACACTTATCATTGCCAATATACCTTGAAGATCATTGGAATATTAAATGTAAGCTCTCCTTCTGTTTTTATTTAGAAAAGGCTTTACATGTACAAAAAGATGCCAAAATGGCACTGTCTTATTCCTGGTAGCAGTAATTACTGTTTGGTTTATTGACATAAATTAATATTTTTACTGAGGTTTTTCCAGAATAAATGAAAATTGTTTCTTGGTATTGTGATTAATGCTTTTGAAACTTAGTTTATTACTTTCTATATATATGTGATTGTCTTTTAAAAATTAAGTTAAGGAATGATACATGTGCACCTAAAGAACTCTTTTATTTCCTTCATTCGTGATTCAGTAAAAGCAACTCCAGATGAGCCTTTCACCTTACTGAATTTCTTACACACATAAATCTTAATATATTTCTTCAACTCTGACTTGTTTATAGCTACAGGTCTCTTTATACGTATGTGTGGACATAGATAATTTCAAAGAGAAATGCGTTTTGTTTCAAAGGCTTTTGTTCTTGCACCTAAGAAATAGTTAAATTGTTTTGAAGTGAAATACTAGAAAAGATGCCAGTTCCTTGCCTTTGCTTTCTTCAGTGAATTTCATGTCACAGAGGAGCCACTTTATCCTCTTTAAGGTATTCTGAGGTTTTCTTCCATATGTTTAAATATTGCATCATAATGGTGTTTCTTTAATTTTTTATTTGCTTTTACTCTTGTACCTAAAGGAGAAGACGTTAGTTGTCTTTAAATCTACACAGGAGAGTCGGAGAAATAGGGTGAAGTGCTAAACTAATAATTAAGATTTTGTCACTAATTTAGGTAACTATTTTCCTTGGTAATCTGCATACTCACATAATAATTTACATCCACATTTTGTAGTCTTCCCTTTAAAAACTACCTTTGACTGTTGTACCTCCTTTTTGATGAAATATTAAAAATTCTGCTTCTTTTATACTGTGAAATTTAACACCCCATTTTTGATTAGTTGATACAAGCGCTTGGATAACAGTATAGGTAACTTGCTTTTTGTGTCACTTGTCTGATTTTTATAGGAAATATAATGGTCACATTGAAAGTAAGCCACTGACCATTCCAAAGGATATTGATCTCCATCTAGAAACAAAGTCAGTTACAGAAGTGGATACTTTAGGTAAGGGAAATCTTGGTAAAGTGTTCTGTAAATCTCAGTTTTCTACTATGCTAGTGAAAGTACTTTCATTTTATCTATTTTTTGTTTGGTTTTTAATCATTAAGTCCATTTTATGGAATATGAAATCTTTTTTAGAACTTAGAAGCTCAAAATGACTTCATTTGAATTGAATTTCTTTTTCAATTCACTTAACCTGTACTAAGAATTATTTTTCCCATTTTTTCAGAAAGGCTGACTTACATGTTTGTTATGCACTTTCTGTTTTATGTCGAGATCGCAGTGACTTTTCAGTATTTTGAATTCTAGACTTATTGCCATAAGTGCCATTCTGTTCCTTTTATGGTGTGGCTTGCACAAATGCTTTTGGGTGTTTGTTTTTAATTACCTGAACTTTTATGCTCATGCTTAGTAGACAGGAAAGTGGCTTTAGAGCAATGATCTGGATTAGGAATCAGAAAACTTGATTCAAGATTTACTTTTGCCCATGGGATATTTCTGATAAGTTATGTGTTTTTTTTCTCCCCCCTGTATATCAATGTTTGTAATTGTATAATAACTATAATGATTTTATATTTAAAATAAAATTTATATGAAATTATTTGGATCCTGTAAGGGAATGGCATCTAAGATGATACTATACTATCAAACCTGACTGTCCCTCAGAATCCCTTGAGCAGCTCTTTAAAAAGAAAGATTTTTTCATATCTACCCCTGGAGATCCAGTAAATCTAGAGTGGGTTCTGGGAACTTATATTTTTTAAAATGCTCTTAGTGGTTCTGACTTTGGACCAGGTTTGAGAACTAATGATTTACCTGATAAGTGAGGAATAAAAATAACATGTTAAAAAAATAATTTTGGTAATGTATAAATATCATATGTAATTTGGCCCTTCTTGTGTTAAATCATAACCACCCTGAAAAACCTTAGTAGCTTCATGTAACATCTCATATAGAATTATTTAGTGATACAAAATGGCTTCAGGATATTTGAAAGTTGATTCTATATTTAACAAAGATTTTTACGTGTGTATTCTATACGTGCACACACACACACATATATTTTTTAATATGTTCTATATAATATAAAAAGGGTGTCCTAGAATCCAAAAAGGTCAGTGAGGAACAGTATAATATTATTAAGACTGTTAAGACTGGTTTTGTCATCCTCTTTTTTCTTTTTAACTATTTTTCACGCAAAATCTAAAACATTTAAAAGCACTTTGACTTTTTGACTAGTTGTCACATTGGTTTTATTAATCTTTTATGTGTGCTTGCATGTATAAAATGTTCATAGACATGTAAATACAAGAATATATACACATTCTCCCTGATTTCTAGTATAGATTTTTTCATTCTTACTAGTACCTCATGTTAAATGAATAATTATCAGCTTATTAACTTTAATAATAGCTTAAATTTGAGTATTTATCAGGCATTGTTTTAAGTGCTTTACTTTAATTAGCCTTCTTCCAGTTTTATGAGGTATGTAACTTTTATTGACCTTTTTTTATTCCCCCTTGAACTCATTGAATTCATATAGTTCAATAACTTGGTGCGGGTTGTACGCCAAATGTGTTAGAGCCAGTTAGTGAGAACTAGGCTATTTTAGTGAACTTAAAAAGATTAAAATTAAGGCCTTATCACAAAGCTTCTTCAATATTTTGTTTCATTAATACAGTTTTGAAACTAATTGCAAATGGTAGTAGTTTAATAACTGGCCACATAATTTCAAGAGCAGAGTAAAATGGGGAGATGTTTTATATATGTTTCTGTAATCATTTGTGAATGCATGCTGTGTATGTGTGTTTAGGTAAAAGTAGAGGGTTTTCTCCTTGAATTTAATAAGGTACACTCATGAGCTTAAGGCAAACTACTAGGTTTGATGAGTTTTCTTTAGTTTCCAATAGCCTAATAAAAGGCACATAGATAATTATATTATTGAATACAAAAAGAATATAATACTTGGGTAAAATACGTAGCCAAGATTATATATAATTTGTACTTTTGTTGAATGTATATATATTACTGGTATCCCAATAAGTATCTTGAAAGTCTGTCTTAATTTGTATTAGCTATCTGTTATAAGAACCTCTAAAAGTGCATAAAAATAGAAAACTACTTGAAATGTCACTTGCATGTTTGCTGTGAGTGAATTTCCTGGAGGAAGCCTCTGAATGTGGGCAGCACAAATTGGAACACTTGCTTCAGTTCTTAATAAAAATTGAAAGCTTTTAGAGAAATGGATGTCTGTCTACCCAACTAGATATTTGTCTGTCTGTTCTTCCCATTTCCCTGTCTTCCTTCTGAGAAGTCATTGATTCCAGATTTTAGATTTTAGGGTGATTTTAGAGGAGAAGTGAGGTGGCTAGAGGTTAAGAGTCCTTCAGCTACTTCAGGATAAATCTTTCAGACTGCTATCCATAAGCTAATATATTTATCAGGAATAAAAGAAAAAAAATCCTAACACAGTTAAAATAACTAGATGCAAATTAAAAATTTACCCAGTCATAAAAGGATTTGCAATTTTTGTTATAAAGATATGAGTTGTTTTAATATTTTAAATGTCTTACTTTGAGTGGTGTTTTATTTTCAAAATACTTTTTCTATAAATGCATGATTTTAAGTTATCCTCAGATACTTCATTTTGCAACTAAAATTTTTCCACAGCAATGTAGATCATTTTATTATGGAAACATAGGAATTGATGTTTATGTATGTGACTTACTCCCACATTTTCAGGAGGTCTTCTGCCAAATGATGCTGACGCTTTGGACTGCACTCAGGCAGAAGTAAACCAGAATATCTGAGATGAAAAGAGAGAATCTGATTTACTATCGGAGAACGCTAATTTTAATGTAAACCCTCTGTTGGAAGGGCTATCGTTTTTATAGAAGGCATTTCATCGACTTTTCTTGCAGGAACACAAGCAAGAATAAAGAGTATATGTATTGGTTATTTCAATCTGCATTAACTCAAAAAATTATTAATCTTCCTTTAATGCATGCAGTTAATAACTATAGCAAAGCTTAACTCTCTTACTTCACAGAAATGAAAAATGTAAATAAACTTAACTTTGTACACCAATTTATACCTTCATGTTAAAGTATCATACTTTAGGATCTTAAAAAAAAAGTCTCGAGGGGCACCTGACTTCAGCTGAGGTCATGATCCTAGGGTCCAACCCCTGTCTGCTGCCTGCTCAGTGGGGAGTCTGCTTTTCCCTCTCTCCTT
Organism: Enhydra lutris kenyoni; assembly: GCF_002288905.1. Classification (NCBI taxonomy): domain Eukaryota; kingdom Metazoa; phylum Chordata; class Mammalia; order Carnivora; family Mustelidae; genus Enhydra; species Enhydra lutris. The sequence continues at coordinate 13,163,045 of NW_019154103.1, read as the reverse complement.
GCCCCTCCCCCTTGCTCATTCTCTTTCTCTCTCCTTCTCTGTCTGTCTGTCTGTCTCTCTCCCACAAATAAATAAATAAGTAAAATCTTTTTAAAAATTAAAAAATATATTTAAAAGAGGGGTGCCTGGGTGGCTCAGTTGGTTAAGCGTCCAACTCTTGGTTTCTCATGATCTCAGGGTCACAAGATTGAGCCTCCCACCAGGCTCTGTGGTCAGTGCAGAATCTACTGGAGATTATCTCCCTCTCCCTCTGTTCCTCCCTCTGCTCCTGCTTTCTCTCTGTCTGAAATAGTAAATAAAATCTTTAAAAAAATTTTTTAAACCCTGATTTTTTAATTTCTGTAAAAAACAGCTAATCAGCTAAGAAAATACCAGCTCATTTTGTAATCATATATTTTTAAAAACAGTTTAAATAGTTTTTGGTAATCATTCCAGGTCTTAAGAAATTATTTAATTTGTGAGGTATTAAAATTTAATTTTGAGTGTCAACATTCTCTGTCTGTTTCCTGCATTTTTAGATTCTCATATTTGCAAACCTTACATTGCATATCAACAAATGAAAAAGTTTAGCATGGCTAAAGTTAATTATAGTTAAATCCTCCTAAAGTATTTATTTATGAAAGTTTAAGTAAACTTTTTTTTTTGACCTTTATTTTTCAGCATTGCATTATTTTCCAGAATACCAGTGGCTGGTGGATTTCACAGTGGCTGCTACAGTTGTGTATCTAGTAACTGAAGTCTACTACAATTTTATGAAGCCCACACAGGAAATGAATATCAGCTTAGTCTGGTGCCTGCTTGTTTTATCTTTCGCAATGTATCCTTCAGAACATCATTAATAATAATACATAAGTTTGTGCTCCTTTTGTAGCTAATACAAATAGATCTCATCTCTGATTTGAAAAAAAAATTGGGGTAGAAAATTTTTCTTTGTTGAAATCCTCTTTATTTAATAGAAAAAACTTGACAAGTAGAGGTAAATAGTTTAAAAAGTGAAATACAAGAAAAGATGCCAGTTCCTTGCCTTCGCTTTCTTATGTGAGTTTCATGTCACAGAGGAGCCACTTTCTCCTGTTTTAGGTATTCTGAGATTTTCTTCCATATGTTTAAATATGGTGATATTTAAATGATGTTGCTTATGGTGATAACGGTGTTTCTTGAATCTTAGATTATTGCACTTTTCTCCCCCTTCCTTTTCCTTTCTTCAGTTCCTCCAGAATAGTAAGGAAACAACTGTTTCACCAAATCAGTAGTCAGTTTTAGTGATACCTGTGAAAATATTATTTATAGTAAGCATTACAGTGTTTTACCACCTTCCTTGAACAATTTTTTATTCTTGTATGTAGATGCTAAATTTCTTTACAGAATTCTAAACCTCAGTAGTTCAAACACATCATTTCTTTTTTGTTTTCCCTTGGAAATATCCTCCTGGAGCTCTCAATTCTGTAAACTTAACTGCATAGCTGTTAACCTGGGATTTTCTTTACTGTCTTCCTAAGAATTCCTTGTGCCTCTTTTTGGATCACATCATCTGCTTGTCTTTGGTTGACTGACCTTTGGCAGAGTACTTTCCCCTATAGTGCCCTGGAAAGGGGTGTTACAGTTTTTAATTTTGAAATCTGCATGCCTGAAGTTATTTTTTCCTCATACTCAGTTGATAGTTTGGCTCAGTACAAATTCTAAGAAAGAGTTTTTCCTGAAAGTTTTGAAGGTTCTCGAGAAAACTCGATGCCTTCCTGCCTTTGGCATATGCCTCCCTTTCCCCTACGTGCACCCTCTAAATGCTTTTTCTCTTTTGGTATTCTGAAGTTTTCATCATTAATTGGGTTAAATTCTAGGTTTAGCTTTTAAATCTGGGGACTCATCCTTTTTTACTTGGCAGATTTTTTTCCTTACTTTTATTAAAATTAAACATTACCTCCTCCATTTCTGCCTCTCCAGAGATAGCTCCTTTTTGTTTGATATTTACATGAGTATTTCCACGTGGGTACAAAGCTCCTACTTGATTTTAGTTTTCGGCTTTAACTGATACTGTTTCTGTGTAAATGAGGACTTGGCACATACGTGTGGCTTGTCATCTATCACTAATCATTTCCCATTCACCTTGCCTTCTAAATAAAGTAATGTCATTTTTTAGAGGAATTTTCCTGCTTTTTTTCTTCTCACTCATTTTATTTATGTACTTAAAAACAGTTTTTTTTTTATACTGTCATTTTGGTATGGAGGGAGAGACCAGAAGTCAGTGGATGTGCTCAATCTGCACTTTTTTCCGGAAGTTTTATACTGACTCTGTGATAAAATTCTGTTTCCTGTCATCTTTTTCAGGGACTCTTTGTAATAACTTATTCTTCCTTTGAATGGTTCTTTAATATTATCTCCCTTTTCCCATTTATTTTATTTTCTTGATTTTTCTCTTAATTTTCTCTTAACCCTTTTGCTGAATTTTTTTATATCAACTTTTAAAAAAAATTTTGAAGACTTTGATGTTCTATTTCCGTATCATTCTTGTGTCATGGATGTGTAACATCTTTTTAGTTCTAAGGATATTAGTATCTTTTAAGTTTTAATTTATGCCTAGTGTTGTTTATTTTCTGAGTATACCTCCCCCCTGCCTTTTTAATCGTTGTCATGTTAGAGATTGGTCTTAAAATGTTGAATGACCTTTGATTATCTTTATATTCAAGAAAAGGGCAGTTAAAAATCAGAAGTTTTGTACAAGTGGCTGGAACTTGTTACTTGGTGGCCTTTTTTGCAGATTGACTGAGTGGGGACTTTATATTACCCTGGGAGACCTCTTAATATCAGTGTCTGCAGGTTGTTGGGTTGTCATTTTCTCTAACAAGAATTGTCCATTCTCTCATCTTTGGGGTATAAATCTGACAGCCAGAGTTATAGGCACTGACTGGGGAAGAAGGCTCAGATATTTAATGTAGAGGCATTAATTTAAATGCATATCTGTGACCCCCCCAGTGCCTCTTGTTTTCATGTCTTCATTGTCACCCTAAGTTTTGCCTGGTGCTTCCAAGCCAGATCTTCGCTGATGTAATATCTTCAGATAGTATTTCTTCTGGGTTCTGCCAGTATTGGGGAAGGGCCATCACCTAATACATATGATTAGGCAAGAAAAGCTCTGGCAAGTCTGATTACTGCTAATATAGTCATTCAGCCTATCATCCTGTTTTCATTCGTCCTGCAACTTCTCCTTCAAAGGTCCCTGCTGTCTCCATTTTCTGAATTTTCCAGAGCTTGTGAATGAGTTGGCTTTCTTTGTACTTTGTACCCTTTGTTGACCCCAGCGTAACAGAGAAAGTGGAAGCCTAAATCAGTTACTGCTTGTTCATCTGTTTAGACTGTCTTCCAAACTTTTGTTGACATTGCTTTTCTAGCAACTGTCATCTTTTCCTCTTCTTTGTTTCTGATGGCTTTTAGTTTCTTTGCTATATGGTTTAGTCAGATTTCGGAAGTAAGCAGAATAAATGCATATCCTACATCTTTTACATTCAACTAGAGACTGCTGAACTGTCTTTTAAAAATAGAAATGGATACTATTTTGAATATATGATAGGATTTGACATTCAACGTCACTATGCTCCTTGTTGACTCTTTGGATTGATTTAGGTGTAATGTAGGCCAGAAGAGCCAGAACAAAGTCTTCAAGAGTTGACATCTTCACCAGGTGTATATTCTGCTGGATAGAAATACTGATCATATGTGTCAGTTGAGAAACATCCCCAGGTATCTTGTACTATACTAATCTCAAGAGGAGATAAAGTTGATAAGCAATTAGAATATTACTTTTTAATTCTGTAGTGTTAATGTTAAATATGTAAAAATACTATGCAGTCAGAATAAAGACCCAGCCGTAGACGTCAAGTTACATAAACACACTAAAAATATCTTAACTTGATAATTAGCACTAGCTGACTACTTTTTTTTTTTCATACTTTGAAATATTTCTCTGAAATACTGCTTATTTTGGGATATTCTTCATTTTCATCATGGTTGATGGCAGGATATTAAAATGGTATTTGTGGTATTTATGTAGAAATGCATACTTGATATCCAGTTTTATTTAATGTTCTAAAACCCTTAATACCTATTTACCAGAGAAATTAGAAAAATGTACCTCTTAAGAGCTACTCAGATTATTGTTTATGTGAATAAATTTCATCTTTCATTTCATTCAGTAATGCCTAATAATGCGAGAGCAAAGGTCCCACACAGTGTTCTGCACTGAACTGGCTCTGCTTAGTTTTAAGTAGTGCACTTGTGAAATGCTCCAGACAATAGCTTCTCTGCGGGAATCTGGTAGCTGGCTGTCTCGCCATCCTAGAGAAGACAGAAAGTGCTGAAGGGCTTTAGAATCCAAGCTATTTTCTGCCAACTTTAACCCTGCACAAAGGGGATAGGGAAGAAGAAGGAAAGGAGAATTGTGTGTATGTTTAGGTATGTGATTTTCCTTCGATCTTGTAGCATGTGAGAAAATGACCTACTGCCTTCAGTGGTATGCAGGAATCCAGAATTCAATGCGAGCTATCCAGATTTAACATCAGGGAGGAGTCTGTTTATAGCCCATCTTTTATTTTAGTTATAACATATCTGGTTTGCCTTTCACACCGTATGAACAGTGTGTAACTGCAGTGACCCCTGTCTGGCTTCTCTTTATTTTCTTATTGTATGTGCCTACTTATTAGTCAAACACATGTCTCCATTGATTACATAGGACAATAGTTCCACTTAATTCCAGAGTCACACATACATCAGTTGATTCAGAAATTCTCTGCAGTTGTTACTGATAAAATGTCCTTTATTAAAGTGGTCCCAAATTTAGACATGTATAACTTAAACAATTGGTTCACTTAAAAGTGAGAAAGAAAACTGTTTCATTACATGGTCATTTTGGTTTTTTCTCCCCATCAGTTTTATTTGACATACTCATGTAGGACCACAATTATAACTTATACAGAAGCTTGAAAGTTGTAAAAGCCCAGGAATGAGGTTTTTTTAAAAATGTGTGACATTCAGCTCTTGAACCCTAGTACCTAATACTGGGCTGTCTCTTACCATCAGCTCTGCTTTCTGTTTCAACAGAGTCGTACATGCATCTCAGCTATCACACCTTCTGGCCTCACTCCTAAACCCAGGCTCATTCTCAGCTTTACTCCCTTGCCTATTTGTAATTCTAACCACCTCATTTGATCAAGAGTGTGTGTTCCAGGGCCATTTATGCTGAGTTACATGGTATGGGGAAGACAAAGGGTAAAGAAAGCCTTAGAGTAAGGATGGAACAGTTGTATTAATTGTCTTTCCTACATGATGACCCATGAAGTCTTAGAGGCACTAGAGAAATGTCTCCTGATTTTATAATATGAAATAATATCATTTTCATTTATGAACAAAGAAAAGCAAAAGGTAAAAATGATGCTTATAAAAAATTCAGTAATCCTTTGGTGGAAGTAAAACTTTTAAAAATTAAAATACTTTATAATCAATGGATTTTTTTTCAAAGAAACTTTTCTTATGAATAAGCTGTATCACACAGTAATATTGAGTCAATTACGTGAATTTGAGTGAGAAGAAAGCTGTTCTACAAAGCTTCTCAGTAGTCCTATTATATTTGGTTAAAGGACTGGATCATTAGTCACATTTCCACATTGCTTGTATTTTACAATGTGGATGGTTTAAGGTACAAAACCCTATTATGTATGTTTTTAAGGCTATGTTTTAAATTTTTAATTTGCCTTGGTTGTCAGACATGCAAATTTCATACAGTGCCAAAAGTTGGGAATGGTTTAAATGGAAATAAATTCTAAGGTTTTCTGTGTTAAATATTAAGTTCTATATGTAGATTTGTAAATTAAAGTGTGCAAATCAAATGCTACATTTGTTTGGTGTAGTAAATAGACAGCTATAGCAAACCATCACAACTTGGTCACCTTTTCTAAATTCTTTAAGGGATTCTAAATTACTGTATTTGTATTTTATAAAACATTCTGCTTTATATCAGTAAGAAAAATGAAACACTAAACCCTGAAGTAAACTGCATCTTTAAGCCATCAAGAGTCTTGGTGAGAAAGGAACAGAGTAAAAGCTATTGAGTCTAAACCAAAGTACTTGGTTAAAAATTTGTACGTAGCATGGTATGTCAAAGATTGTTTCTTTTACAGACTTTTGGAGATCTTCTGTGATACCATTGTTGCCAGTTTATTTGCCTTTCAGGTCAGAAGCCCAGAGTTAAACAGAGAACTTACTTTGGGAGATAAAACCAGTATTTCTGGTTTATTAATTTATAATTGAGACTTTTTTTTCCCCTTTTGGCTAGGAAGTGATAATTTTCCTCCTACACCTAAAAGTTTAAGGATAATCTTCATTATTTTGCTTTATTTTAATCCAGATGACTAGTTAATAGTTTCTTGTTTGCTTGCTTATTTTTAAGTAAAACCTATATTTTATGCTCCCAAAAATCCATGACTGTTATTTCCTTCTACAATCTGGCTAGGTTGAGGAGAAATTCTAGACATACATAATAGTTTTGCTTTTGTTTTTTGGGGTTTTTTGTTTTTGTTTTTGTTTTTTTGCCTAATTCTGAGAGAAATTTAGGTTCTCTGTTTTCTCTTTAAAGTAATTGAACCTTCTTAAGAAAATATGAAAAGATATTTTAGTTTAAATTATTCAAGTTGGTTCTATTTTTTAAGTTGGAAGACAGACTCAAATCTTCTTAAAATGGATTTTGATATGTTGTAAGGATTAATGTACTTGTTAGTTTTCAGTGTATGTACTGTAGTAGATTCTTGATACAGATTTTAGGCTTTGCAGTGACGATGCAAAGTACAATGTGTTTTCAGTATTTTGGTTGCTTTTTCTTATATAAAAATAGATGTAAGAGGGTTAGCCATTTGAATAGAAGAAACCTTTTTATTGTCACAAAAACAAGACTATAATCTCTCATGGAGTAGAAAACTTTCAGTTTACATGAAAATGACTTAGTTGAGTGGAAACATGATATTTTAAAAGATACTACAAATTTTTTGAAAAAATTTTGAGAAACTTCTGGAAAACCTCTGTGTTTATTCTTAGGATAGTATCCTTTAGATTTGTGTATTGGCAACAAAATTCTTTCATAATGGGATCTCTTTCTATTTCCTTCCTTCTCAAAAAAAGCATTGATAAATATCTTTGAATAATTTCAAGATGTTAGGGTATAGAAGACATTTTCTTAATATGAGAATTGGGTCTTTAAAATAATGCAAGTACAAATTAAATTAAAACTGTCTTTATAAGTAGATGTTTTGTAGGTTGCTAACCTAGATCTGAGAGAAATTTGCCATTTTAGATCTAAAAATTAAGCCTACTCATCATTTAAAAGTTCTTTCTCCAGCTCAAAGGTAAATACATTTAAAATATTTCCTACTGATTAAATCTTTCCATTTGTCCTTGATTTTTCTTACATATTGAAATTTTGGTGTTTGCCTGTATAGTTGCTTAATTCCAGTTGTGAAAAATGTTGATATTACATTAGAACTTTCAAAATGTCAGCCATTTGGCAGAAAAAAATTTACCCTATCTCTAACATTCTTTTTAATTTAAGGGTTGAGATTTTGTTATCTAAAGTAAAATAAGTTAGCCTTTAAAGTATGTGGTCCATTCAGCTGGGACTGAGGGGTTAAAAAGGAAGAAAAATTATTAAAAGAAAATGACTATTTGCATCAGTAGTTTTGCATTTGCTGTTTTGAATATTTACTAATATATTCTTTATGAAAGTCTAATATATAGAATGATCTATGAAAATAATAGCAAGATAAAGGTAGTGGAAGAGTTTATTTAAAGTACTTGATCATTATTTCCATTAAATTATAAATCAGGAAATGTTTTGTCTTTAATGTTTTTTGCAATACACGTCTGTAAATATAGAAGCCTAATTTTTTTGGTATAATAATGTTATTTACATTATCAGGTTGTATTTATGTATGAAAGGATAAAAGTAAGTTTATCTTACTTGGAAGAAAGAACAGATTTAAAGGAACTAAGTTAGAGAAATTAATTTTGAAAGCCATTCCTATCATATTTCAGGTATAGTCTGTCACTTATTTTTCTATATGAATAATTTACGGTTCGTAAGCATATTCATGGGATTAGAGCATAAAAGGATTTTTCCTATTTCAAAATAATCTATTATATTTAGGTATTAGAGACGTTTGGTAAGTAGCTCAACAAAAACTTTGTTACTATCTTAGCTAGTATAGAGAGTGTCTGTAAGTGATCTCAAAATAGAGTTACCACAGTTACTGGTGAGGAACTCTAAATGGGGTACACACAATGTAGTTAATTTCACCTGTCTCAAAAAATAAGCCAGTTTTATATTCTGATACGTCAAATGCTAACAAAAGTCTGTCTTCATAGGAAGTTTTTCTTTAGTCTACTACTATATATACTATTTAACAAGTTTGGACTTATTATATATTAATTGAATAAAATACACATTGCTCCAAAAATTTGGTGAAACAAGCAGATGAGTTTTGAGTTGAAACATGGTGAAGAGTCTACAAAATAAAATCCCATGATAGACTTCAGTTGGTTCAGCAGATCTTTGCATAATTCTTTTGGCCAGGAATAAACTTTCAGGCACTGGGGTTATTGCTGGAAAATACACAGATACTGTTCTTTTTTCTTTCCTTTCTTTTTCTTTTCTTTCGTTCTTTCTTTCTTTCTTTTTAAGGTTTTATTTATTGACGGGGCACAGTGAGAGAGGGAACACAAGCAGGGGGAATGGGAGAGGGAGAAGCAGGCTTTGCGCCAAGCAGGGAGCCTGATGCGGGGCTCCATCCCAGCCCCTTGGGATCATGACCTGAGTTGAAGGCAGATGCTTAACCAACTGAGCCACCCAGGCTCCCCAGATATTTTTCTTTCGGAGAAAGAGTAGAACTCTTGGAAAAGCTGCCTGTTTACTTGTTTATAAAATAAGTTAAATATTTGTTATGTTCTCTTCTGGGTTGTGTATACATCAGGTTTTTGCCAGTGGATGATTAAATAGGATTGAAATCATAACAGTTTTATGATGGTAGTATTTCATGGCATTGAAGCATTTCTAACAGTTGGTTAATATTAATTACCATTAACATTTCACTATATTTTAATAGGATGTGGAAATAATTTCAGTGCATGAGATTGAAAAGGTGGTAAAGCAAACATACGTGCTTTATGCTGTGAATTCATAGTTATTTAGGTTCTTTTAAACTCCAGGACGCATTGTACCTTTTTTCTGGCATTGGTGGAGGGGTATGTTGTAGATCAAGACTTTATTAAAACCTAGTTTGAATTTCTTCATATGTTAATGTTTGTCAAACAATATGTACACATAGGTTATATAAACAAAAGTATTTAATATGTTGTCTTGAAAACCAAGTCCACTTCCTGATCCCCCTTGCCACTTCTGTTCATGTTTTAGCTGGTTATTTTGGCTTTTAAAGATCTTTGTGTTTCTAAATATAATGCTAGTACTACTAACTGTTAATTAACAGTTCTGATAGGTGAGGATTTTCCTTAAATTATGCCATCCTCTCTGCTTCCTCTCCTTTATGTTCTTTTTTTTTTTTTTTTTTTTTTTTTTAATGTCTGCAGTTCCCAGAGACAAACACTGAAGACGTAATGATCAGTTTGGATTTTTTTTTTTTTAAAGATTTTATTTATTTATTTGTCAGAGAGAGAGAGCGAGAGTGAGCACAGGCAGATAGAGTGGCAGGCAGAGGCAGAGGGAGAAGCAGGCTCCCTGCTGAGCAAGGAGCCCGATGTGGGACTCGATCCCAGA